>NW_006921603.1:18983750-19013887 GCF_000298275.1 Orycteropus afer afer | reverse complement strand
CCCCGGTGGCTGCGATGATGGGCTCAAGTATAGCAGGGATTGTGGGGCTGGCGCAGGATCGGGCAGTGTTTCGTTCTGCTGTGCATGGGGTCACTATGAGTCGGAAATGACTCGACGGCACTTAACAACAACAACAGTAATAAGATCATTTAACCTCACTACCTAAAATATTCTGCAGTGACTATTATGATGAAGGGACTTTTAGAATAAATGCATGAAAAAGTGAATGCAAGGTGGGGACATTCTAATAAGGATCTCTTTTCATTCTTATGGCTTGGATATAGTATAGTATTGTAGAAATAAAGCAATACTATCATTTTCTTTGGCTTGCTTTGTTGGAGAGTTTGAGAACTCCTTTTTAAAATGTGTTTATTTTATTTTGCATTTATGGTGGAAATGCAGTATGTCGTGATGACTGTAAGCTCATGAAATTCTGAAAAGCTTAAAATAATACCTTTGTTATGTGGCACAACAAGCTGTCACTTATAAAAGTACTGAAAATGGGAAAGGCCAGACTGAAACCCTGGAATACAATCATCCATTCATGAAATGGGAAATATTAGGTATTAATGGGAAATATTAGGTAATAATGGATTTTCAGTCCTTATGGATCTTATGGGAGCTCTGGTGGTATAGTGCTTAAGGCACTTGACTGCTAACCAGAAGGCTGGTGGTTCCACCAGCCACTCCTCAGAAGGAAGGTTGGGCAATCTACTTCGGTAGTGATATCGCCTGGGAAACCCAAGGAGAGGTCACCATGAGTCGGTTGGGTTTTTTTTTTTTTTTTTTTGGTATATGTACTGTGTACCTCTTCATCTATCTGATGAATCATAGGACCCCTTTTGAGATAATGTTTTCTAAATATATAAAATAAAATACATTTATTTAAGTCTTCTTTAATCTTTTTCATCATTGTTTTTATAGTTTTCACTGTATAGGTCCTTCATGTCCCTAGTTAGATTTGTTCCTAAGTATTTTATTTTCTTAGATGCTATTGTAAATGGAATGGTTTCCCTACTTTCCCTTTCAGATTTCTTATTGCTGATGTAGAGCAACCCAGTCCATTTGTTGTTGTTGTTGTTGTTGACCTTGTACCCCACAACTTTGTTAAATTCTTCTATTAGCCCTAGAAGTTTTCTGTGGACTCTGGGATTTTCTATATATAGGATCATATCATCTACAAACAACAGCTACTTTACCTCATTTTCAATCTAGGTAACTTTCATTTCTTTCCCTTATCTTAGTGCTCTGGCTTAGACTTCTAATCCAATATTGAATAGAAGTGATGAGAACAGGCACTCTTGTTTTGTTCTTAGTTTCAAGGAGAAAGCTCTCAGTCTTTCTTAGTTAAGTATAATGTAAGCTGTTGGCTTTTCATATATGCCCTGAATCATATTAAGAAATTTCTCTTCTATTCCAATCTTTTTTGGGATTTTCATCAAGAAGGGGTGTTGGAATTAATCAGATGCTTTTCTGCATCCACAGAGGTGACCATATGGGCAATCTACTTCCACAGTGATATCCCCTCGGAAACCCAAGGAGGGGTCACTGTGAGTCAGATCCAACTCGATGGCAGTGCGTTTGGCTTTTTTGGTTTTGGTATGTGCCTTATACAAGATGGTTTTGAAGGAAAAGCTGTGAATCAACTCTAGGAACACTGAGAAAGTCAGTAATTTTTCCAAAGGCTCTAAATCAGAGCCTGCGTGAGACTATCTAATACACAGCAAATAATGATATGGTTAAGAGATAAGGGATGAAGAAAACAATCAAATCTCCATGCCTGGACACTTAGAAACAGAACTAAAGAACCTCTGCGGAATCAAACAACCTTACAATGATTAAACTTCTTAATCTAGCCTAAAAGTCAGAAACGTCACATTCTTTAGGATGGCAAATATTGTGACATGCACCTTGGTCACTGCATGTCTCGTTCTGGGTCACCTCAGAGGTAGAAGCCTAACATGTGATCCAAGCAGTTATAAGGAATTATACACATCGTGCATACTCCAAGGAATCCTGTGCAAGAGTTCGTTAGGAATTCATACAGCTAAGAGCTTCTATAAATTATTGAGAGCCTATTGTGAGCTACTCATGCTGACCCTATTTGTTACTGAATACAACTGCTCCAAAGAGTTTTATTGGCTGTAATCTTTATGGAAGCAATTTTCCAGGCCTTTCTTCCATGGAGCCACTAGGAGGGTTTGAACCATCAACCTTCAGGTTAGCAGCTGATCACTTGTGCCACATGAGTTGAAATCAACTCAATAGCCATGAGTTTGGTTTTAGTACTATGAGTAAGCATTCATTCATTCAGTAAATACATGCTAGATGCTTTTCTAGGTCCTCTCTGCTAGGGATAGGACAATGAACAAAAATGGAAAAAAAAAGTCCCTGCCCTCATGGAACTAATATCCTATTATTTAACAATATCCACACTATCTTAACAACAGCTATAGAAGTTTATTATTCTGTTTTCACAGATAAGGAAATGGATATTTAGTAACTTGACTAAGATTACAGACTAGTAAATCAGCCAGAATTCAAATTTGGGTCTTTGAATCTCCAATGCTTGAATTGTTAATTACTTTGCTACACTATGTCCTACTAGTGAGAGAAAAAGGATTCTGATGGAGGCCAGCAGAACTACTGTAATGCAGATGGCATGTTCTCCACAAATGTACATTTTCTAGTTTGTAGGAATCAGAGTACAATTTACAAAGGAGACAGACCACTTGCTACCAAGTGCTTGTCAGTAAGCAGGGTCTTCATCCAAAATTTATCAATTAGATATGTGGCAAATATTAGACCAATTCCTGGTGATATAAAATTAGACACAGCTTTTGCCCTCAAGGAGTCTGTTGTTGTTGTTATGTGCCATCGAGTCGGACCCGACTCATAGCAACCCCTTCTTGGGTTTCCGAGGCAGTGTCACTATGGAAGTAGATTGCCCCATCTTCCTTCCAAGGAGTTACTGGTGGATTTGAACCGCCAGCCCTCTGGTTAGCAGGCAAGTGCCTATGGATCATCATAACAGCGTGTTAAGGCCGAGATACTGAAAAGCCTGGGATGCTGTGGGGAAGCAGAAAATTATGTAGGTAGCCTGATGAAAAGGGGTGTTGACCCCCAAGTTGAGTCTTAATCAGCTGGAGTTAGCCTGGTAAATAAGGGTGGAAAAGTATTAAAGGGCTCTTAGTAAAGAGAAGGGCAAATGCAGGAAAGTTAAAGACAGCGTGGTGTGTAAGGAGCTGCGAGTGTGTGAACAATGGAATGGGAGAGCGATGCTCCTGACAATTTACTCTACTGTGTTTTAGAAATGTGTGTGTTTAGAAAGGGTTGTAGACAAAAAAGACATTAGGCAGGATACTTACAGACACAATAGGAAGACGTGAAATCTGTTCAATAGGTCCTGGCCAGCATTTATTTAAAATATGAACAGAATAGGGTAGGATAGGATAAGATATATCTATCTGGGAGCTCTGGTAGCATAGTGGCTAAGACACTTGCCTGCTAACCGGACGGCTGGCGGTTCAAACCCACCAGCCACTCCTCGGAAGGAAGGTCGGGCAAGCCTACTTCCGTAGTGATACTGCCTCGGAAATCCAAGGAGGGGTCGCTATGAGTCGGGCCGACTTGATGGCACGTAACAACAACAACAAAGGATAAGATAGGATAGGAGGGGAAATATCATGTATATCACATGTAATAGAGTAAATATTGTTTCACAAAACACATACACATTTACTGAGTCTTGATGTAAAATGTATGTATTACTGTGAAGATGTCATTTTGATGACTAAGGTGTGCCTGACCCAAGCCATGGTATTTTCAATTGCCTCATATGCAAGCAAAAACTGGACAATGAAAAAGGAAGACTGAAGAATTGATACATTTGAATTATGGTGTTGGTGAAGAATATGGAATATACTATGGACTGCCAGAAGAACAAATATCTGTCTTGGAAGAACCACAGCCAGAATGCTCCTTAGAAGTGAGAATGGGGAGACTTCATCTCACTTACTTTAGATATGTCACCAGGAGGGACTAATCCCTGGAGAGGGATATCATGTGTGGCACAGTGAATTACTTAATATGGTTCTTCTAACTATTGTCATTGTGATTCCCATCAGATGACTAGTTGGGACTATGGAAATGTGAAGTGCTTGTGGCCCACTAAGGGGATTGGATGGTTTGTTACATGGCAATCTTGATGGGGTGGGACTGTGGAAATAAGGTGTATGGAACCCAAACATGGGGATTAGTCAGTTTTACCATCCCCTAGGCTTAAAATGAAGGAGATCTGTCAGTAAAGTGGTTAAGTCATTTGGCTGCTAACCAAAAGGTCATTGATCTGCAGGAGAAAGATGAAGCAGTCAGCTTCTGTAAAGATTTACAGCCTTGGAAACCCTATGATGGTTGCAATGAGTCAGAGATTGACTCAATGGAAGTGAGTTTGGGTTTTGAAGTCTTAAAATGAGCCATCCTGGAAGCGGAAAGGGGGACCTCACTATCATCAAGAAAGAAATACAGGAGTGGAGTGCATCTTTTGAACTGAAATACCTGCACTGAACCTCTTCAAACCAGGAGGCAGAGAGCTGTAACACTTTGCTGAAATGGTGAGAGATGGAGAGAAGCCCCAGCAACAGACCCAGCAGCAGTCTCCTGTAGCAGACATCAGCAAAAGATACTGGCAGGAGATAGGATGGTAGGCTTCCTGGCCCATGAAGCAAGACAGCTGAGGGCCTTTGGGCAAGAGGCTTGCTGGTGGAGTGAGGTGCTTCTCTGATTACCTACCAGCAGAGCTAATAGAGTTTTTTAACACTTACCTGAGCAGAGCAGAGGCCAGGCCTGAGGGGCAAGGGCCATGGCTGAGGGTATGTTTCCTTGATTGAAGAACTGTATCCTAAGCATTCCTGATGCTGAATTAAAACCTTTTACTTCCCTAATGAAGAAGAATGTGGCATCAGGATTGGAGGAAGATTCATTAATGATTTGTGATATGCAGATGACACAACCTTACTTGCTGAAAGCGAAGATGACTTGAAGAACTTATCAATGAAGATTAAAGACTACAGTCTGCAGTATGGATTATACTTCAACATAAACAAAATAAAAATCTTCACATTTGGACCAAAGAGCAGCATCATAATAAATGGAGAAAAGATTGAAGTTGTCAAAGATTTCATGTTACTTGGTTCTACAATCAACACCAATGGAAGCAGCAGTCAAGAAATCAGACAATGTATTGCACTTGACAAATCTGCTGCAAAAGGCCTCTTTAAAGTGCTGAGGAGCAAAGATATCTGTTTGAAGACTAAGGTGCACCTAACCCAAGCCATGTCTTTTCAATAGTGTCATATTCATGTGAAAGCTGGACAATGAATAAAGAAGACCAAAGAAGAGTTGATGCTTTTGAGTTGTGGTGTTGGCAAAGAATACTAAAAGGAATATGGACTGCCAGAAGAACTAACATATCTGTCCTAGGAGAAGTCCAGCTGGAATGCTCCTTTGAAGCAAGAATGATCAGACTTCGCCCCACCTACTTTGGCCATATTGTCAGAAGGAACCATTCCCTGGAGAAAGATATCATACTTGATATTTTTTATTTTTATTTATAGTGGAGGATCAGCGAAACATAGGAAGGCCCTCAATGAGATGGATTGACACAGTAGCTGCCAACGATGGGATCAGGTATAGCAAGAATTGTGAGGCTGGCAGAGGACTGGGCAGTGTTTCATTCTGCTGTACATAGGGTTGCTATGAGTCGGAGCCGAAATGATGGCACCTAACAACAACAATAACAACAACATTTCCCTAATAAACCCTACAGTTGTGAATACCGTCTGTGAGTTCCGTGTGACCACTGCAATGAATTATCAAATGCAGAAGAGGAGTAGAGAGTGTTGTGGGAGGGATGGTTGGTGTCAGAGTTGGTAAAAAGGTTGTAGGGTGGCAGCATGTCTGACCTCTGCCTTGTAGAAATCGGTCTTGGGCTGTTAATGCTGATGGTGATTCTTTCTTCCCCTCATGAAGTTAGAGGAGGTCAGATGATGCTGTCCCCACGCTGTTTTTGTACTTGGTAAAGTAAGGGGTCAGTGAAATAGAAGAGGACCCTCAATGAGATAGATTGACACAGTGGATACCACAATGGGCTCAAACAGCAGTGAGTATGAGTATGGCACTTGATCTGGCAACATTTCATTCTGTTATGCATAAGATTGCTATAAATCGAAACTGACTCCAAGGCATCTAACAAGAACACAGTGAATCATGATTAAAAAAGTTTGAAAGCCACTGATCCAGGCTGCACTTTGAAAAGGATCTATTCCCCTTGGACCTATTAACCAACAGTGCTCCCTACTTTCTGCCTATTCCTGTTGGGAGACAAGAGAGAGGCTGCTTAGAACAAACTTGTCCCAGTTTCCTAAACCTTTCTAAACTCCAAAGTCCATGATCTAATTCTAAATCTCAAGTGATTGTACAGATACACTCCAATGACTAGGGTTATTTCTGAAAACAATATTTCCATTTTAAAGGAGTAAGAAAAAATACGCACACAAAATGAAGCTTCAAATGAATCCAAGAGAGTTTGGGGCCAGTAAAGTTTTCTGACCCAGCTATGTTTTCCACCAAATGAATCACCCAGGTACAGAGCCAAGACAAATGACTCATGAGACACACCCTATCCTGTATCTTTGTCTTCTTTCCTCTGCAGAGGGATTTTCCCTAAAAATTCTTTTGGGATTTTATTCTCCACTTTCTCTTCTAATTGAACCACTTGCCAGTTTCTCTTTTCTTTGATTTTTCTTTTACAGTCTTTGATCTTGTTTGTCTTCTCTTTTGCCTGATCATTTTGGATAAATACCAAAATAGTTAACATACAAAACAAATATACTTAAAATATGGCTTTAAAAGAGAAGGAGCTTAAGATATTGCTGCTTTTATATTTATTACTGACCTGTCTGTAAAGCACAAGGGTAAAAGAGGAAGTTGACAGAAGTGGATAAATAAATACCTCTGACTAAATTATCGGCTAATTGATGCTATAATGATTGTGGAGATTGATAAAGACAAGGAAAAAAAAACCTCTTTGGGCCTAAATTAGTTAGATTCATTGCCAATATCAATAGAATTAATCAGAAAATTGTGTTTTGTGGGTTAGCAAATGTGTATTTGTCTATGAGTGAGCAATCTTAAGTCAACGTTGGAAACAACTGATTATCTCTCAAGGACTAATGATTTACTTCTAAGAATGCATCTCTCCATTCTGAGCTAAATGCTACTGCTTCAGGAAAAACTCCCATAGAATTTTTAAACATGAAAGCATTCTTAAAGATTGCTCGTCCAGAGTTGTTCCTCAACCAGTTTTACATGGTTAAGAACATAAAATATCACTTACCTGTCCCTTATGCAGAACAAGATGGCCTCTTGGTTGAGTTTCTACACTTTTCATATTTCTGTTATCTAAGAAGACTTTGTCAAACTTTATTTTCTGTGGTTTCTAAAGACTTCTTCTTTTTTTTTTTTTTTTAACAGAACATGTAATGTTGAATATGCTTTATCAAACTATGTATATAACTTGACAATCATTGATGTAGTCCACATTTCCCTTTTACAGACCAGGGGAATAAACCCCAGAGATGGCAAATGATTTTATTCCAGGCTCAACCCTCCACAGACATACGTCCAATAAATATTCAACTCAACTACCTTTAAAATGGCTATCAGGGAAAGGAGTTAACAAGGAAGAAAATGACAAGATGTAACCCATTGAGCTACAATCTGTGGCTAGCATTTACTTTAGAAGCCTGAGGGGGAGGGTGCTTTTCCAGGAAACTTCAGAATTTCCCCTTCATTTCTGTCACATTTTAATCACTCTGCCAAGTACCCCTCAGCAAGTGGCTGCTGCATTTGAGGGGACACTTGTCCAAGCAAATGGTATAAAAACAAAGCTGCTTTGTTTAGGGTGCCTTGGTGCTCCTCCCTCCTTCCTGCCTGACCTCATGGACCTCAGAAAAGATCATTTTGTGAAGCTCTGGTGTGTACATGAGTAAACTTGAATCATCGTATGTCACAATAGGAACCACTAAACCAAATGCCAGAGACCAGACTGCCATGTCATTCCCAAATAGGTTATTATGCCAGGTCTGTGCTGCTGGGTCACCAGATACTCCAGCTGGGTTTGTTTTTCATCTTACCCTCAGAGAGCTCTGGCCCTTTGTAAACATCAGTACCTAAAGCCATTGGGAAAACATCTTTAACCCATTCAAATTTACTTAGAAAGAACACAAGCATAATGAAAATTCTTATGCTACTTTTCAAATCTATAGAACTAGTGTTTTAGCACAGATTACATCTAAAAGGTAGGAAGAAGAGAGAAAATGAGATGACTATCTGAGTAATTTGGACTCCAAAAGCAATGAAAAAATAATAGTATATTTTGCATGGACCAAGTGTTTGGATTATGTATGTTCACTTATTTTACTAACCAAAATCATAGAGTACTTGTTCAACTTCCCAGCTCACTCCAATTAATAATGATGTTGTTGTTGTTGTTGTTATGTGCTGTCGAGTTGGACCCAACTCATAACAACCCCTCCTTGGGTTTCCAAGGCAGTATCATTACGGAAGTAGATTGCCCAACCTTCCTTCCGAGGAGTGGGTGGTGGATTTGAACCGCCAGCCTTGTGGTTAGCAGTCAAGTGCCTTAGGCACTAATAAGTATCTATAGTTCCTGTGTGGTGCAAATGATTTGCACTCAATTACTAACCTAATGGTTGGTAGTTGAACATATTCAATGGCACCACAGTAGAAAAGCCTGGCAAACTGCTTTCATAAAAATTATAGTCAAGAAAACTCTATGAAGCAGTTTTCCTCTGTAAAACATGGGGTTGCCATGAGTGGAATCAACTCAATGGCGATAAGTTTTGCTTTAGTTTTAATGAGCATCTAATATATGGCAGGCAAGTATTTGGTACTTTACAAGGATTGTTCTGTCATTCTTGCAGTAACAATGTAAAGTCAATATTATTAACTTCATCTTCAAACTGGTAAGCAGTAAAGCTGTGACTTGTATCCATTATTATTGTTCTCTTGATAACGACTTAGCCTTCAAACTTAAGTATCATTCTAAATCTTCATTTTGCCTCTTCTTGTTGTTGTTGTTATGTGCCGTTGAGTCGTCTCCGACTCATAGCGACCCATCCTTTAGTTTCCGAGGTGATATCACTGCAGAAGCAGATCACCCAATCTTCCTTCCGAACCCACCAGCCGCTCCTCAGAAGGAAGACTGGGCATTTTGCCTCTTAGTAGCTGTGTAACCTTGAGCTTATTTAACCTCTCTACATTTCATTTTCCTCATCTTCAACATGGGGGTAATGATAGTCTCTGCCTAATAATTTATTATACATGAAATAGGCACATAAAGAACTTAGTTGGCACAGACTAAGTATTGAACTAGCTGTTGGCTTATATTATTATTGTAGTCTAGCCAAACCAGTTAGAAGGCCATTTAATTATTCTCATCCTTAATAGTGAAGGGAGAAGGAAGGAATTAAACAGTTAGAATATATTTATTAAGTGGTTCTCAAACTTTCGTTTATGTAAGAATCACCTGGGGGCCTTATTTAAAAATGCAATCCTAATGAGTACCAGTTGGCTCTATTATGTGCGAAGGGTGTGGATGGATCCATGAAAATCCATGCCTCCTTCATTTCTGAACAACCAACTCATAGGCCACAACCACCTAAAAATAGCTCAGTATTAACAGCTTATTGCCAATGTATCTGCAAATAATCTAGACAGTTAAGATGCCAAGATATTGAAGCTAAATTTTTTCTAATTGACCTCAAGTACCTGGAAATGTATTGACAAGATCAAATCTCAATTAATAATTACACAGTGGGAAAAGATCAGGCCATTGCCAGACATTAGGGCTAAAGGGGTTCAGCTTGTGTTGTGTCAAGTGTCAGCACATTTGACTTAAGGAGAAATTCTTCCAGCATAGGCCACCAAGTTTACAAAAATACCAAACACCATATAAACTCTTCCTTTTCACAGACTGCTTACTCTCAAAGAGGGAAATATGCATAAAACGCTTTAATTTCTGTAATCTTCCCCAATGAATTAGCCCCTCATTTTAAGAACATGAGAGAGTAGAAAGTACTCTCAACAGATCTAGAAACAAAATACATGTGCTTTCTAAGTAAAATGTATGAAATTGTGGCAACATAGGATAACATCAATATGCAAAATAGTTTGTTCTGGCAAGCTATTTTATGGTGTCTCTCAGTAAAGGAGGTGCCTTCCTCACTGATAGAAACCTGGCAAGCTTTGGTGCAGGGTAGGAAAGAATAACAGACTTGGACGTCTTCTAGGAATAAGGCTCAATCTTGGCCAGTCAGTCGATTCCTATATTTCAAAAAACCGAACCAAACTCACTGTCATTGAGTTGTTTCCAACTCATAGCGACCCCTCCTTGGGTTTCCAAGGCTGTATCTCTATGGAAGTAGATTGCCCAATCTTCCTTCCAAGGAGTGGCTGGTGAGTTTGAACCACAAACCTTCTGATTAGCAATCAAATGCCTTAGGCACTACACCACCATAGCTCTCATAGTTCCTATAATTATAGTTTTTAAAAGATCCTGGGTTCTGGAGTCCAATTGCCTGGATTCAAACCTTGACTTCTCCACTTGATAGCTTCCTTAATTTGGGGGGAGGGGATATATATATATATATATATATATATATATATATTTAACCTATGTAAACATTGGCTTTCTTGTCTTTAAGATGTGAGTTATAAGATTATAAGAATACCTATCCTACTGGATTTTTTTAAAGATGAAGGAAGGCACACTGCATGTAACGGCACACAGCCTGCAGCCTGATGGAGAACAAACCAAAAACCAAAAACCAAACAAACAGTTGCCATCAAGTCGATTCTGACTCTTGGCACCTCATATGTGTCAGAGCAGAACTGTGCTTTGTACAAAGTTTTCAGTGGCTAATTTTTCAGAAGTAGGTCACTAAGCCTTTCTTTTGAGGTGCTCTAGGTGGACTTGAACCTCCAACTGCAATCATACTTCAGTGACCTGACTTAATTAGTGCTTAATTTGGGAGCAGAGATAATTTCTGGTAGCTAAGCACCTTCATTGTTTGCACCACCCTGGATCTCCAACACAGAACAAGTGCTCAAAAAATATTAGCTGTTGGTATTTGTTGTCAATCCAATGCCTTCTGTGCTACATACAAAATTTTCACCCCATCCCCATTAATGAGATTCTATATACTATTCTTCATGGAAGGTGTAGTTCCTTCCTCTGAGAAGTGGGGAGGAAGACAGCATGGTGGTTGCAAGGCTCTTTATGACCACCTGGCCTAAGTAGCTTCATGAGGATATATTTAAGGCTAAGATGCTAGTAGGGAATGCTAATCTAGTTGATTAGTCTTTGCACTGGAAATTATCTCTGCTCCCAAATTAAGCACTAATTAAGTCAGGTCACTGAAGTATGATTGCAGAATGCTATAGAAAACTCATATGGATTTTGTGTTAGATATATTTTATATTCATGATTTCAAACTCCAAATGAACTCTCAATGTTGCCTGTAAGTTCCACTGAGCATTTATATTCTGTGACAACTTCTTTCTCCTCAAACCTCCCACTGGCCTCCCCATCCATAATTTAAACTTTAGATGAGAAATCTCTGTTTTAATTCATTATCTCTACAAGTCTACCTCATTAAAACAGTGTTATGTTGATTAGCTGAATTAATAAATGAAAATTACTTATGGCTTTAACTGGTTCATAATAAACTCTTAATAAATATTACTTATGGTTCTGATTGTTGTTGTTGTGAGATCTTCCAACTCACAATGACCCTATGTACAACAGAACAAAACACTGCCTGGACCTGTGCTATCATCACAATTTTTACTATGTTTGAGTCCATTGTTGCAGCCACTGTGTCAATCCATCTCACTTTTTCACTGACCTCCTACTTTACCAAGTATGATGTCTTTCCTCAGGGACTAGTCCTTCCTGATAACTTCTCCAAAGTTCACAACATAAAGTCTTGCCAACCTCACATCTAAGGAGCATTCTGGCTGTATGTAAGTGCTTAATAAACATATGCTATGAATTTTTGGATAAATGACTGAATGAAAGTACTCTTTAAATGCTCACTGACATATTTCTCATTATCATTATTCTTTTTATGAAGTTATGATTTGCTTCAGCAACCAGAAATATGACAAGCTCACTTGGCATTTTATTTTGAGAACTGAGCCTAAGACCCCACCTATTAAAAAGTCCTTTCATCAGGATAATGAGTATTTGTTAGTGTTTATTTCTTTTATTTAAAATAGGAAACATTGCCCAGTTCTGTGTCATCCTCACAATCATTATCATATCGGAGCCCATTGCTGCAGTTACTGTGTCAATCAATCTCATTGAGGGTCATCTTCTTTTTTGCTGACTCTCTACTTTATCAAGCATGGTGTCCTTCTCCTTCTGATAACTTGTTTAAAGTCCATAAGACAAAGTCTCACTAAAGAAGATACACAGGTGGCCAACAGGCACATCAGGAAATGCTCATGATCATTAGCTATAAGAGAGATGCAAATCAAAACAACAATGGAATATCATCTCACACAAGCAGTAATAGCAAAATTCAACAAGACAGAAGATAACAAATGCTGGTGAAGGTGGGGAAAGAATGGAACTCTCATATACTGCTGGTGGGACTGCAAAATGGTACAACCACTGTGGAAAATGATATGGCATTTCCTTAAAAAATTGAAAACAGAAATACCATTTGATCCAATTATATTACTAGGAATATATCCTAAAGGGCGGCAGGCAGGACCCACCCTCAGAGCCAGGAAAGGGAGGGAACACCAGGGATGACAGAAGTGGCAGGAGCCAGGTAAGGGGCAGCAGGCAGGACCTAGCGACAGGATCCAGGTCGGAATTAGGTAAGGGGAGGACAGAGAGGTTTCCAACAGCTAAGGGAGACAAACTTGTTTGTCAGTTTGTCATACCATGTGGGCTTGTGCACTGCTGTGAGGCTTGAGGCTGTGCCACTGGTGTTTCAATCACCAGCAGAGTTGCACATGGGACATAGGTTTCAAAGCAGCTTACAGACTGAGACAGACTAGGAAGAAGGAGGAGGCCATCCACTACTTAAAGAATTGGCCTATATGAATAGCAGAGAATCACTGTCTGATACATTACCGGGCAACTTTATGAAGAGCCTAGAAACACTGTCCGATAGAGTGCAGGAAGATGAGCCCCTTAAGTCAGAAGGCACTCAAGGTATGACTTGGAAAGAGCTGCCTCATCAGAGTAAAACTAATCTTAATGATATGGATAAAGTAAAGCTTTTGGGACCTCCATTTGCTGGCATGGCATGACTCAAATTGAGGAGCAATAGCTGCAAACATCCATTAATAATCACAACATGGAATGTATGAAGTATGAATTTAGGAAAATTGGAAGTTGTCAAAAATGAAATGGAATGTATAAAGATTGATATCCTAGGAATTAGTTACCTGAAATGGACTGTTTTTGGCCATTTTGAATTAGACAACCATATGATCTACTGTGCCAGGAATGACAGTTTGAAGAGGAATAGCATGAATTCATTGTCACAAAGGACATTTCAACATCTGTCCTGAAGTACAATGCTGTCAGTGATAGATAATATGCATACGTCTACAAGGAAGACCAGCTAATATGACTATTATTCAAATTTATGCACCCACCACCAAAGCCAAAGATGAGGAGATTGAAGATTTTTATCAACTTCTGCAGTCTGAAATTGACTGAACATACAATCAAGATGTGTTAATTATCACTGGTGAGTGGAATGCAAAAGTCGGAAACAAAGAAGAATCTCCAGTAGTTGGAAAATTTGGCCTTGGTGACAGAAATAACACTGGAGATCACATGATAGAATTTTGCAAGACCAATGACTTATTCATTGCAAATACATTTTTTCAACAACACAAATGGTGGCTATACACATGGGCTTTACCAGATGGAATACACAGGAATCAGACTGACTACATCTGTGGCAAGAGACAATCGAAAAGCTCAATAACTTCAGCCAAAACCTGGCCAGGAGCTGATTGTGGAACACACCATCAACTGCTCATATGCAAGTTCAACTTCAAGTTGAAGACAATTAAAACAAGTCCATGAGAGCCAAAATACAATCTTGAAAATACATCCCTCTTGAATTTAGAGACCATCTAAAGAATAGATTTGATGGATTGAACACCAATGACCAAAATCCAGAGGAATTATGGGATGACATCAAGATCATCACCCATGAAGAAAGCAAGAGGTCATTAAAAAGATGAGAAAAGACCAAAATGGATGACAGAAGAGACTCTGAAACTTGCCCTTGAGTGGAAGGTGGCTAAAGTAAATGGAAGAAATGACAAGATCAAAAAGCTGAACAGAAGATTTCAAAGAGCAGCTCAAGAAGACAAAGCCAATTACTATAATGAAATGTGCAAAAACCTGGAGTTAGAAAACCAAAAGGGAAGAACACACTCAGCATTTCTCAAGCTGAAAGAACTGAGGACAAAATTTAAACCTCAGTTGAAATATTGAAAGATTCTATGGGAAAAATATTGAATGATGCAGGAAGCATCAAAAGAAGATGGAAAGAATACACAGAGTCACTGTACCAAAAAAGAACAGGTTGATCTTCATACATTTCAGAGGGTGGCATATGATCAAGAACGAATGGTATTGAAAGAAGAAGTTAAAGCTGCACTGAAGGAACTGATGAAGAACAAGGCTCCAGGAGTTGATAGAATACCTATTGAGATGTTTCAACCAACAGACGTCCCACTGGAGGTACTTACTTGGCTATGCCAAGAGATTTGGAAGACAGCTACGTGGCCAACTGACTGGAAGAGATCTATATTTGTACCCATTCCAAAGAAAGGTGATCCCACAGAATGTAGAAATTATTGAACAATATCATTAATATTGCATGCAAGTAAAATCTTACTGAAGATAATTCAAAAACTGTTGCAGCAGTATATTGACAGAGAACTTGCAGAAATGCAAGCTGGATTCACAAGAGGACGTGGAACGAGGGATATCATTGCTGATGTCAGATGGATCTTGGCTCAAAGCAAAGAATACTAGAAAGATGTTCACTTGTGTTTTATTGACTATGCAAAAGCATTTGATTGTGTGGATCATAACAAATTGTAGATAACATTGAGAAGAATAGGAATTCCATAACAGTTAATTGTACTCATGAGGAACCTGTACGTAGACTAGGAGGCTGTCATTCGAATAGGACAAGGGGACACTGCATGGTTTAAAGTCAGAAAGGGAGCGCATCAACGCTGTATCCTTTCACCATACTTATTCAATCTATATGCTGAGCAAATAATCTGAGAAGCTGGACTATATGAAGAAGAACATGGCACCAAGATTAGAGGAAGAATCACAACAACTTGTGATACACTGAGGCCACAACTTTGCTTGCTGAAAGTGAGGATGACTTGAAGCACTTACTGATGAAGATTGAAGAATACAGTCTGCAGTATGAATTACATCTCAATATAAAGAAAACAAAAATCCTCACAACTGGACCTATAAGCAGCATCATGATAAATGGAGAAAAGATTGAAGTTGTCAAAGGCTTCATATTGCTTGGTTCTACAATTGACACCAATGGAAGCAGCAATCAGGACATCACATGATGTATAGCACTGGGCAAATCAGCTGAAAAGGACCTCTTTCAAGTGCTGAATAGCAAAGAGTCTTCTTAAGGACTAAGGTTCCCTTGACACAAGCCATGGTATTTTCAATTGCCTCATATGTTTGTGAGAGCTGGACAGTGAATAAGGAAGATCGAAGAAGAATTGATGCTTTTGAGATGTGGTGTTGGTGAAGAATGTTGAAAGTATGGACTGGTAAAAGAACTAATAAATCTGTCCTGGAGGAAGTGCAGCTGGAATGCTCCTCAGAGGCAAGAATGGCCAGACTTTGTCTCATCTACTTTGGTCATGTTATCAGAAGGGACAATTACCTGAAGAAGGATGTCATAGTTGGTAAGGTGGAGGGCTGATGAAAGAGGGAAAGGCCCTCAATGAGATGGAATGACACAGTGGCAGTGGCAGTGGACTCAAGTATAGCAGGGATTGTGGATGGCGTGGGACTGCGTGGTGGTTTGTTTTGCTGTGCATAGGGTTGCTATGAGTTGGAGATGACTCAATGGCACCTAACAACAACAACAACAACAACATATCCTAAAGAGGTGAGAGCCAGGACACGAATAGACACATACCCACCCATGTTCATCACAGCACAATCCACTATAGCAAAGAGATGAAAACAACCTAAATGACCATCAACAGATGAATGGATAACCAAACTATGGTACATCCACAAAATAGAATACTATGCAACATTAAAGAATAATGAAGAATACATGAATCATCTCGCAATGTGGATGAATTTGGAGAACATTAGGCTGAATGAAAGAAATCAGTCTCAGAAGGACAAATATTGTATGAGTCCATTATTGTTAAAAGTCAAGGAAAGGTTTACACAGGGAAGGAAATTCACTTTGTTGGTTACGGGGGATGGGAAGGAAAGAGAGAAAATTTCTGACTAGTTGGAGGTCACATGTTAATTTAGGTGAGGGAGGGGCAGGATGGAAAGAGTCTGTAACTAGTACAGTGACAATGGTAAAAGGGAAGACACAGAAACGTGCACAAAAGATATAGACAACAGAGGCAAATATTATTACATACACAATATTGCATTACCAGTGGCAGCAAACACTAGGCTATGGGTAAATGCATAGACAGGTGAGAAGATCAGGTGGGGTAAACAAATAGGAATATATCCAAGACCAAGGACAGATTTGGCTGAAGATAGTCTTACATATGTACTTGTCCTACAAAATTATCCACATATGTTACAGAAGTAACAGAGGACAAGGTTGGAGTAGCTCCTCAGAGAAAACCAAATACCTTGAGGGAGAGAACCACCAGGCCTACAGGCTCAGGACCATAGTCCTGACCCTCAAGACCATAGTCTCAAGGGACGTCATGTTCAACTGGCCCAACATAATACTGAAGCCATGGTGTTTTCAATCACTCACATGCAAGTGGAAGCTGGACAATGAATAAGGAAGACTGAAGAAGAGTTGATGCTTTTGAGTCATGGTGTTGGCAAAGAATACTGAAAGTGATTGCCAGAGAATTAACAATTCTGTCCTGGAATGCAGCCAGAATGCTTCTTGGAAGTGAGAATAGCCAGTCTTTATCTCACCTACTTTGGTCATGTTGTCAAAGGGACCATTGCCTGGAGAAGGATATCATGCTTGGTAAAGTGGAGGGTCAGTGAAAAAAGGGAAAAACCTTCAAGAAGATGGATTGATACAGTGGGCGCAACAATGGGCTCAGATATAGCATGTATGGTGAGGCTGGCATAGGACCAGGCAGTTTTTCATTCTATTTTACATAGAGTTGCTATGAGTCAGAGCCAACTTGATGATACCTAACAATAAGTACATAAAAATCTTATACATCCTACTTTGTTGAGTAGCAACTAGGGTCTTAAAAGCTCTTGAGTGGCCATCTAAGATGCAACTATTGGTCTTCTCTCATCTGGAGCAAACAAGAGTGAACAAAATCAGAGTCATCTGGAAACAATTAGTCCAAAGATATGATGGGCCATAAGAACCTCAGCCTTCATGACCCTGAGACCAGAAGAACTGGATGGTGGCCCAGCTACCAATGCCAACCACTCAGACAGGGATCAAAATTGGAGATCCTGGATAGAGTGGGAGAAAAAAAATGTGGAACAAAATTCAAAAACACAAAAATAACCACAAATACTGGTTTGATAGAGATGGGTAGAACCCCCAAGATTATGACCCTGGGTTATCCTTCTGGCGTGGAAATGGACTCACTTCCGTGGACTGGCTCTCAGCCCAACAGTAGAAAGACCTACAAGCAGAACACCTACCCCAGGGAGATGCACCCACCTACCCTAGGGAGATGCACCCCTTGGATCAATCAGCCATGAGACATCAGAGGGACAACATTCACATAAGGGGAAAGCTGGACAGATAAGAATGCATAGATAAGAGGGGCACAGAGAAGTGGTGGTCATGGGGAGGAGAGTTTTTTATGGTTGGGGATTGTAATTGGGGCTGTGAAATCAAATGTGCATGAACTGTTGAGAGTAAAATGAATCTGCTTTGTAAATGTGCACCCCCCAATCATACACACACACACACACACACACAGACTGAAAAAAAAAAAAAGATGTGCTTCTTTAGGATATATTGTCAAGTAACAAAGCAAGGAGGAGAATAGGTCTATAGAATGATAGTATTTTGTGTAAAAGGGGAATATATATATACATGCTTTTATATGCATAGATAGTTCTGGAAAATCACACAAGAAATTTACTCTGGGGAATAGAACTGGGGCTGGTAATGGTTAAGATGGAAGAAAAACTTAATTTTTATTGTATATTTTTATACTTAGGATTTTTTTTTAAGCCATGTTCATATATTTCCTTCTTAACCATAAAAAATTTCCTTTTTATAATGGAAAAAAAAAATGAAGTCTTGCCATCTGTGATAGTTGGAGCTGTGTGTCAACTTGGCTGGACCACAATGCTGTGTGGTTTAAGCAATTGTGATGTGGGTTTTTCAAATGATGGGATCAGATGGATATGTTTTGAGCAGCCAATCCATTGAAAGGGAGTTTCCCAAGGGGTGTGGCCTGCTTCCAGTATATTTATGGATATCCTGGGGAAGAGACACTCTTCTGTGGATAAGGATTCTGCCTACAACTGTCCGTGAGCAAACAATCCACCATTCGGCCTGGAGATCTTGGATTCATCATTTGTTGGAGTCAAAAGCCAGTATACTGCCTGCCAATCTTAAGCTCCTCAGCCCCTGCAGTTGTGTGAGTCGGGAAAAGCCTCCAGCTTGATGTTTGATCCAAGAACTTGAGACTTGCCAGCTTCCATAAGTGTGTGAGCCATTTTCCTAAGATAAATTTCTCTTTCTCTCTCTATATAAGCTTTACTGGTTTTGCTTCTCTGGAGAACCCAGTCTAACACACCATCCCCTTTGTTAAGGAACATACTGGCTGTACTTCTTCTAAGATAGATTGTTCTTTTGGCAGTCTGTGGTATATTCAGTATTTGTTGACAACATGTAATTCAAAGGCATCAATTCTTCTTTGATCTTCCTTATTCATTGTCCAGCTTTCACATGCATTTGAGGTCATTGAAAATACCATGGCTTGAGTCAAGTGCACCTTAGTGCTCAAAGTTTTTGACACTTTAAAGAGTATTTTTCTGCAGCACTTTTGTCCAATGCAATACAGCATTGATTTCTTGACGGGTATTGATTGTGGATCTAAGTAAAATGAAATCCTTGCCAACTTCAATATTATCTTTGTTAATCATGATGATACTTACTGATCCAGTTCTGAAGATCTTTGTTTTCTTTATGTTGAGGTAATCCTTACTGAAGTAGTCACTATTACTGACTCCTAGTAGTTAGGACTACATTGATAATCCATATCAAAGTAGTCTGATCTTCATCAGTAAGTGCTTCAAGTCATCTTCCCTCTCAGCAAGCAAAATTGTGTCATCCACATACCACCATTGTTAATGAGTTTTTCCACCAATCCTGATATCACATTCTTTTTCATATTGCCTAGCTTCTTGAATCATTTGCTTAGCATACCAATTAAGTAAGTATGGTGAAGGGATACAACCCTGCCACACACCTTTCCTGATTTTAAACCATGCAATATTACCTCTGCCTAAACTCATTTTCTTCCTCTTCCCTCTTTCATCTAAGGAGTTGTCCCTGCTCTTGCCAAAGGCCAATGTCTCAACCTGTGTTCTGGATCCAACTACCTTTGACTTCCTCTAGGCTCGTCCCTTTGCTTATTACCCCTATTTCTCCTTTAATAACCTCCTCTGAATTTTTTTTTTTTCAATATACAAATATGTTTTACTCTCCTCAAATGTTCAACCCAAAACAAATCTGGCTTCTATCTGTATAAGTCCTATAAATCTGTTATTGTCAAGATGACCAATGACTTCCACGTGTCAATACCAGCAATCACTTCTACATTCAATTTTCTTCAACACAGCTGATAGCTATCTCTTTCTCAAACTACTTTATTTTCTCAGCTTCTGTGACGCCCATACTCTTCAAGGTTCCTTTTGCCCCTCTGATCATTACATCTCAGACTTCCTCGTAATCTCCTGCTTCTCTACCCACTATCTAAATGTTAAGTGTTTTCTGGGAATATGGTCCTGGCCTGCAACACTTCTACATTTTCACTCATGCCCATGACCTTATTCACAATTTACATGTGAAAATGCCCAAATTTATATCTCCAGCTTAACCTTCCCTAGAGGATCTCTGGTGGCATAGTGCCTAAAGCATTTGACTGCTAACCAGAAGGTTAATGGTTCAAACCCACCAGCCACTCCTCGGAAGGAAGACTGAGCAATCTATTTCCAGAGAGGTACTGCCTCGGAAACCCAATGAGGGGTTGCTGTGAGTCGGATTTGACTCGACAGGAGTGAGTTTGGTTTTTTTGTTTAACCAAAAGGTCAGTGGTTTGAACCTACCAGCCATTCCATGAAAGAAAAATGAGGCAGTCTGCTTCTGTAAAGATTTATGGCTTTGGAAACAGAATGGGGGCTGCTATGGGTTGGAACTGACTCAAATGGCAGTGAGTTTGTTTTATTTTATTATCATTTTTTTTTTTTTTTGTTTCACCTTCCCTATGCCTACTTGACATCTTCTCTTGGATACATTACAGTATGCAACATTAACTTCTAAAACAAAAGTCTTGATATCCCTCTCACTCCACTTTCTAAGATTTCTTCAAATCTTCTCTATCTTAGTAAAGGGCATCAACACCTATCCTAGATTTCATTTTTGAGCCTTTTTTTCCCCCTTTACTTCTCCTTCTCTCATGCCATCTTCATCCGATCCACTAGCAAGTCTTATGTATTTCATCTCACAACACATTGCAAATATGTCCACTTCTCTCCTTTATTGCTACTATCCTGGATGAAGCAAACATCATCTCTTGCCTACACTGCTCAATATTCTTCACATCCTCTCTTTTTCTAATACAATTCATTATCCACATTGAAATCTGAGTGAACTTTAAAAATTATGTACCTTTTTTTTCAGTTTTTCAGTGACTTCCTGCAAAAAAGACAAGGAGGTCACATCCTCTGACCTCCTCTAACCGCACAAGAAGAAAACAGAATTACCATCAGTAGCCCATCGCCCATTACTGTGAGGCCAGACATGCTACCTCCCTCCAGCTCTTTCACCAACCCTCCCTCCCAAAACACCCACCACCTCTCTCCTGAGTTCAATAATTCACTGCAGTGGCCACACAGAACTCACAGATTATGGGTTTATTAGGGAAGCACCAGGCTACAATTCAAGTTCAGGAAAAACGCTCTCTCTCCCAGCCCACAGTCTCTCTCCTAACAGTCTCTCACAGTCTCTCTCCCAACAGTGAGTGTCCCTCGGTGTCTCACTCAGCAATGCGTGTCTCTTGTGTCTCTTTCCCAGCAGCACGTGTCTCTTTCAGGAGCGCATGTCTCTTTCAGCAGCACATCTTCCTCAACCAGCAGTCAGAGAGAGACTTCTTCTGCCTCTAGGAGGCCTCCTTTTGAGCCTGGCAGCGTGGCCAAACTAACAATCATAACATCAGAATTCTAAGCACCTGAGAGGGAGCAGGAACCTCTCAGAACATTGCTTTGTGTTGTACCCAACAGACATACCCCAGGTGGAAAACTTTTACAATCAGGAGCTCCTCAGTTGCTCACAGCAAATTCCACCACAGAGTTTACAAAGACTTACCACTAGAAAAGCCACACTACGTAATTTACTACACTGCACTTCCCAATTTGTTTTGATATAACCCAAACTCCTTACTACAGCCAGCCTATGCAGCCCTGTGAGATCTGGCCCTACCTATTTACAACTCCTTTATCCACTACTAGCCCAGCTTACTCTCCTCCAACCAGACTGATCTCTTTCTCAAATATGTTAATTTCAAGACTTTTGAACATTGTTGTGATTACAATAGTCTCTTTTGTCCTTCTTAATTTTCAGGCTTAATTTGAAGTGTTACCACCTCAGAAAGACCTTTTCTCATTTTTCCAGCTAAGCAACCCTCTTCTTCCTACATTATTTTCTACTTCTGTACCTTCTTAATGTCCTTCAAAACACTTATCACAAATTGTTTGTTCTCATGTTTATAACCTGTTTCTCCTTCATGGTCCAAAAGGAGTGAAGTCCATTTCTATTTTCTTCAACATTGCCTAACAAAATATTTGGCACGTATTGGATCTTCCCTAAATATTTGCTCAATAAATGAATGAAAAGATAAGCAGCCATCAAAGTGTTAATCTGAGCAGTTGAAATCATAGAGTTGAAGCAGTGCTTTGGCAATACTCATTCAAAAAGCTGGACCATGACAAATTATTCTCCCAGAAATAGATGCCAAGTTCTGATGATGATGGATCATCTTATGACTATGACCTCATCTCTCCCTCCTCCAGTTTTATGCAGACTATATGCCTCCTCTTTGCATTTCTCATCCCTCTTCTCTGCCTATTTAATTCCTAACTATCCATTCCTAACTAAGTTCCAACTCTAATTCCCTGTCCTTGATGAAAGCCCTCACCATAATTCTAGCCATAATTCCAAAGCTTAACCTTTATGGAAGTAGACTACCTCATCTTTCTCCTTTGGAGCAACTGGTGGGTTTGAACCACTAATCTTTCAGTTAGTATCAGAGTGCTTTAGCCACTGTGCCACCAGGGCTCCACCAATTATATTACATTTTGTGCATTTATTATGAGCCAGGCTCTGGCTTAGGAAATGGGGATCAAACATAAAGGACATGGCATTTGAACCAACATTTATTTGGCACCTTTGGTACCAGGCAATGCTAGGCATTTTATTATATTAATATTTATTCAATTCTTACAGCAAACCTATTTTATGCTTTTTTTATAGCACATATTTTTATGTACCAAATCCTAGTCTAAATGTTAAATTTTTCAATCTAACAAACCTAAGAGGTAGGTAGTATTATGATCCTTATTTGTTAGTTTGGAAAACTGAGGCAAAGAGAAGTTATTTATTCAAAATCATAGAGGCCAGAATTTGACCCAGGTAATAAAGCTTGAGTCTTCACTCTCAACCTCCATTCTAGGCAACCTCTCAACTCCTTTGAGTTTGTGTGGTACTCCCACTTTACCAGGAGGAATCTGGACTTAGAGCATAACTTTGCTAGAATTGCATACTTAATTGATGTATTCAACATAAAATATTTCTAATGTGATCACTAAATGTTAGTTAGGTCTGATTCACAACCAGTCATGGCAACGGTGCAGGCAGTGTTTCATTCTGTTATCTATGGGGTCACCATGAGTCAGAGGCCAATTGGATGGTAGAAAATTGCTACAGCAACTAAATGCTGGACACCATGTCAAGTTCTGAGATATGTAGTGTTCAACTTGTCTTCAGGTCATTCACAATCCAGATAATAGTGAGTAATATGAGATTCAAATGTAAGTGTGTCTGAGTTGATAACTCATGGCCTTTCCATCATTCTATTCTAACAGAGTTAGAGCAGATTGTTTGGGGTCAGAGTTAAAGATCAGCCCACCCACCAGACCATAGGTTGAGACAACTCTGAAAAGTGTCTGTGAGGGGAAAACAATTGCTTATCATTTTATTGTTATTTAAAGTTTAAATAATTTACATTTATATATCACCATTCCCACCTCATTACAATCTTCTTGAGAGCTGGGGCTCTTGATTTAATATATCTCACAGTGCTTCAAATGCTTCAGCATAGTCAATAAAACACAGGTAAACCCTTTTCCGGTATTCTATGTTTTCAGTCAAGATCACCTGACATCAGCAGTAATATCCCTTGTTCCACATCCTCTTCTGAACCTGGCTTGAATTTCTGACAGTTCTCTGCCTATGGGAACTGTTTGGGTTCCCTGTCTATGTTAACTGTTTTATCAATTATCTTCAGCAAAATTTTACTTGCATGTGATATAAATGACAGTGTTCTATAATTTCTGCCCTCTTTTGGATCACCTTATTTTGGAATGGGCAAAAATATGGACCTTTTCCAGTTGTCTCACCAGGTAGCTATCTTCTAAATTTCTTGGCATAGACAAGTCAGTGTTTCCAGCTTTGGATCAGTTTGTTGAAACGTGTTCTGTCAATTTCTGGAGGCTTTTTTCACCATTTCCTTCAGTGCAGCTTAGACTTCTTCCTTCAACACCACCAGTTCTTGATCATATGCTACCTCCTGAAATGGCTGAATGTTGATCAGTTTTTTTGGTATAGTGATTCTATGTATCCCTGCCATCTTCTTTTGATGCTTCCAGCATTGTTCAATATCTTCCTCATAGAATCCTTCAATATTGCAAATTGAGTCTTGAATTTTTTTTTTAGTTTGTTCCACTTGAGAAATGCCAAGGGTATTCTTCTTTTTGCCTTTCTAACTCCAGTTCTTCGCACATTTCATTGCAATTGTTTACTTTGTCTTCTCAACTTGCCCTTTGAAATCTGTTCAGTACTTTTACTTCATAATTTTTTTTTTTTTCATTTGCTTTAGCTATTCTACATTCAAGAGCACATTTCTGAATCTCTTCTGATATCCATTTGGTCTTTTCTTCCTTTCTTGTCTTTTCATGTTGAAGGGCAAGGATGTCACCTTGAGTGCTAAGGTGTGCATGACCATGTCTTAGTATTTTCAGTCTCCTCATATGCATGCAAAAGCTGGACAATGAATAAGGAAGCCCAATGAAGAATTGATGCCTTTGAATTCCAGGTACACTTCATATTAGTGTACTTCACTTTATTGTGCTTCACAGATATAGCATTTTTTATAAATTGAAAGTATGTGTTATGGGAGTTGCTGCATTGAGCAACTCTATTGACACCTTTTTTCCAACAGCATGTGCTCACTTCATGTCTCTGTGACACATTTGGTAATTCTCACAATATTTCAAACTGTTTCAAAATGCTCTTGCACATTTAATAGACTGCATTATGTGTAAGTATAACTTTTATATGCAGTGAGAAACCAAAAAATTAATGTGACTTGCTTTCTTGTGATAATTACTTGGAATTGAACCCACAATATCTCCAAGGTATGTCTGTATGGTGTTGGCAAAGAATATTGAATACACCATGGACTGCCAGAAGAATGAAAAAAATCTGTCTTGGAAGAAGTACTGTGAGAATGCTCCTTAAAAGTGAGGATGGTAAGACTTTATCTTATGTACTCTGGACATATTATCAAGAGGGACTAGTCCCTGGAGAAGGACATCATTCTTGGTAAATTAGAGGGTAAGTGAAAAAGAAGACCCTCAATGAGATGGATTGACACAGTAGTTCCAACTATGGGCTCAAACAGTAATGATTGTGAGAATGGTGCAGGATCAGGCAGTGTTTCATTCTGTTGTCTGTAAAGTAGCTACGAGTTGGAACTGTTTTGATGCAAAAATGCAACCACTACTGTGGAGTCAGATCCAACTCATAGCGACTCGTCCTTAGGTTTCCTAGGTGGTATCACTACAGAAGTAGATTGCCCAACCTTCCTTCTGAGGAGTGGTTGGTGGGTTTGAACTGCCAGCCTTCTGGTTAGCAGTCAAATGCCTTAGGCACCTAACAACAACATACAGTGCTTAGGACAGTGCTACACAGATTCTCCCTGGGTGGTCCAAGTGGATGGCATTGGCTACTAACCTAAAGTGGGTGGTTCAGTCCTGCCAAGCAGCACTGTGGGGGAAAGGCCTGCAGGTCTAGGTCTGTAAAGATTACTCCCCAAAATTCCTGTGAAGCAGTTCTAGTCCATAGCACATGGGGTTGCCATGAGTAGAAATTGACTCAATCACAACAGGTTTAATGTTGCTGTTTTTTAAAACACACATAGTCAGAGTCCCATAAGGATATTTTGAATGGCTTGTGACTGATTGAGTTCTTATAACAGCTAATGAAGCTGGAAGTATTAGTTTTGCTATGTTTAAGTCCTAGGCTTCTTCAGACTTCAACACTTAATTACCTGGCAGACATACACTGCCTTTTTCTGGCTCTTTAGGGACAGCTACCCTAAGTCTGAATGCCTAAAACCAGGGATTATTCTGAATATTCTCTTTACAGCAGGGCCTAAGTTCTATGTGTGTCCAGATTCAATATTGTCCTCCTAAGGAGACTGACTGCCCATCCACCAACAAGCCATCCGGAACTACATGTCCTGACTTTGTGACCACAAATTGTCCTGTGTTTATGTTGCCAAACTAGACAAACTGAATTCTCACTCCCCCCCCCCCACCAATTTTCATCTTGGAAATGATTAAAAAACAACAACCCAAATGTATACAGAGCAAACACCACTGTTTGTCATGCTGCCTTGTTTGTCTTGGGGGATTTTGGATTTATTAGTAATAAAATTTCACAACGTGGCAGGCACATCTGCACCACAAAGTTTCAGTCATAGAGGTAATGCAGGAAAAACCCCATTAAGTCAACTAGCCCTGCATCTGCCAAGGCTGTAGGCTATGTTTCTGCCTTTTGAGTTTTACCAGCATTTCAAAATAAAAGATGAGATGGTAGGTGTGCTCTCTCGACTGTGATTCATAAACACCATTAGCTGTGGTACTGCTCAGGATGAGGGCGTGTAAAACAAAACACACAAAAATTTCAACTTCTCCAAGTTTCAGCTCTTAACCGAGGGTAAGTCACTCCCCAAAATTTATGGGGAAAGGAAATGGACTAGAAGACTTCAATTAGCAGAAGCACGTGGCATCTTCTACAGAGACTTCTGGGCCAAGGAATCATCTACATATATTTATGTAGCAATTATTTATTTAACCTTCTGGCTGGGTTGGATTGTTGGATTTGGTGATACATCCTGAATTATAAGGTTTATGATGGGAAAGTGTGTCAGCTCTTTGCTAAAGGAAAGGAAGACCTTCTTAGTTCTTTGTCTTCTCCTTTTAATAGAGCAAAGTGCCCTAAATGTTTAGAGAAGTTAAAATATGGGAGGGAACAAGATCCTAACTCTAACTTGGCTTCATTTTCATTACCACCTTTTCTTTTCTACTGCCAGTGCCCTGTCAGGAGGCTCCTGGCACCTCCCGCCAGGACCGCTGCACAGCCCCTTATGTGCATTCACACTCCTCCAATGTATCTGCCCAACTGCTGCCAAATCAGAAACACCTAAAATTTTCTGAGTCTACTACACACCTGCTCTGTGCATGATGGGATCGAACATACTCAATTTAGTCCTTAAATCACTCTGTGGTAAAAGAAGGAAGCAGTACGGTCAGTGGCCAAGGATGGGCTCAGGACCAGGAAAAAGTTTTAAATCCTAGTGCCACTATTTTTTTAAGGGAGACTTTGGAAAAGTCAATATTCTCATCTGTAACATGGGAATA
This sequence comes from Orycteropus afer afer, assembly GCF_000298275.1. Lineage (NCBI taxonomy): Eukaryota > Metazoa > Chordata > Mammalia > Tubulidentata > Orycteropodidae > Orycteropus > Orycteropus afer. The sequence continues at coordinate 18,986,361 of NW_006921603.1, read as the reverse complement.
AGAATAGCAACTACCTTACAGAGTTCTCTTTTGTTTTTTAAATATCTTATCAAGGCACACTTTGTATATCATATCATTCATTCTTCTTAAGGATACAATTCAATGATTTTTAGTAAACTTACCACGTGCTACAACCATCACCCTACGATCTCTCATTCCTGTAAATCTTCACTTCTCTCCTGTCACTCTGGTAGCATAGTGCCTAAGGCACTTGACTGCTAACCAGAAGGCTGGCGGTTCAAACCCACTAGCCACTGGGCACTCTACTTCTGTAGTGATACTGCCTCGGAAACACAAGGAGGGGTCACTATGAATTGGGTCCGACTCGACAGCCCACAACAACGACTCCTGTCTCTGACTCAGGCAATCACTAACCTACTGCACTTCTTTGTAGTTTTGTCTTTTCTGATATTTTATGTAATGGAATCATGTAACATATGGTCTCTTTTGCGTGGCTTCTTTCACTGAGCACGTCTTTGAGGTTTGTCCTTGTTACATGTAGCATGTATTTATAATTTGTTTCTTTTTATTTTAAAATAATATTCCATGGCATGCATATAGCATTTTATTTAAATTTTGGTTTGGATGAAAGTTTACAGAACAGGTTCGTTTTCCATACAACGTCCTTATACATTCTGCTGTGTGACATTGATTACAATCTTCAAGTGTAACGGCTCTCTTCCCACTTCCTGCCTGTGGTTGCCTTTTCCCTGTATTCTTCTTTCCTATTCATGCATATTTAGTCTATCCTTTGAGCATTCAATAGGCATTTAGGTTGTTTTCCCAATTTTAGGTTATTATGAATAATCCTTCTAAGTACATTTGTGTGCAGGTTTTTGTGTGGCTTGATCTCTTAAGTAGCTACCTAAAAGTAGAATTGTTGGGCCATCTGCTAAGTTCATGCTCAACATTTTCATAACTGGCAACGTTGTTTAGGGCTTTAACATTACATAGAAAAGCCCAGCGTAATGCTAGGCAGACAGTAGCACTCACTAAAAAAAATTTAAAAAAAAAGAGAAAAACTTGTTACAATTGTTGCTTCTGTTGTTTTTAGGAGGTTTCAACAATGGATCAAACACAGCAATGATTGTGAGGCTGGTACCGTATCAGGCAGTGTTTTGTTCTGTTGTACATAGTGTTGCTATGAGTTAGAACCAACTCAATGGCCCTTAACAACAACAACTGTGTAGATGAGGAGGCAAAGGCTCAAAGATGGTTACCAGCTTGCTCAAGGTCACACAGTCTAATGGGAGAACTGAGATTCTTTCATGTTTTCTGACTCCAAGCCTGAAACTGCTTCTTTTTGCTATTGCTAATATCACATTAAACATCTCGAGGGGTGCAGCTGTGATAATATACTCCCCTACTGAACACACATTGGTAGTTCGTTGCAGCACATAAAATAAAATCTCAGCTTGTCAGGGATACAAAGCTGTCCATTATTCCTCTAACCCATCTTTCCTGCCCATTCCCCCACCCCACACCTGCATTCTATCCACCCTATACCTACCCCTCAGGATGACTTTCATGGTATTAACTCAGCCCACACTCTTTCCAAGCCTCTTTATCTGTTTGAGCATGGTCTGCTTTCTTAAACAATATTTCACACTTTTGCCTTATGAAATTATACCCACCCTTCAAGGCCAAGTTCACATTATATCTCCTAATCTACTTGGTTGTAGTAGGTTTTTGAGATGATTTGAACTGAATTACTAAAAAAAAAAAAAAAAAAAAAAAAGCTGTGTAATAACGCAGCTGTGAGAAGTGCTAATTTTTAAAATTCAATAAAATCCCATTTATAAAATTTCTAGCTACAGCGAGTACAGAGTGTTATTTGAGTGAACCTAGCAAGGAGCTCTAGTAGCATAATGCCTAAGGCACTTGACTGCTAACCAGAAGGCTGGTGGTTCAAATCCACCAGCCACTCCTCAGAAGGAAGATGGGGCAGTCTACATCTGTAGTGATACTGCCTCGGAAACCCACGGAGGGGTCGCTATGAGTCAGGTCTGACCCGATGGCACATAACAACAACAACAACAGCATAGGATCCTGCTCCTAACCACCTGCCTTCCTCTGTGCTTGCAAAGCAATGCATTCATGACTCTGGCAAAGTCTTATCACACTATGTGATGTATCAGTTTATGTTTGCTGCCCCTCAAGACAGTGAGTTCCTCCAGGGAAGACTGTCTCGCTATCACTAAGCACAATGCCTAATTCATGTAACGTGTGTGTGGGGGTAGTTACTAGTTGTTTTAGAGTGAATGAATTAACGAGAAAGTAGTGAATAAAATAATCAATCTTTCTCTCCCTGACATAGAAAACCCATTCAATGTAGGTGGTACTCTCTCGTTTGACATCAGAGTTCTAAAAGAGTTTTCTGCTTTAAGAAAGACCCTAATTTTCCTATGGGAGCTCTGGTAGCATAGTGGCTAAGACACTTGCCTGCTAACCAGACGGCTGGCGGTTCAAACCCACCAGCCACTCCTCGGAAAGAAGGTTGGGCAATCCTACTTCCGTAGTGATACTGCCTCGGAAACCCAAGGAGGGGTCGCTATGAGTCGGGGCCGACTCGACGGCACATAAAAACAACAACAACAACAATTTTCCTATT
>NW_006921603.1:18944855-18983650 GCF_000298275.1 Orycteropus afer afer | reverse complement strand
CAGAAGTAGATTGCCCCATCTTCCTTCCGAGGAGTGGCTGGTGGGTTTGAACCACCAGCCTTCTGGTTAGCAGTCAAGTGCCTTAGGCATTATGCCACCAGAGCTCCTAAATCTGGTACTTAATAGAGGTTTAACATTACATCAACACCTCTTCTCTAAGCCTTGCATTTGAAACAAATGTTTTAAAGAAAGCCCTTTGGAAACAAATAAAACATCTTGGGGACAGTGTAGAGGGAAACTGATTTATCAAACCTCAATTCTATCTTGAATACTCAAAATTGAGGAAGAATCTCAGAAATAACTGAGTCCAACTTTCCACTGAATGAAATTCTTACATCTGTTTAGATATGTGGTCTTTCAACAGGGGGATGTATAATGAACTGCTTCCAAGAAAACTCGTTCAATATTTTTTCAAAAACGTTAATGGTTTAAATGTTCACTGAGGCAAAAACTTCTCTCCTACAAATTTCCTTTTCTCCTGTAACCTGTCTTCTCTGCCATGGCAGCACAGAATCACAGAAAGGAAATGTTTCCCCAGAACTGTTCCCTGCTGAAAATTGGAGGCAATCCCCTCCACAGAAACTAGAAAAGCAGCATAATAATTAATTCTACCAACAAATTCAGAAATGGAATAGCAAAAGCACACTCCATTGCTATTGAGAAAGAGGAGGGAGGTTAAGTATTTCTTCAACCACTGAAGTAAATCAAGTTATTCATGGCCTAAAACAAAAGCAAGGGGCTCTGGTAGGATAGTGCCTAAGGCACTTGACTGCTAACCAGAAGGCTGGCAGTTCAAACCCACCAGCCACTCCTTGGAAAGAATGTTGGGCAATCTACTTCCATAGTGATACTGCCTCGGAAACCCAAGGAGGGGTCGCTATGAGTCGGGGCCGACTCGACGGCACATAAAAACAACAACAACAACAATTTTCCTATTGGCCTGCTATTAATCACAGGATTGCTCACCTATCAATTCAGTAAGGATATGTATAGAATATATTCTTCCCAGTTCCTTTACCCATTCTAAGCAACGATCATAAAAAAATAAAGAAGAGGAAAATCTGAAGAAAATAATTTTCCAAATTCACTCTTAGACATGGTAACTTTTCCTAACTATTGTGAATAAATTTTGGGTTCTATCAAGTGTCCAGTAAAGGGCTTTGCACGTAATAGGATCTTTGTAAATATTTGTCAAATAATAAGATGTAGCTAAGTGCCAATGCATAAGATCATATGCAGCCTTCTGATAGTCCTGACCTAAGGGAGCTGACACATATAAAAAATAACAATAATAATAAAATATTCAATCATTACTCTATGTCTGACACTGTTTTAAGTGCTTTATATGAAATAATTCATTTAATCCTCATAATTGCTCTAAGAACTCTTTTTTTTTACAACTTTTTATTATGATTTGTGTGAAAGTTTATAGAACAAGTTTCTTTTCCACTCAATAATTCAAACACATTTTGTAGTGTGACATTCATTGCAATCCCCACAATGTAACAGCACTCTTCTCACTTCCTCCCTGTGTTTGCATTTCCATTAGTTCTTCTTTCCTATCCCTTCCTGTCTTCTGAGATTTATCCCTGGGCAAATGCTGCCTACCCTTTTGATCTCATTGTTCTAAGGAGTACATACTTCCCTGGTGTTATTATTCACCTTAGAGGCCTGTCTATCATTTGGCTGAAAGTTGAGCCATGGGGGTTAGTTCCATTCTAAGCCTGAAGGGTGTCTAAGGGCTATAGTCTCAGGCTTCTACCAGTCTCTATCAGACAAATAAGACTTGTCTTTTTTATGATTTTGAGTTTTGTTCCACACTTTTTTCTGACTCTGTCTAAGACATCCTACTGTGATCCCTTTCATATGTGGTCCGTTAGTCCTTTGGACCAATTGTTTCCTTGTGTCTTTCATTTTCTTCATTCTTTTTTGCTCCAAATGAAGAGACACCAATAGTTGCACCTTATATGGCCACTAAGAAGCTTTTAAGACCCCAATTGCTACTTACCAAAATAGGATATAGAACATTGTCTTTGTGGACTACGTTATGACAATTGCCTCGGTGTGCCCCAAAACTATGGTCCTGAGCCCCCATGCCCAGCAAATCATTCCCTCAAGGTGTTTGGTTATGGCCAAAAAATTTTCATAGCTCTACCCTCTTTATGCACTACTCTATGCATGGAAATATTTGCAAAATATGTAAACATATATCTAGAAATATCCTCTGTCAAACCTATATGCAGTCCTATTTGCCTTCCTACCCCTGCACAACTTGTGTGTCTATCTATGTATCCACTCTTGTGGTTCTTGTTGTTAGGTGCCTTCAAGTCGTCTCTGACTTATAGTGACCCCATGCACAGCAGAACGAAACACTGCTCAATCCTGCACAGCTCCCTGATCCCTGCTATACTTGAGGCCATCATCACAGCCACTGTGTCAATCAATTTTGTTGAGGGCCTTCCCCTCTTTTGTCGACCCTCCACCCAACCAAGCATGACATCCTTCTCCAGGGAATGGGCTCTTCTGACAATATGACCAAAATAGGTGAGAGAAAGTCTGGCCATTCTCGCTTCCAAGGAGCATTCTGGCTGCATTTCCTCTAGAACATATTTGTTAGTTCTTTTAGCAGTCCATGGTACTTTCAGCATTCTTGGCCAGCACTACAACTCAAAAGCATCAACTCTTCTTTGGCCTTCCTTATTCATCATTCAGCTTTCAATTGCATATGAGGCAATTGAAAATATCATGGCTTGTGACAGGCATACCTTAGTCCTCAAGGAGTTACCTTTGCTTCTCATCACTTGAAAGAAGTCCTTTGCAGCCAACTTGCCCAGTGCTATATGTCATCTAATGTCCTGACTGCTGCTTCCATTGGCATCGATTGTAGATGCAAGCCATGTAAAGTCCTTGGCAACTTCAATCTTTTCTCCGTTTATCATGATGCTGCTTATAGGTCCAGTTGTGAGGATTTTTGTTTTCTTTATATTGAGATGTAACCCATATTGCAGACTATATTATATTATTGTTATGTTATATTATTGTTATTATTATTATTGTAGGATTAGGTATGTATAAGGGGAAGATATTAAAGATGAAAATGAATATGAAGAAACTGACTCACAAAGAATATTTTAGCCAAATAAGAATAAAACTGAGATTTAAATCCAGGTAACCAGGCTCCTGAATTTCCCTACAAAAATGCCTAGGGAAAGATAATGCATCCTTTATTTTTGTCTCTCCAACACCATAAGCACTCAATGAATGTTTACTATCAAATTGTGCCAAATATAAGTCTAATACAGATTCATAAAATAATAAACATACATAGTGTTATGGAAGGATGATCTAACATCAGGGTGGGAGGAGGTGGGATATTTTGGAGTCAGACTCATGAGACCTGGGTTTGAACCCCTGATTCACCAGTTCCTAGCTCAGGAACTCCTTCTCAACACTCACACCACCATTTCTGGACTGGAAGCCATTTTGGAAGTTTGAAAGCTCTGTAAGATTGGATTCAAAACTCAATATAAAGACTCAAATAATTCAAAATAAAGATGACTTAAGTTTGGGAAAGTTAAATGATTTACCTTAGGTCATACACCTGGTTGGACAAATCAAACCAAACCCATTGCCTTACTAAAATTTAAGTTTCTTGAGTTCCAGCCCATTGCCCTTTCATTTAAGTCACACAGTTTCATTTGAGGTAGGGAAGTTGAACAAAACACCGTAAGAAGCAAATTATGTAAAAAGGGACTTTCCAGGGCCAGCCTAGAATTGGATGGGTGCCTCCTTGCGTTCAACGGAGGCACACCCCAGTTTCACAACAGATATGAAGTCTAATGCTCTCTCCTTGTGATGTCAGAAGGATTTCTTTTAAGCAGTAAGATAAGTGGGAGATAAATCTCCCACTGCCCTGCTATATCCTGCAAACTTTCCTTTGCCTCATCTTCCTGTTAGCACTATATACTCAAAACCCCAAAGTCTTGCAAGCAATAGAACCTGTTCCTAGAAGTAGACTCTATCATCTTTCTATTGGCTCAGTTATTCTGCCAAGGAGAGGCAAGGACTTTCAACACATTTTCTCCTAAATTCTCTCAAATTATAGGATCTGGAGAAAATAACAGATTAAGTATTGCCCAGGAACAAGAGTGGTAAAGTTAAGAGAAAACTGAATATAATTGGTGCAGCAGATGTTGAAAACATCATCACAAGGGTGTATGTAACTTTAAGGTAGGCACCATATGGGCATCTCTTGCAGCACTCTTACTTACCTGATAACACGGAGGGGTAGGGACAGGTCTATAGGCTTGGACACAAACAAGCCAAGGTTCTAGTCTTAGCTCCACTACTCACTAGCTGAGTGTCCTTATACTACTAGTACCCTCTTGGAAAGACTGTTCCTCTGATTTAAAAAAATGAGGTAATAGTATTGACTTCTCAAGGAGATCTTGAGAATTAAAAAATATCTTGTCACAGAGTTCCTAATAGCAAATCTGGTGCTTGTTGTTAACTGCCATGGAGTCTGCTCCTGCTGATGATCCACAATGGAAAAGAAAAAAACACCTTGCCCAGTCCTGTGCCATCCCCATGATATGTTGCAAAACAGACTGTTGGGATCCACAGTGTTTTCACTGGCTGAATTTCAGAAGTGGATAGCCAGGTCTTTGCTTCTAGTTCATTTTAGTCTGAAAGCTCCACTGAAACCTGTTCAGTATCCTGGCAATAGGCAAGCCTCCACTGACAGACAGGTAGTGGCTGTGCATGAAGTTCATTGGGTGGAAATCAAATCCAGGTCTTCCCCAGTGGAAGATGAGAATTCTACCACTAAACCACTACTGCCCAAAATCTGGTACTTTTCTTGTTGTTGTCATGTTCCGTCGAGTCAGACCCGACTCATAGTGACCCCTCCTTGTGTTTCTGAGGTGGTATCACTACAGAAGTAGATTGCCCCATCTTCCTTCCGAGGAGTGGCTGGTGGGTTTGAACCACCAGCCTTCTGGTTAGCAGTCAAGTGCCTTAGGCATTATGCCACCAGAGCTCCTAAATCTGGTACTTAATAGAGGTTTAACATTACATCAACACCTCTTCTCTAAGCCTTGCATTTGAAACAAATGTTTTAAAGAAAGCCCTTTGGAAACAAATAAAACATCTTGGGGACAGTGTAGAGGGAAACTGATTTATCAAACCTCAATTCTATCTTGAATACTCAAAATTGAGGAAGAATCTCAGAAATAACTGAGTCCAACTTTCCACTGAATGAAATTCTTACATCTGTTTAGATATGTGGTCTTTCAACAGGGGGATGTATAATGAACTGCTTCCAAGAAAACTCGTTCAATATTTTTTCAAAAACGTTAATGGTTTAAATGTTCACTGAGGCAAAAACTTCTCTCCTACAAATTTCCTTTTCTCCTGTAACCTGTCTTCTCTGCCATGGCAGCACAGAATCACAGAAAGGAAATGTTTCCCCAGAACTGTTCCCTGCTGAAAATTGGAGGCAATCCCCTCCACAGAAACTAGAAAAGCAGCATAATAATTAATTCTACCAACAAATTCAGAAATGGAATAGCAAAAGCACACTCCATTGCTATTGAGAAAGAGGAGGGAGGTTAAGTATTTCTTCAACCACTGAAGTAAATCAAGTTATTCATGGCCTAAAACAAAAGCAAGGGGCTCTGGTAGGATAGTGCCTAAGGCACTTGACTGCTAACCAGAAGGCTGGCAGTTCAAACCCACCAGCCACTCCTTGGAAAGAATGTTGGGCAATCTACTTCCATAGTGATACCTCCTCGGAAACCCAAAGAGGAGTCGCTATGAGTCGGGTCCATCTCTACGGCACATAACAACAGCAAAGCAAAAACAAAATTTTAATGAAAAGAATATAGTGACAGTGGCATCCCTAGGGTGGTGTTATACAGTGCAGTAACTTAAAGTTCCAACCCCTCTCCCCATGGACCATATAGAATCCTTAGTAATGTTTATTATCAATTTTAATCATAGAATCATATGTGATAAATATAGATGTAAATTGCTTAAATGTAGTATGTCTTAGATTATATGAACATTAACAACAACAGGGTTTCTAAAAACCTTTCTACACTGAATCACATTATTAGTTACAATGTGATTAGTGACTGAGCTGAGGCTTTTTAATTTTTTTCTCCATCCTTTCCTTTCATTACTCCTTGATTCTCAAAAAAATTATTGATATCGGTTCCCAAATACAAATTACCACAATATTGTAGTTAAAAAACCAGAAAGTTACACAAAATCAGTCACTATAACAACACCAGCAACAACAAAAAAAATAGTGTGTGCTCGTAGCGCATGCAGACAAAACCACACAATTCAAAGCATCCTCGTAATGGGATAATAATGACAGCTGTAACCAGAGATAAGCAGGGTCAAAAAGTAAATTAGCATAGAGTTTTAGCCTTGTGTATACTGTTACCTAAGCTAGACTTACAAAAAATGTTTTTTGTGGTTATAACTAACTACAGGGGTATTTTTATAAAAATAATAAATTTCTGTTGAAACAATACACAAAAATTTCATAGACAGTCATTTTGGTGTTACCCCCTCTGAGAGTGTCACTCTGTGTGGTGTGCACCTCCTGCACCTACCTAGTGATGCCACTGTACGGTGAAATTAGCATTCTTGGAAGTCCAGCAAGTATCTGCAGTCGGTTCAGTTCAGTAATTGGCTGAGTGTTTTATCAAAATATATATGAAGGTAAGAAGAACACTGAACCTTGAGATAAGTTCACATTCCTAAGGTATTCAAGACCAGAAGCAGTTACAGGAGCCAGGTGATTTAGGATTAAAATACTCAGGGAGCTTTCTGGGGATGTGGAAACTCAGAGGCTGGAGAAGAAGCTTGAGACACAAGTGGCAACACAGGGCTATGAATCAAGCATGGAGAATTGAATGTGCACCCCAAAGGGATGGAGGGCCCATTTCTTGATCAGTGCTTTCTCAGTAACAGAAACAAAAGATACTGAGGTGGAAATGTAGGTGAAGAGATTTAAATATTCAGGTTTGAGAAGGAGCATCTGGTGAATTGAATTCCTGCTCACATTTTCAAATTTTGTAAAAGGGTAGGGTTTTAAACATACTTGGAGGAAATAAGTAATATACATAAAGAGGATTTACACCTGGCCCTGCCCCCGAGATATATCAGGCTGAATTTTTTTTTTTTTTTTTTTTTTTTTTTTGAGCTATTTCTCCCAACTGAGTTTAAGATGAGGAGCCCTGGTAGTGTACTGGTTAAGTGTTTGGCTGCTAACTGAAAGGTAAGCAGTTTGAACCCACCAATAGGTCATTGGGAGAAAGATGTGGCAGTCTGCTTCCATAAATATTACAGACTTGGAAACTCTATGGGGCAGTTCTACTCTGTCCTACAGGGTCACTATGAGTTAGAATCAACTTGACAGGAATGGATTTGTTTTTTTTGTTTTGTTTTGTTTTCTTTTGGAGTTTAAGGTAATAGATGTAGGCTCCAGACACTAGGCACAGATTGACTGTCATTCTTGCAAAACTGGAGCCCAAGATACTCTCTTCTTTCATGATTCCTACTTTCCTTTCACTTTCTCTGACTGTTGCCAAATACATGGATCTGGAATGTTCATGTACTAACTTCTAGAGACATTGTTTTTGTTGCAATAAACTCCTATAGAGTATGTCATTTATTTGTGTTTCTAAATTTTAGGAGTGGGGGCAACTGCTGTGGTAATATTATTTTCTACATAACAGACTTTGACACATTGAACACAATGGCAGAAGACCAGAAGAGCTGTGGGATAAGATCAAATTAATTATACATAAAGAAAGCAAAAGGTCCTTAAAAAGACAGGAAAGGAAGAAAAGACCAAAATGGATGTCAGATGAGACTCTGAAACTTGGCTCTTGAACAGACAGCAGCTAAAAGCAATGGAAGAAATGTGGTAAAAGAGAAGCTTGAGAAGACAAATTAAAGTATTATAATGAAATATGCAATGACCTGGAACTAGAAAACCAAAGGGAAAAAATACACTCAGCATTTCTCAAGCTGAAAGAACAAAATAAAAAAAAAATCAAGCCTTGAATTGCAATATTGAAGGATTTTATGGGCAAGATACTGAACAACTCTGGAAGCATCAAAAGAAGATGGAAGGAATACAAAGTGTCACTGAACCAAAAAGAACTGGTCGATGTCCAATCATTTCAGGAGGTACATGTGATCCAGAACCAATGGTATTGAAGGAAGAAGTACAACCTGCACTTGAAGAATTGGCAAAAAACAAGGCTCCAAGAATTGATGGAATACTCATTGAGATGTTTCAACAAATGGATGCAGTTCCTGAGGCACTCATTTATGCCAAGAAATTTGGAAGACAGCTACCTGGCCAACTGACTGGAAGAGATTGATATCTGTGCCCATTCCAAAGAAAGGTGACCCAACAGAATGTGGAAATTATTGAACAATATCATTAATATCACATGCAAGTAAAAGTTGCTGAAGATAATTAAAAAACAGCTGCAGTACTTTATTGACAGGAACTGCCAGAAATTCAAGGTGAATTCAGAACAAAGGATATCATTGCTGATATCACATGGATCTTGCTGAAAGCAAAGAATACTATAAAGATGTTTACTGTTGTTTATTGACTATTCAAAGGCATTCAACTGTGAGGATCACAACAAAGTATTGATACCATTGTGTAGAATAGGAATTCTAGAACACTTTGTTGTGCTCATGAGAAACTTGTACATAGACCAAGAGGCTGTCATTAAAACAGAACAATGGGATACTGCATGGTTTAAAATCAGGAAAGGTGTGCGTTAGGATTGTATCCTTTTACTATACTTTTTCAATCTGTATGCTGAGCAAATAATCCGAGAAGTTTGACTATATGAAGAAGAATATGACATCGGGATTGGAGAAAGACTCATTAACAAAGAAACAACCTTGGATGCTGAAAATGAAGAAGAATTGAAGCACTTACTGATGAAGATTGAAGACTATAGGCTTCAATATGGATTACACCTCAAATATATATATCCTCACAACTGGACCAATAAGCAACATCATGATAAACGGAGAAGCCTGAAATAGTCAAAGATTTCATTTTACTTGGATCCTCAATCAGCACCCATGGAAGCAACAATCAAGAAATCAGATGTGTTTCACTGGGCAAATCTGCTGCAAAAGATCTCTTTAAAGTATAAGGAAGCACAGTTGTCCCTTTGAAGACTAAGGTATGCCTGACCCAAGCCACGGTGTGTTCAATAGCCTTATATGCATATGAAAGCTGGACAGTGAATAAGGAAGGATTAAGAAGAATTGATGTCTTTGAATTGTGGTGTTGGCGAAGAATACTGAAAATACAGTGGTCTGCTGGAAGAATGAACAAATGTGACCTGACAGAAGTGCAGCCACAATGCTCCTTAGGAGCCTGGCTTTGTCTCAACTACTTTGGTCATGTTGTCAGAAGGGACCAGTCTCTGTAGAGGATATCATGTGTGGCAAAGTAGAGAGTCAGCAAAAAAGAGGAAGCCCTTCCATAAGATGGATTGACACAGTGGCTGTGACAATGGGCTCCAGCATAGCAATGATGGTGAGGATGGTGCAGGGCCAGGTAGTGTTTCCTTCTGTTGTACATAGAATCGTTATGAACCGGAGCCGACTTAATGGTACTAACAACCACCACTGCCACAACATACCAGTCTGGGTGCTTTAGGAAGTTAGCATACAAGAAATTTAGTTCCTAGTCCTCGGAGGAACTACACAACTACACCCATTCCAATGGCACGAATGTAGCTCCTTTAAGAAAAAAAAAAAATCCAAACTACCTAAACACTGCCCCTGAAGCTTTTCTTTGGCTGAGACTAGGTAGAGCAAGAAACAGAGTAGGGAAGGATTTTGATTTTTAAGTGTTGTGGAGTTTAATTCATGAAAGGAAAATAACTTAATCCACAGTGCTTAATTTCTCACCTGGGAATTGAGTCATGAGATAGTTTGTACTATTTAAATTGAAGAAGTTTTAACATAATAATATTTGTGATATCTATATGCCATTGTTTAAACTCTGGGTTTTGTTGATCTATATTGAACAATGTGGCCAGACAAAATCTGAGAGGAGAAATAGAATACAGAGAGAATTTTAGGCCTAGTAGGGTGCATTTAAGAAGAGCTAGTGGCACAGTGGTTAGAGTGCTTGGTTGCTAACAGAAAGGTTGCCGGTTCAAATCCACCAGTCACTCTGTAGGACAAAGATGTGTTGGTCTGCTTTTATAAAGATACAGCCTCAGAAATCCTATGAGTCAGAATCAACTAAATGGCAATAGATTGGGTTTAGTTTAGGGTGCACTGGAGACCTGGAGTTAACTTATTTAAATCTGTTCCGTTCCAAATCAGAAAAGAATACTTTAGCACATGGACCAGGATCTGGAGCAGTATGAAGTAGTAACGGAAATGTACTTAAGTGGGAGGATTATCCTGATAAACTGCAAGCCTCCTGAGAGGGACACCAAATCCCTGGATGACCACAGGTTTGACAGTGAAAGCCTCACTGGTTAAGAGAACAAACAGGATCCATTTAAAAAAAACAAACAAACAAACCCAAACACACTGCCCTCAAGTCAGGTCCAACTCATAGCGACCCCCCCCTTGGGTTTCCGTGGCAGTATCACTAAGGAAATAGATTGCCCAACCTTCCTTCCGAGGAGTGGCTGGTGGGTTTGAACCACTGGTTCAAACTACTGGTTAGCAGTCAAATGCCTTAAGCACTACGCCACCACAGCTCCTATAAGTACCCCAAATTCACTGCTGTTGAGTTGCTTCTGACTCATAGCGACTCTATAGCACAGAGAAGAACAGCCCTGTAGAGTTTTCACAGTTGTAAATCTTTATAGAAGGAGCTCTGGTGGCCTAGTGCCTAAGGCATTTGACTGCTAACCAGAAGTCTGGTGGTTCAAACCCACCAGCCACTCCGGAGAAGGAAGACTGGGCAATCTACTTCCGTAAAGATTTACCATCTTGAAATCCCAGTGGGAGCTGCCATGAGTCAGAATCGACTCTATGACTGTGACGTTGGTTTTGCTTGAAAATCTTTATAGAAGCAGATATCTTTCTCCTGTCAAGCAGCTAGTGGATTCTAACAGCTAATCTTTCAGTTAGTAGCTGAGTGCTTTAACTGCTGTGCTACCAAGTTTCCTTTCAATGACTACATGTTCCACATATTTTGGCAAAATAGATTACAATAGAAAATATGTTTTCTTCAATAATACTGAGATGACTGCTTTTGCACTTCTCTCCACAATCCTCAAAGGTAACTCACCTGACTGGGAAGGCCAGGAAAATGCAGCTGCAAATGCTCAGTCCCTGCTCAACTTCCTCACAGATACAACTGCTTACAGATCATATACTCTCTTCTCCATGGTGGCAAGCCCTGGGTGACCTCTGCTCTGGGCTGTGAGACCTGCAGCTGTCCAGCTTCTATGCTGGTTATTGGTGAGTAAATTTAATTTAAGGAGGAAGGACGAAAAATTTAATTTAGGGAGGATGGATGAAGAAGCCTGGTTTTGGATAGAGATCCAAGCTGTATTTGCCAAACTAGATTTACCACCAGTAAAGGCTAATATTTTCATTCTTATCTGATTCCACTGCCTACTTCTTAATTGGTTCAGAACTTGGAGATATGTATAATTAATGGACCCCTTCATATTCTAGCAAAGAATTCTGGTGGTGTTGTGGTTAAGGCATTTTGCGGCTAACCAAAAGGTCAGTAGTTTGAACCCACCCCACTAACTGCTCCATAGAAGAAAGATGAGGCTCTCTGCTTCTGTAAGATTCACAGCCTCAGAAACCCACTGGGGGTCTTTATGAGTTGGAATCAATTCAATGGCAGTGAGTCTGGCTTGGTTTTGGTTCATCCTCTAGAAGCAGCATTCAGGAAGCAGGGCAGCAATGGCGATGTAGCCATGGTTGGAAAGTGTGCAGACACTATGTGGACACTGACAGAATGTTCACGATAGCAATACTATGCAGCTGCAAAGCACTCTGGTCTTGCAAACTGCTATCATTTGTTTTTAAAAACAATTCTGTGAGGTAGAAAGATTGGTTACTTTATCATGTTTGGAAGTGAAGTCTCAATTATCCAGGAGGAGTATAGATTCCACTGCCCCTAGATGTTATATACCTTATTTGTGGTAGAATTGGACATAATTCTGGTCTGATTGCCAAGACAGGTTTTTGGTTTGTTTTAATGACTTGGTCTTCATGTAGCCTATTCTCTAAAATCTTCTTTACATATCGTGTGGATGCAGGATCAGAGTACAGGTTTTATTCACCTTAGTACCTACCCCCAATTCCCAGTCCGTCCCCTAACCCTGGCTCAAAAAAGGCCAGGGTTCTGGTCACCTAGTGCCGCTCTGACAAGAATATACCACAAATGGAATGCTTGAACAAATAGGAGTTCATTCTCTTACAATTCAGGAGGCTAGTAGTCCAAGTTACAAGTGCCAGGCTCTAGGGACTGTGTGAAAACCCCTCGACCTTGGGCTTCAGCTCTGCCTCTTACTCCCAGCTTACTGAATGCCTCTCTTCATTCAGGCAGCTACTGGCTGCTGAGGCTAACAAGCGCAAAGTCGACAAATAAAATGGTACAGTCCCGATGTTACCAAACCACATGGCAGGCCATTAATTTAAGTCCATTGTAAGTCCCAAGGTTGGCAGAGCATGGCAAGTTGCTGTATAATAACTCAGCTACATGCAGGGTTCAAGTGTGCCATTAACTAGAGATTATTCCCAAGGCTTCTCCTTATATCCAGGAAGCAGACCATACCCCCTAAGGCAGCTACTCAGCTGTTCACAGTAGATTTCACCATGGAGTTGATTACTAGTCTCATCATGAGGAATAACTATTTACTGCCCAGCCATTCAACCAGGGCCAGCCAAGCTGACACACAAACTTAACCACCACAGCCATAATAAATAAATTTTAGGAAAACAAACATGCACAAACCTGAACAAATGAATGAATGAATGCTTATGCTCATAGCATAAGAAACTTATGACCATTATAAAAAGGAATGTAGGGCATGTGTAGTTCAATATAATACATATGGAGTAGACAATTACTAAAAATACCAAAAACCAAACCCACTGCCATCGAGTTGGATCTGACCCATAGCGACCCCTCCTTGGGTTTCCGAGGAGGTATCACTACGGAAGTAGATTGCCCAACCTTTCATCTGAGGAATGGCTGATGGGTTTGAACTGCCAGCTTT
This sequence comes from Orycteropus afer afer, assembly GCF_000298275.1. NCBI lineage: Eukaryota > Metazoa > Chordata > Mammalia > Tubulidentata > Orycteropodidae > Orycteropus > Orycteropus afer. The sequence goes on along the minus strand of NW_006921603.1, from coordinate 18,970,382 downwards.
CTGTTAGGCAGTCAAGTGCCTTAGGTACTACGCTACCAGGATTAATTGTAGGAGGATTTCCAGAGATAAGTTTTTGAATCAGGTTAAAAGTACTACAAGGAGCATCATTTGGAAGTTTGAGGGACATGGAAAACTCTAAAAAAACTCACTACCATCAAGTCGATTCTGACTCATAGTGACCCCAAGGGGGTTTTGAGGCAGTAAATCTTTATGGAAGTAGCTTGCCCAGTCTTCCTTCCACAGAGTGGCTAGTGGGTTTGAACTACCATCCTTCTGCTTAGCAGTCAAATGCCATAGGTACTGCTCCACCAAAACTCAGGGCAAGGCTTAAAAATATTCTATGAGTGAAGAGACTTGGACTGGTAAACTTGAGATGGGAAAGGGAGGAAATACTGGAAAACCAGGTCAGTGAGGACAGAGGACCATTGTGTTGAAAAAACCATGCACAGAGCCCTCATTTTCCCCTGGGATAAAGAAGAAACAAACCAGCATGTATGCATGCATATGCACACACAGAAATGTGCATGCAGGCACACACACACACAACACAGAGCTGGGACATTCAGCGAACTGAAGGATTCCTTGTTTGCAAGGCAGGTAGCCTGTGCAGCAGTATGAGGAAGTAAAGGTGCAGTTGCCACTAAATGATTACAGGTACTTGAAAAGCCTCTTCCAATGCATATGCACCACACTAAGGTGAGTGTTTACTTCACAGAACTGAGCCCTTGTTAGCGTGAGGCCCTATTAGCAATGCAGGGATGAAAATGAAGTCAGGGTGTTACCTTCTTGCTAGGATGACGGGCTCTTTTGGTGAGGCTCTTCTTCCAGAGCCAGCAAAGGGAGAACTCCAGAGGATTCACCTTGCCTTCATCTTCCAGAGTCACACAGCCCAAGAGGATGAAAAAGCTCTTTCATGAGCCCAGTTTTCTTAATGTGCATCTAAACAGTCCAGACTGGCATAACAAATTTTGAAACAAGATTTTTTTCCCCATCTATGTTGTTTCAAGTTCCCCAAAACCATAGCAGCTGGGCAGTCTCATAGTCATTGGGTTTCTCTGTCCCCGTAGTAGATGCTCATTACCAGAATTGCCCTGACTCAAGGAAGTTCACTTTTCCATGAACAGGACAGCAATCATTCTCTCCTTTTACTTGAGATTCATTGCACTACTTCTCTTTTGCTGCTCATTTTTTTTTAATACTCATTTTACTGTATGAAAATATGCTTAACACAGCATACACAATGTCAACAATTTCTACATGTACAATTCAGTGACGCTGACGATATCAGGTTGTGTCACCATTGCCATGCTTTTTGAAATCATTTCACCACCACCATTCACATAAACTCAATGTTCCCTCAGCAAAAATCCCCTCTTTCATTGTTCATTCTTTATCCAATAAATAATTTTCAAACACCTGCCTTGTGTCAGACACGGAGCTTACAAGCAGTCAAGAAAACGGGCAATTCTTATATATTCAAAACAACTAGCATTTATGTAGTGCTTTCTGTGCACCAGCCACTGTTCTAAATAATATGTGCATTAACTAAATTTGCTCTCATCACAATTCTATGCAGCAAGTACTATTATTATCCCCATTTTACAAATGAGGAATCTAAGACACAGATTCCTACAATCACAGAGAAAGAAAGGTCTAGAGCCAGAACTAAGCTCAAGCAGGCTGGCTCCAGAGCCTGCCTTCTTAACTGTGAATCCAGATGGATGGGGCAGGTGTTGAGGATCATGACAGAGAAAGTCCAGGTGCTGGGGGAGCACATAGGTGGTGCCTCTATTCCAGACTTAGGGCTTAGAAACAAGCACTGTATTTAAAATTCAAATCAAATTATGCCACTCTCTTTTTTGAAATCTTTCAAAGTGCTATCCATTATATTCAGAATAAATTTACACATTTTACTATGGCCTACAAATGCACTGTTCATATCTGAGCTCACTGAACCTCTTTGATGTCATCCTTCATCCCTCGAGTCCTTGTCCCTCTAGCAATGCTGGTCTGGGACATAATACTTTTGAGTGTATTGGTTACTCTCTCAGAGACAATCCCCAACAGAGACTTGCCCTCCTTCCCCAATCTACCCTAGCTCCTATTAAGTGTTCAGGTCTCAAGTGCAAGTTTACTTATTTACATAAGCTTTCCTTATCCCCTAGGAGCTCTGGTGGTGCTGTGGTTAAGACATTGAGCTGTTAAAAGGTTGGTGGTTTGAGCCCACCAGCTGCTCCACAGGATAAAGATGAGGCAGTCTGCTTCTGTAAAGATTTCTAGCCTTGGAAACCCTATGAGACAGTTCTACTCTGCCCCATAGAGTCTCTATGAATCAACTCGATGGTGGTGGGTTTGGTTTTTTGGTCCTTGCCCCCTAGTCCACATATACCCCAATAATAAACAATGCTGAGAATATGTAGAACAAACATTAAATAATTCTAGGTTCTAGGCAGTATTCCAAATGCTCATTCAAACATCACAACAGTCTTGTTGCTAAATACAAATATTATCCCTATCTTTCCAGGTGAAAAGTGAAGAAATGTAATAGGATTTTATACTTTTATTTGATTGCTAACCAGAAGGTTGGTGGTTCAAACCCACCAGCCACTGGCAATCTACTTCCATAAAGATTTACTGCCTCAGAAACCCAAAGAGGGTCGTTATGAGCCAGAATCAACTTGACGGCAGGGAGTTTGGTTTTGGTTTGGTTCCTCATTACAATGATCAAACATGTAATCATATACGTATTCATTTAATATTTCCTTGACGTTAAGCTCCATGACATCAGGGTAGGACTTACTCTCTTCATCACTACATCCTCAGTGATTAATACAGAGCCTTGTATACAGTAGGTATATATTGAATGTTTATTGATTAAATGAATGAATAAATACTGGGCATGCATGAAACATATTTCTCTCAAGGTTTACACGTGCTTGCTGCTTACAGTAGAATGAACAGATAAAAAAAGGAATTGAAATTCTCTATTATCTTGGAATTATTAAGGGTATAGATCCTCCAGTTACCACTATTTGCTCTCCTATTGCAGAATGTTCATCATCTCCCTTTCTGTTAGATATAGCATGTAGGTTTACAGTAGGGTAGAAACAGGAGCACTGCAGTCTAGACTCTAAGAGAAAGAACATGGGCTTTTAAGGTTTCAGTTCTGACTTTATTATTTACTAATGGTGTGGTCTTGAGTAAGGTCCATATGCCCATGAGCCTTCTGTACCCAGTCTATGAAGTGGAGACAAAGATATCTGCAAACAGGTTAGCTGGGAGAATTAGGTGAGCTAATATACACAAAGCCTAGCAAGGTGCCTGTCAGAAATCAGGAGTTCAATAACTGATAGCTCCTTTGCTTTTTCTAGCACCAGAGATGGGGATCTGGGCTTTGCAAATTATCGAGTTTATGAACCCAGCAGTACTAGCCAGACTAGACTCTTCTAATTTGAAGCTCAAAGTACAAGTGTGAGGGTGGAGGGAAAGTCTGCATTGTCTGACTGGGCTGCCTCCACAGTTCAAATGAACTGAATAATCATCACAGCCTCAGCTCACTCTGTGTACAGACCAGGGTGGGGGCAGAGGAAGGCTAGGAAAAGTATACAAAACTCTGAGGGGTTACTTTTGGTCCTCGTCAACAGTCCTGGCTGGGAGGAAGTCAAGATAATAAACTTCTCCCCCCAAAAAGGAAAGATCCAATGAGTTCTGTGGCCTGTTCTCTATTTCAAGGGGACAGTCCCTGCTTTGTTTCTCTTCTCTTGGGTAAAAGAACCTTCCCTGAAATGCTACTAGCTTCCGAGAAGAGCTCTGGTGGCAACTCCATAATATGCTGGGCAGGGGTGGACCAGAAGGAAGCAAGCAGGGTTCACCCTGCCCCCAGCATCATGTGGTCTTGGGGATACAGGAGAGAGAAAAGGGAACTTAGATGATCCTCTTCCTTCCCCCTTAAAAAACATCCATATTCATTCTTCTCTAGGCCAACCTTGACCTTCTTCCCATCCCCTCCACCCACCAATAAGGAAAGGAGAGGGAGGTGAGGTAGACAGGAAGGTGCTTTCCCCTTCCCAGAAGTAATTTGCAGCACACAGAAAAGTCTTTCCAAAAGAAACCAAAACTCTCCCCCAACGCTGCACTCTTTTAATAGGTTTCATCTTCTTTCCAAAGGGAAGAGCTGCAGCAGCTCCTGCTGCTACTCCCTGCTGAGCTACCTGGGCTGAAAAACTTGTGCCTGGGCAGGCATATGCCAAGCCCTGAACACTGGATTTCAATACAGCTGTAATGAGTTGTACGGCTGCAATTATCTTATAAAATGAAGTCCTCTCAGGTCTATGCAAGATAAAACTCTCAGTTAACTAGGACATGGTTTGTCAGAATCCTAAACCATCTGGCATTCTTTGCACTCAGTTTTAAAGAGAAAGAAGCCATACCACAGTGTCCTTCTATTTGGCACTGGCTCCATATTCCCTCCAGGCTCCTCAGCTTTCCGGTGTTATGTCCTGAAGAATCTTACCTTCAGCTCTAAGTCTAGTTCCATATAATCAGAATTTATGGTTCCAGGAGGAAATAATCTTAAACTTCAAAGAAAAATTCCCTTTTAGGTAGTATTACTATGTCAGGGAAGTAGACCAAACCTTTTAGATCTCAATAAGCCTTTCAGTTTTGGTTCCCTATTGATACTAACCAGCAGGTCTGCTTCTTACCTACCACATATTGACCAGCTGCTATGTGCTGGGTGCTGTATGGCACACTTTATATAGCACTAATTCTACCAGTACTCACATTAGTACTTTCTAAGTGTCATGGACTGTTATGCTTTACAGATGTGAACACATTTAATGCTCACAATCACCATACAAAATTCCACCCCAAGTTTAGAGATGAGGAATTTTTGACACAGAGAAGGAAAGTAATTTGTCCTAAGGTCACCTAGTGGGGAAGTTGGGGTTTGGAAGAGACAATCCATTCTGCATCTATAGTTTTTACTGTGACACACTATATATTACTTTTTCTCATTTAATCCTCACAGCAATCTTATGGGCTAGAATAATAAAGTTGGGTTTGCAGATAAGAACACCAAGTCTCAGAGAAGTAATTTGTCTGAGGGATTAAGCTGACTTCCTAACCCAATTAAATTCAATATGATATTTGAGTAACTACTGTGTGCCATGCACTGTGTTGGACTCTAGAGAATATCATGCTAAATTAACCATATTTAGTTGTTTTGTTTCTATTTCTTATAATACTGCCACATCTTCCTGAAGTGATGGATAATGGAGAGTTCATTTCAAGTGCAAGCAAAGGCACGTGTAGTCAGATTAAGCAGGGATTTCAGCACCATGTCTGTGCCAAGTGCCAGAAGATAATCAGGCAAGCCTGGGCAAAACCAAAGATAAGCCTCAGTTTCTTTCTAACCCTTTCTGACTCAGGAGTGGGGATTCACTCATTTGTATCTGTTTATTACACAAACTTTTACTGAGCATCTACTATGTTCTATGTCTTATGCTATAATTGGAAATACTGAAAAAGAGGATTAACACTTGAACTTGGGAAGCTCTTAGTTTAAAAGAGGAGAACATTACTTAAACAATTACCACAATTTGATAAGTGCAATGATTGAGATTCATTAATTATTTTGGGGTAAGGGGAGAATGCATCCCAAATGTGGCACATATGCTGAGTCTTGAAGGATGAACTAGACATTTTCCAGATGGGAATGGATAAAGGAGATACAATTTACTAAGCACACACTATATACAAGATCCTGCATTGAGACTATATGTTTATTTTAATCCAGGGTCCAAGATGTAGGGAGTATAAAGAGCTTATTCACAGTGGCATTATTAGAAAATCCCTGAGCCGAACATGCGAATAATAGTTTAGAGAAAGGGCAATGCAGGCAGAGAGAACGGGATGTACTGAGGGCAGAAGAGTATGGAGTATTCGAAAGACAGGACTCAGTGCACCTTGACTGTCAGCTGTTAATGGGGAAGCAGGGTAGATAAAATGGGAAATGAATAAAAAAAAAAAAGCAGTTAAAATTGAAATTCTGAAGTACTGTGCACACCTGGTAAAAATTTTGGATCTTATCTTGAAGGCAAAGGATAGCCAATTTAGGAAAGAACATAACCATAATTGTGTTTTAAAAGAGTAATTCTAGTACCAGAATAGAGGGCGGATTGAACTGGGGAAAGACTGAGGGCAATTACCTCAGTTTGAGGGTTCCCATTAATGATTTAGGTAGAGGATGATGAAATACTGAACTAAGAAAGGGGCAGTGGAGAAAAGGAGCGGGGAAAGATAAGCAGAAAGACTAAAAGAATTGGTGGTAGAGGGTGAAGAAGAGAGAAATAAAAGAGTGAATGGTGAAGGCACTGTTCAAAGCTAGGAATACCAGGAAAGCAGCAGTGGTGGAGGGCGACTGCATCTGAGCTTGGAGACGAACCACGAAAGATTACCAAAGGTGGTCAGATGTCTGCCATTTATATACACATTTACTGACACTTAGGTGGGAGAGTTCAGGGAATGAAGGGATCAGGATTTAGAAGGAAGACTGGGGAATCGAAGTCAGCATAGTGGATTCTGATGATTAGATTTCAGGAAAGCTCTCTACTTAAGATGGCTACCTAACTTTGAGCCTAGGAGGCAGAAGAGTCCAGGTGTGAGGCAAATCTTTTAGTTCTGACTCTTGGGGCTGTCCAGGTAAATAAAGCTGTCAAGAGTACTCAGAAAGAGGGCAGATGTTTCCTGAAGGGCTCTCTGTCTGGCAAGTGTAGGAGCTGCATGACCAGAGTTGAGGGAGGCAGCAGCTGGGGTTTGGGAGGACACAGGCATGTGGACAGCCTCCTGCAGGAGCTCTGCAGATGAGGCAGCTGACAGAAGGGGATCTTTCTTCCCAGCCTCCTCCTCTGCCCTTTGCTACAGAGACTGAATGCTGCTGCAGCACAGTGCTGCCTACATAAAGGTTGATTCATGGACCAGAGGCTATAGCTCCAAGCCACACAGAGACTGCAGAAGGGACGAGATTGTGTGTGTCTCTGTGTATGTGTGTGTTTGGAAGAGGCTGTTTATTCGGGAAACAATACATCAGGCACAGCCCTAACTGGTAGACAATAGTGATTTGCCTAGACAATTTATGCCACCAAATAAACAGCAAGCTAAGCAGTGGAGAGCAAAAGGGGAGACTCATTTTTCAAAAGTGGGGTGCCTCCCTTCACTGCCTGAATTACAGGAGATGCTTGTGCACACAAAACATTCAGGCAACAATATCTGGGCATAAGCCTGAGCCTACTATAACCAAAGAGAAAGAAAGGCCAGAACTAAAATGCAAAAGAAAGAAAGAAACTGTTTGGAAAGAGGTCTGCTACAGTATAAACTTTTTCTTTTTTCTGGCTTATTGCTATAGCAAAACCTGATGGTTGTCTTTGTAAAAAAACGTGTCTGTATCTAGGTCCCTGGCAGTGATTTGCCTCTGGGAGGACCAGCAATCTATTTAATGACTCCATTGACGTCAATAGCATAACTGAAATACTTACTAACATGCATGATTCCAACTTTCAGAGGGGGGTGGGTGGTTGGTGTTTTTCGGTAGTACAAAAACATGAAGTGGAGTCGCCACGGAACGAACTCAACTCTTCAGGCAGCAAGTGAGAGATGAGATGCTGCAGGTCTCATCAGTTCCATTTAATCAGAAGAAATATTCATGCTAAATTTAGAAATTAATTTTGAACTGGTGAAATAGCCATTAATGAGCAGAGCTTTATTTTTGGCAGTGTTTGCTCAAGGGTAACATTTTAACTATTTGCACTGCAGCTGACTTGTTAATATTTTTGCATTAACTACTACCCATACTTAATTTTAGACATGTATGAAATTATTGCAAACCAATATAAATAGCTCATTGTTGATGCTGTGGGGTAAGCTTTCACAGAAGAGCTATTTTAGACAAAAGCAATAGCCATTTAGATTATTATTCTCAAAGTTACCAGGATTTTTCTAGTGTATTTGCCTTATCATTCTGTATGCAGTCTGCCTAAAACTCAAGATGAGTAATTAACATGATTATCCCAATAATTCAGGCCATCCAGCATTCAGAACACTGAAGAACAAAGTCTGATATTTTGTTGTTGTTTTCCCCTTCCCTTCTCTTCCCTTTTCTTTCTATTTATTTTATTTAATTTTTTTAATATTCTCCAATCTCTTTTTTATTATGAATGGCCACAGCCTTTAATAAGAAAATCAATTGTATTTGTATTAGTCCATACATGTTGTAATCCTGCCTGCTGGACAGACGGTTGTTGCTTAATGTAGAAACCAAGCAAACATTCTACTTAAGCTGGGCTTCATTTCCAGTCGTCTGAGACAGATCTTCTGGTAGACCCTTGCTACGGTTCTCAGAAAGCCCTCTATTGTGGACACAGTTTCCCTCTCTCATCCTAGGCCCTGGATGCTCTGGCAAGTGGACTAATGCCATGAATTTCAGAATTCCTTGGAATCAATGGTAGCCTATTGAGGTCTTACCCATCCTTTTGACAGATTCTGCATCTGGCACACTTGTATGACCCCCCCGGGCATAGTCATAATCAATTAAAACTATAGCAGGAACCTATACTTAGATACAGGCTTCCTAGGCAAAGGCCTTTTCTTTGGTTTTATCAACTAATAAAGAGCCATCTTTGCCCCCCACCTAGAATCTCCTGGACACAGAATAGAAGAAATGGATTCCTGTGAGTGCTGAAAAATATTAATTACATCTGTGTCTCAAGTAGGCCAACCTGTTTCTGACTTTATCAGAAAGCCCTATACTACTGCATGCTATTTCTCAGTCATCAGTCTTTTCTTGAGAAACATTCTAAGTGACTAGTGTTGAAAACTACCATAAAGCAAGGCATTCGATGTCTAGGCTGGGATTGACTTTGGGTCTGCAGTAGCCTGGACTGCAGTCATCAAAGGAATTCTTGAGTCATCTTCGTGACATGATTTGCTGTCATTTCTACCCATATACTTCTGGCGTGTTCATCATAACATATGCTCTATTACTGGTAATGATATTATTGCTCGATACATTTATTGGTAAAAGTTAGAACAAGAAAATAGTATAAGTGGGCCCACTTTATACATCAACTTGACTGTTGACTTACGTTGTGTATATGACACACATTATTACCAATCAAGTCACATTTACATGAGTCAAAGGTACTGACCATTAAAAGAAATGCTCTGTAGTCCTTTCTGTAAGGCAAAGCATCATTTTGTAAAGGGAATAAACACTTGATAATTTATCTTTTCAGTGAATTCTTAGTTCTTGACATGGCTGTAATCACCACTGAAGTGTATGCAAAAACAAGGATGAGATTGAAATGGGGAAAATGGGACAATTAATCACACACACACACACATATGCACACATGCACTAGTTTTCCTCAATTATCTAACTATTTCTGTTGAAAATAGCTCTGGGTCCTGAAATCTTGAAAATCTCTTTAATTTTTAATTTTGAACGTTTACAGGAGACAAGCATCCAAATTCCTGCCTTGTTTTAGAGTGATCTTTCTTCCATTTTTTATTTCTGTTTCAATCCTTGAGCATTATGCAGATAAAGCTTGCAATGCTTGTAAAAAAGCAACATATGATAGAAATTCAGATGCTCATTAAACTCCACAGTACAGCATTATCAACACGCCCAGGAAGAGTCGTGGCATCTTTCTCCTCCACCTGGGAGCATGAAGTTCCACACCATTCTTCTTTCTGAGTGTTAAAGTCTTTATCACTTTATTCTGTTCTGTTTTGTTTTTTGTTCAAGGCACAAAATGCTAACCTTTTAGATTTAAGTCCTTGGTCAAACCTATATAAATACATCAAGCAGTTATAGAGAGCATTTTAAACCTCTGTTAATTTTAATGCAGATGTTTCATAATTTTAAAAAGCACAATTGAATACCTTCATAGCATAGAAATGAAAATTATTAGCTTATTATTAAAATTTAACCTATAAGCATTTTATTTAAGATAAAGTCAAATACATATGTAGTTATTCTGGTCACTTCAACATTTACTATGTTCTTATTATGTGAAAATAATTATGCTAAGCACCATGAACGATAAAGAGATGAATGGGGCAGAGTCTTTGGCTTCAAGCAGGTTTCTTATACTTTAACGGAAGAGACATACAATGCACTAATAACACTACATCCTAGAATGAAATTGTTGTCATAGCACAGAAAAAGGAACAACAAAATCAGAGAAAAGACAAGGCAATTGGTCCCCTAAAGATTATAGCCTATAAAACCCCAAGGAGTAGTTCTACTCTGTCACATGGGGTCACTGTGTATGGAAATCGACTTGACAGCATCTAACAACATCAGTGCTGGCTGATTAGGAAACACTGAAGACATTTTCTCACAGGAGGAATATTTGTGGTGAGCCCTGAGAGCAGAGAAGAATAATCTAGAGTAAACCAGGGGAAGAAAGATACTTCGGACTGAGGGATTTACTCTGATTTCCCCAATGAATTATTTCAGTTAATGATTAATTAGACTAAGTGCACCAATTTCACCATTCTGACAATTAACTTTTTAAATGAACTTCATTTAGATGCTCAAAAATAAATAAATAAATAAGCCCTTTCAAAAAGAAAGGCTTTTCTCCTCCCTCTCAAACTTGCTTCCATAGAGTAGCTTTGCTAATAAACTGGTTTGTGGCTTAATCTGTTTAAATTATTGGGAATATCAGCATCTTTTATCTTAGATTTCAATTGAAATACATGAGTTCAACTTCTCTACTCATATATGGAAATCTGATCTTACTATTATGAAAAACCATATTTGAAAGCAGCATTCCAGCTCTTGAATTTCACTATGCTCTAAGCCACTTATTTTTTATTCCCCTTTAAATGTCTATTTAAACACACCTCTTTGTCATATGCTGATAAATATTAAAATAACAGGAAAAATCTGCCTGACTTATTTAAACTGATAATAAGAACAAAACACAGGATGTGTGTCTCCCCCTCCCTTTTCTGACTGTGGTTAAACGTTAAGAAGATTTTGAAACATATAATTACGTAATAATTGGTATCGCTACATTTTCTTCCCAATGAAAAGCCAGGATTTTTGTAGTTTGCCACAAAGACAGATGAAAACAAATTGCCTAAGTGGTATTGTCATTTCTTTGCTCCACGGTTTGAAAAAGAATTTAGCAAAAGAATCTCTAGGCGCCAAGTTGTAATGACTGTGCCAATAATCACAGAATGATCTTCCCAACAGGATCTTTGGTTAATGAGTTAATTTATAGTACTATAAGGATCACACACTCTCCTAATATTTGTCAAAATTCAAGACAAGAAAAAGAAAACAGTTAACTAAAATTAATGTCAAAATCATTGTAGTAAATTCTGCTAACAAGAAATTGGAGCCGGAGTTTCTTTGGGAGGTCTTTGATGACACGATGGAGTTTCAGAACTATCTCCTTTGATCTCCATGTATGGAATACTAGTTACATATTAAAGCATTCTATTTGGTTTCTTTTTCTAAAACTTAGAAAGAATATAGTATGTCCAAAATGCCAGGCTGTTAGAGTCTACAGATTAAGTACTATTTAATTTTTTCTGTTTCATATCATAGTGCTCTAAATATAACTTCACCCTTACTTAATATCTTTCTCTAACTTTTATTCTTGTTCTCAGATTTTGTCCCATAGGGAAAAAAAATTTTAAATCACATAACAACAACAAGAAGTACTTCAGAGGCCAATGAGCCAATGGAATCTATTGCCTTTGTTCCCTTCTTTAAGGAGTTGGGCTTTTTTTAATATTTTCACTATACTTATGGACTTGATACTAGCAAGAGTACTCAACAACAAAAAAGGAAGATTGTAAGTATAAAGCAGAAGGAATGGCACTGCTGGAAATAGAAAAATGTACGAGGTGAGGTTATGTGTTAGGTAATCTCAGTATGAGTTCATCTTGGTGTTCTTCCTGTGGTTTTACTCAAATCCACTGCTACAATAGTGGGGACAGATTCAAGGGAAACAACTCCATTTTGGGCTTCAAAATATGCCATCTATCCAATTGCATTTTATGTAGAGAAAAATTTATGTTCAACACATCTTCATGGTGTTTCTTCAAGGTCGCCCTTCCTTTAGCTGCTCTCAATGCTACATGAAAAGCAATCATGCAGGACTGAAAGATGAGAGGTTACGTCTCTTTAAAAAACACCTTTGAGGAACAAAGTTGGATGACCTCCAAGAGAAATGATCTGTGACCTGGTAAGTGCTTTAGTTTCACACCTGAAAAGGATGCAGACTCAAGTGGGACCTGTAGTTGACGTTAAGAGGAAAACCACTAACACATCCTGCTATGGGGCTCTCAGGTCAGTGCGAGGTACCTCAGGGCACTTTGAGCTTAGCTCTCCTAGAATTCATCAGAGCCAAAAAGCTAAGGTCAAGTTTTACTATCAGTACAGTTCCACATCCTGCTCCTATTCTGGAAACAACGTTCCCACATACTCAACATATTCTGAAAGCCTGGGCATATGATGGGCAAATTATTTAGTACTAGTTTTAGCTTGGTTTCATGTGGAGTACACCTTCTTATGCTTTTGAAAAAGAGTCACCAAGAGACACAATTTTGGGGTTGAGATATGCAAGCAAATGCTATAATTCTATAAAAAGGTTCTGAATAAGAGACACATTTATATTTTGAAACATTGAGATAGACCTCATGGCCTGGCCTACCTTGTAGGTTGACTTTGGAGACAGGAGGCTGACTGGCAGCTGGGGATCTCCTAAGGAGACAGAGAGAAAAGAAGGCCTGAGTCTACGTATTAATGCCATCCCCCCTCCCGTCTCCATGATTACTGAAGAGCTTTCCAGGTCAAAGTGAGCTATCAAGTGACATAACGCTATCTCCGGAAGGCAGGCTCCTGTGACACGGGTAGATGACAGCAATTCTTTCACATCCAGATGGTCTGGAATTCCCCTATGCACTGCCTCAGGATGCTGGAACTTTCCAGGAAGGAAGCATTGGCCTGAGGTCCATAAGCAGTCCCTCTGTTTTAGGTTTTGCTGGTCCTCAGAAGAGGACAGGATCACTCAGGAATCACCCCAAATGTGAATTTCAGTTCCTTTGGGCAGTGCTATAGAAAATTACAGCTAAAGGAATACTTAGCAATCATTCTGTCCACACACACTCACTGACATCGAGTCAATTTCAAGTCATAGCGAGAGTCAATTTCGAGTCATAGCGACCCTTATTGGGTTTCTGAGGCTGTAAATCTTTATGGAAGTAGATCGTCCCATCTTCCAGGCCCTGAATTTTGCATCTGAGGAAAGTGAGGCTCAGAGAGGTGAAGTCACTTGCCAGAGGTCACACAGTTCTGAGAAACAGTAATCAATTTGCTTAACTTATGGTGTGGTCTTTCCACCAAGGGACCAGACCACCATCCTACATCATAACAAGGTTGTTGGCATCAAGACAAATGAAACAAGCAAACAAACCCATATCCCAAGATAGTGGGGCTCCTTCTCCCTTTCTTTTTTGCAATTCCTCCTGCCACCCAACATTGCTGCTGTGACTATCCTTCTCATGCATTGCAGAATTTCTTCTGCCAGACTCTCTGGAGCTCCTAGTACACTACTAGAGAACCTCCCAGAAGAGCATAGAGCCATAGTCTTCAAACTTGAGGGTGCATCTGAATCACCTGGAGGATTTAGTAAAACCTGTGCTGGCCCTCACGCCCAGAGATTTTGGTTCCATAGGTCTGGAGTAGGGCTTGATAATTTATATTTCTAACAAGTCCCCAGGGAGCTCTGGTAGCATAGTGCCTAAGGTACTTGACTGCTAACCAGAAGGCTGGCAGTTCAAACCCACCAGCCACTCCTCGGAAGGAAGGTTGGGCAATCTACTTCCATAGTGATACTGCCTGGGAAACCCAAGGATGGGTCGCTATGAGTTGGGTCCGACTCCACAGCACATAACAACAACAACAACAAGTCCCCAGTGATAGTTATGCTGCTGGTCTACAGGCCACAATTCCAGAAGCACTGGTGTAGAGGATTCTCTGCCCCACTGAGGAGCAAAAGGAAGAGACCAAGAGAGCAGGTCTCTAGACCAGTGATTCTCAAACATGGTTAAGCATCAGACATACTTGGGAAGCTAATGAAATTACATATTCTTTGCTCCTATCCCTGGAGAGTCTATTTTAGTAGTTTAGGATGAAGCCTGGGAATCTATATATTTTCTTATCCCTTTGCTAATTCTAATATACAGGCAAGTTTAGGAAGGAATCAAAATTCGTACTGATAGGCAATGACCTCAAAGGGTTACTAAGGAAGGCTTTTTCTATGAGTATGGCCACATTATTTTCCCTTCATCTTTAAGTGCTCCAAATCAATCTCTGATCCCTAAGGGACAATCTAGCTTCTAAGTAACACATCTTATAGCCACAGAGTCTGGTGCACAGTGTTTATGTTTACCACTAACTTAGTAGTGGGCAATCCTAGCCAAGGTACTTTGAAACTCTCTGTGGCATGATTTTTCCATGTGTGACAAAGGAAAGGAAAACACTACCCAATGATTGCTTTTCTCTGCTAGACAATGTTTCGGGTACTTTATTGGGAGTACTCTCATTTCATTTTAAGAATAATGAGATGGAAGCTCAGAGAGGTTAAGTGACATACTGAAGCACACATGGTTTATGACTGGCAATAACAGGATTCAAAGCTAAGTCTTTCTGAATCCAAAATGCATGCTCTTTCTACTATACCATCTGCTGATAACACCTACACTAATACTGAGGGCAATTTTTCAGAAAAATTAAGAGATCCATTCAAAACCCCTTAGCCTGGCATTCAAAGTCATTTGACCTCTGGTCTCAGTATATTATTTTCTAGCCTTATTTCCCAGAATTCCTCCTTGCCTGATATTTCCTCTCAAACCAATGACTGGTTCTGTGCTCTCATTCATTTTGTGCTTCTCTTTTGTTACAATTTAAAATTATAATTAAAATAGAAGCCCTGGTCTTTGTGTGGTGAGCTCTGGTGGCATAATGCCTAAGGCATTTGACTGCAAACCCACCAGCTGCTCCTTGGAAGGAACGTTGGGCAATCTACTTCCGTAGTGATCCACCTTGGAAACCCAAGGAAGTGTCGCTGAGTTGGATTTGACTGGATGGCAGTGAGTTGAGTTTAAGGCATTTAGGATTAGCTGCTAACCTAACGGTTGATGGTTTGAACCCACCCAACAGCAACCCAGAAGAAAATTCCAGTGATCTGCTTTTGTAAAGATTATAGCCACAAAAGCTTAATGAAGTGGTTCTAGCTAGTAATAACATGGGGTTGCCATGGGTCAGAATTGACTCTATGACAAAAGGTTTGGTTTTGGGTTTGGGTAGTGTAGTTGAGTGCTTGACTATGAACAAAAAGATTGCCAGTTTGAATTCATATAGAAGTGCCTTGGAAGAAAGGCCTGGCAATATATAGCCAAAAGATCACAGCCATTGGAAACTGTGGAGCACAGTTCGACTCTGATACACATGGGGTTGCCATGAGTTGGAATTGACTCAATGGCAACTTTTTTTTTTTAATTAGTGTTTAATGCATAACTCCTTAGAAGTCATCCCCCCACAAATCCACACATCCAAATATCATCTAACCTTCAAAGGCCATGTGCCATATTCTCGTAAGTATGCCATCCTCTCAGCTGAAAATGCTCCCTCCTTTAAGGCCCCATGGTGCTTTATTTGTAACTTCAGGCTCATTTGTTCAAATTGTAATTAACGTGGGCACATGTTATCAATGCTACTAATCTGTGACCTCCTTGATGGCCGGATTCATGTCTGACTCTTTTCCACACCCTCTGCAGGGCCCACCAACTTGCCTCGCAAGCAGTAGTAACTCTATAAATATTGGTGGATCATTGGTTGTATGAATCTGATGTGAACGTGGTTTTAGGACCTGAAAACATGGTATGAATGTCTTATCTGGTTTCCTTGTCCCATACAGTCTTGGTTCTACATACTACTTGCTGTTTCTTAAACACAGCATGCTCTCTTGTTGCTGTGCCTTTGCATATAGGTTTTGCTCAGCTGAATACTTTCCTCCCCCTCTTTAAGTGAATAATCCCTTCACATGTTCTAGAACTCTACTCCAGCATCACCTCCTCAGAAGAGCCTTCCCTTCTGTGAAGTGGTCCTAGTCTATATACGTTCCCTGTGCTTACCCCTATCACAGCCCTGGTTGTACTGTATGACAATTCCCTTTTCCCTGTATGTCTCCTCAACATGACTGTGAGAAATTTAAGGACAGATATTGAATTGTGTTTACCTTTGCAATCCTGGAATCTAGCACAACATCTAGTATGATGCAGATGTTTAATACATATTCATTGGATTAATAATACATTTTTAATAATTTTATTTTACATGCCTTCTTGGGTTTCAAAGGAGCCTCAGTAAAAGAAGACATTGAACAAGAAGCCCCTAGAGAATGAGATTCTCTGCTTTTTCAATGGCATGGTTATTCACAGCACCCAATTCTCCTAATGACTTCTTGGCAATTACACAGTTACATGAGTGTGTTAGCTTTGGAAAGACAGGAACCAAGTCCATTTGGTTTACTTAGTTTCAAGACCTGGTGCAAAGAACGGGCTCAATATATTTTGAATGAATGAATGACTTCTGGAAGATGGATTATTGCTTGTAGGGAATGAGAGGACCAGATTGGAAATTGTGATGAATGCCAGGAGAAAATTGTGTTGGTTGCCCAGTTTCCAGTGGTCCCTTATGGAAGTATAAGAAGTTATATGACAGGGTTGCTGGAGACGGCAATATTAATAGGAAAGGTAATATGGCTATAGCATTTAATGTTTTCCAGCCCTGAATAGAACAGTGGAGAAAGAACTGGACTGTGAACAAGATTGGAATGCTAATCCTGGCTCTGGCACCTTCCAACTGTGTAGCCCTGGGCAACTTGCTGAACCTCTCAGTTTCTTCATCACATGGGGAGAGTAGGCAGCAACTAAGCATTTACTGTGGATTTACAATGTGCCAGGTCCTGTGTGAGGAGTATTACATATATTTCCTCATTTACTCCAGGGAAATTTGGCTAGGTTCTTTCCAGCACTGAATGCTCAAGATTTTATGATTCTCAGCTAATTTAAATCCCATGCCAAAGTATATAAAGCAATGAAAGACCGTTCCTATACATATTGAAAAAAAAATTTAAGTGATTATTAACTCTTTCCCAAAGTTTGCAGAAGTGCTGATTAAATTGTGCTTTGAAAGAATGTGACTATAGAGCTGATTTCCTCATTGCCACAGGTGATATTAGTGATGCTCATGACAGAGCTGAGTGATGAAGGAGGACACTTCTTTGTTCCCAGCTCCATTCTGTGCTTAGCAGACTGCTGAGTGGTGAGCACCCTCCCTCACACTCTCACGCACTCTCCATCAGTCTGTCTGAAGCCAGTAAATGCTTTTGAGATACTGTTCTGGTTACCTAGTGCCACTCTGACAAGAATATATACCACAAATGGGATGGCCTTAACAAACAGGAGTTTATTCTCTTACAGTTCAGGAGGCCAGAAGTCCGAGTTCAAAATGCCAGGCTCTAGGGGCTGCGTGGAAGCCCCTTGGGCTTCAGCTCTGTCTCCTGCTCCCAGCCCACTGAAGCTAGAGGCATCTCTCCACTCAGGCAGCTACTGGCTCCTGAGGCTAACAAGCCCAAGGTCTACAAATAAATTTGGCACAGTCCTGATGTTACCAAACCACACGGCAGGCCATTAATTCAAGTCCATTGAAAGTCCCAAGGTCAGCAGAGCATGGCAGGCTGCTGAACAATTACATGGCTACATGCAGGGTTCAAGTGTGCCATAAGCTCGAGATCATTCCAAAAGTTGTTTCTTATATACGGGAAGCAGACCACATACCCAAAGCAGCTACTCAGCTGCTCCAATAGATTCCACCATGGAGTTGATTACCAATCTTACCATGGGGAATAACTACATTCAGCTGCCCGGCCACTCAACTGGGCCCAGCCAAGTTGATACAGAAACTTAACCACCACAGATGTTTATCTGAATTAACAACTCTAAATGAAAATGAAATTTTCAAAATTAACTCCTGAGACAAAGGAAATGTAGGTCTGACTTTGAAGCCAAGAAGTATAGGCCCAATCAAGCATCTCTCAATGGGACATTTTGTGGAGGTACAAGGAAACCACCTCAACAGGAACTCTGAGATTTTCACACTTTAGGTGGTAAAGCACAGGCAGACAATAAGATGCTTTTATGCAGAGCAAAGAACCAAAAGATAAAAGAAATCTTGACTTATGAGGAGTGTAGTTCTACGTGGGAGTTCATTTTCTTATAATAGACCACACTGTCCAGATATCTCATGGAAACCACTCCAAGGCTATATTATAACATAATTATTGTTTAAATGTTGCGTTCAAGGTGTCCTGAAACCAAAGTCAAATATCTTAGAAAGCAACTTCTGAGTTCCCAAAATTCCACAGTTTCAGTTTTTAAGATAAATGAATCTGTGGGTAAAAATGCTCTGAGTCTGCTGCATCTACTCCTGGCATGCAGTCTTTCCACCCCCCGCCCTCAGGTTGTAGCACTTCAATCTTTATTTTCCTTTTGATTGAAGCAGGGAAGTTTTTAGGAACACACAGTTTAATGGGATGACATCGTTGCCACTGGGTACATTTGTCTGGGCACTTAGCTTCTGTGCTCCCTGCCACTTTCTTCCCATGCTCAAAACTGATTCCAAAACACCAGTCACCCATGCTCTCTGCTTTGTTGGAGTACCTGCAGAGAGCCATAATGGAAGAAAAATAGGCAAATCTAAACAGTAAACTGCAGTAAGGCAAGGGCCACGTCTTTCAGGATGTATTTTTTGCAAGAAATAACGTACCCTTAACATATCAGAATTCAAAAAATACTTCATAGTCCTATTCTGGCTGCTTTGATTATTGCTCAGTATTACAACAACATCCTCTGGTTTCTCTGCCTCCAGCCTTGCCTCAGTCCAATCTGACAAAATTGAGTCCAATCTGGCAAAAGGGAGCTCCTCAAAGTGCTCTTCTGATCAGCTCTCTCCTTTCAATAAAGTCCTTCTCGGCTCCCTGTTTCATTTGACATAGAATCCAAACTTTTTCTCATGGCATGAAAATTTTCCCTTGCTTGAGTTCTCCTGACTTTGATGATGTTGTCAGTTGCTATTGAGTTAATACCAATTCATGGTGATCTCATATAAAACACAACTAAACGTTGCCTGCTCCTGTGCCATTTTCACATTGTTGGTGTGCTTGGGTCTATTGTTGCAGTCATTCTGTATTTTGAGTGCTTTCCAACCTGGGGGCTCATCTTGCAGCATTCTATCAGATAATATTCTATTGTGATCCATAGGGTGTCTGTTGGCTGATTTTCAGAAGTAGATTGCCAGGCTTTCCTTCTTAAACTGTCTGGAAGCTTCACTGAAATGTGTCCACCATGAGAGACCTTGCTGGTATTTGAAACACTGGCAGCATAGCTCCCACCATTATAGCAACACACGAGCCACCACAATGTGATAAACTGACATACAGGTGGTGATCTCTTAGACACTGCTTTTCCCTTTTCTCTTTTTCCCAGTTTTGATACAGTCATGTAGAATATTTATGGTTCTGCTTTTTTGTTTGGTTAACTTTTTTCTTAAAATTATGATTTGGGTGAAAATTTACAGAGCAAATTCACTTTCCACACAGCAGTTCACATATACTTTGTCTCATGACATTGACTACAATTTACCACAATGCAACAGCTCCCCTCCCACTTCCTCCCCATAGTTACCTCTTCCCTGTGTCCATCCCTCCATGAACTCCTGCCCCCTGAGCTGTCTCCCTGTACATAAACAGCCCTTCTTTCACCCATGATTGTTCTCTCTAAGGAGTGTATCTACCTCAGGTAAGCATTCAACTCATATGCCTGCTTTCTGTTTGGCTGGAAGCCACAGGTGTGGGTTCAACTCCAGGCCTGAAGGGCAGCTTGGGGCCATAGTCTCAGTGGTTTCACCAGACTCTATCAGACCAGGAAACCTGGTCCCCCCTTTTTTTTTGCCAAATGATTTTGAGTTTTATTCCACACCGTTCTCCCTCTCTATCCAGTATCTCCTACATAGATAGCCCTCTGAGTGGTTGACAGTGGTAGCTGGGCACCATCTAGTTCTTCTGGTCTCATAGTCATATAGGCTGAAGATCATATGGTGTACCAATCCCTAGGACTAACTGTTTCCATGAATCTTTGGTTTTGTTCATTCTTCTTTGCTCTGAACAAAGAGAGTCCCATTGTTGCATCTAGATAGCTGCTTACAAGCTTTTCAGATTCCAATCGCTAATTGCCAAAATAGGAGGTAGAACAATGTTTTGTGTAGTACGTTATGCCAATTGAGCTTGATGTCCCCTGTAGCTATGGTCCTGAGCCCACCGGTTCAACTACTCGGTCCCTCTGGGTAGCTGGCTGTGACCAAGAAGTGACTACAACTCTGTCTTTTGTCAGCTCTATTATACTCCTGGAGATTCTTACAGATCATACAAATACACTTATAGGACCACTGTCTGCCAATCCTATACATGGTCTTGGGTACATTCCCCGCTTCATAGACATACCTAATAGTTCAGCCTGTCCACTAATCTATCCCCCTGTATACCCATGTTTGCCTTCACTGACAACACAGTACTGTATGTGCAAAAGGGTACATCTTTGTTGTCTGTACCTCCCATGTACCTCTCTGTATCTTCCTCTTTCTCAATGCCATCATGCTGATCAGTCACATTTGGTACAATGCCCTTCTCTTCACCCAAATCATACCTACCTCTACCTATCTAACAGTGTTCCCTCCCCTCCCCTCCCCTCCCACCCCTGGTAACCAACAAAGAAAAATTCCTTCCACAGACGAATCTTTCTTTGACTTTTACAAAGATGAACTAATACAATATTTGTCCTTCTGTGATTGACTTATTTCACTCAGCATAATGTCCTCCAAGTTCATTTGTGTTATGCAGCGTTTTGCCGATTGTACGTTATTCTTTAGGGTTGCATAGTATTCCATTGTGTATATGTACCATTGTTTGGTTATCCATTCCTCAGCTGATGGACACCTAGGTTGTTTCCATCCTTTGGCTATTGTAAATAGTGCTGCGATGAACATGGGTGTGCATATGTCTGTTCTTGTCCTGGCTCTCACTTCTTTAGGATATATAGTTGGTAATGGGATTATTGGGTCAAATGATATTTGTAATTCTGACTTTTTAAGGAATCGCCATACTGCTTTTCACAGTGGTTGTACCATTTTACAGCCCCACCAGCAATGTCTGAGAGTCCCAATCTCTCCACAACTTCGCCAGCATTTGTTATTTTCTGTCTTGTTGAACTTTGCTGCTAGTGCTGGGGCAAGATGGTATCTCATTGTTGTGTTGATTTGCATCTCTCTAATGGCTAATGATTGTGAGCATTTCTTCATATGTTTATTGGCCGCCTGAATATCCTCCTTGATGAAGTGTCTATTCATGTCTTCTGACAATTTAAATTGGATTATTTGTCTTTTGGTTATTGAGGTATTGGCATTTTCTATAAATTCTAGAGATAAGTCTCTTGTCAGATACATCATTGCCAAATATTTTTTCCCAATCTGTAGGTTCTCTTTTGACTTTTTTGGAAAAGTATTTGGAAGCACATACAAATTTAATTTTTAGAAGATCCCATTCATCTAGTTTATCTTCTGCTGTTTGTGCATTTTGGCTTATGCTTTATAGTCTATTATGCCATATATTAGTGCTCCTAAATTTTCCCCTAGTTTTTGCTTGAGGAACTTTATAGTTTTAGGTTTCACATTTAAGTCTTTGATCCATCTGGAGTTAATTTTTGTGTATGGTATGAGGTACGGATCTTGTTTCATTTTTCTGCAAATGGATATCCAGTTTTGCCATTTATTAAACAAACATTGTCTTCCCCATTTAATGGATTTCAGCTCTTTGTCAAAGATTAGCTGACCATAGGTGGATGGATCTATTTCTGGGTTCTCAATTCTATTCCATTGATCTATGTGTCTGTGATTGTACCAATACCAGGCAGTTTTGACTACTGTGGCTGTATAGTAGGTTTTGAAATCCAGCAGTGTGAGACCTCCTACTTTGTTCTTTTTCTTCAATAGTACTTTGCTTATGGCATGCATTCTTATCTTCAGTTGCTCACCTTGGATTTCATTTACTTGTTTTGGTATCTACAATCTGCAGCAGAGGGCATTGACTATCTAGGAATTGAGTGGAGTCTATTAAATTGTCCCTCACTTTTCCACCCTGCCCTGACCAGGCTGCCCCATTTGTGGCTGAAATCCATCATTCAGGTCTAAGGGAGGCCTGGACCAAGGAGTGCACCAAGGCTTCCTTTGGTGAAGCTCTAGGGGTGGATGTACCCTTCCTTGGTGTTAGTTTCAAGGAAGTACTTGAAACAAATAATAGGATCAACTCTGGACAAACATGAGTATGAATGTGATAAAGGTCATTGTATGCAACTATCTTACTATTGGAGATCTATCCTATCTGGTTTGCATTGGGCCAAAGGTCACATAGAAGTGTCATGATTTTGGGAGTGGTCCCCAATCAGAGTGAGGGTATGGGCTTAAGTCAGGCCTGTATATGGCACTCATGTCTTAGGGTAAACACTTCCTGTCAATTGAGTAGAATCCCCAAAGGTAATGGAAGGACCTGATTATTTGGAAAGTAGCTTCAGCAGACATAGCCTGTTACTCAGCAAGGTTAGGTTAAATGCCTCCACTATTACTACCAGAGCAAGAAGCCCTTAGCCCATGTCAGTAAGTCAGTCACTGAAAACATCCTCCCCACTACTCCCTGGAGCTATGCCAAGTAGTGGTTCTGAGTCAAGTTATGCTAAGGAAATATTTGAAATGTGTCCTTATAAATGCTTTCCTCCCCATTCTACTTCCACCATCCTGGTCAGGACTTTACCTCTCACATTTTCATTCCTGAAAACATGCTTCTAGCTAGTATCTCTGCCTCCAGGCTCTCTGACTTTCATCTATTCCATACATTCTTCCTAAATCATTCTGGAGCCTTCAGGAACTTCTTCCTGTAACCAGAACACTTAACAAGTGCAGTGAACATGGTCCAGTTACTCACTCTCCCTGAGCTTGGCTTCTTTATTCACAGTATGGGAGTAACAATGCTTGCCTATCACGAATACAATTTATGGTGATTATAATTGAGATCATGGATGTGAAAACCCCAAAGTGTTCCATTGTTTCATATACCAACAGGGTCACCCATGGTGGACAGGTTTCAGTAGAGCTTCCAGACTAAAACAGACTGGGAAGAAGGACAGGGCCATTCACTTCTAATAAACTTCGTCACTGAAAACCTTATGCATAGCAGTGAAACATTGTTGATGTGTTATTGGTAAAATTTATGAATAGCAGTGAAATAGCATATGACATAGTGCTGGAAGATGAGCCCTTCAAGTTCAAAATACAATTTGGAAGAGCTGCCTCCTCAGAGTAGAGTTGACCTTAACAACATGGATGGAGTAAATCTTTTGGGAACTTTACTTGCAGATGGGGCATGATTCAAAATGGAGGAAAAATAACAGCTGCAAATATTCTTTAATAATCAGTATGTGGAATGTATAATGTATGAATCTAGGAGAATGAGAAATTGTGAAAAAAGAAATGGAACATATAAAGATTTTAAGCATTAGTGAGCTGAAATGGACAAGTCTTGGTCATTTTGAATGAGACAATCATGTATGCTACTGGAAATGATAAACTGAAAAGGAATGCATTACATTCATTGTACAAAAGAACATTTCAAGATCTATTCTGAAGTACAGTGCTGTTAGTGATAGGATAATATCCATATGCCTACAAGGAAGACCAGTTAATACTACTGTTATTCAAATTTACACAGCAAACATTAAAACCAAAGATGAAGAAATGGAAGATATTTCCAATTTTTGCACTCTTAAGTTGATCAAACATGCAAACACGATTGGAATGCAAAAGATGGAAGCAAATAAGAAGAATCAGTAGTAAAGCATGATCTTGGTGATAGAAAGAACACTAGAGATCACATGGTAGAATTTTGCACAACCAAAGACTTATTCATTACTTAATGTTTTTAAACAACATAAGCAGTGACTATACATGTGGACATAGATGGATGGAATACATAGGAATCTAGTAGACTATATATGTAGAAAGAGATGATGGAGAAGCTCAATGTCATCAGTCAGAACAAGGCCAGGGGCTGAGAGTAGAACAGACCATCAATTGCTCATATGCAATTTTAAGATGAAGATGACGAAAATTAAAACAAAAACAAAAACATTAAACAAAGCTAAAATGTGACTTTGAGTACATCCCACCTGAATGTGGAGACCATCTAAAGAATAGATTTGATGCACTGAACAACAGAGACCAAAGATCAGATAGGTTGTGAGATGACATCAAGGATATCACACATGAAGAAAGCAAAAGATCATTAAAAAGACAGGAAAGGAAGATAAGACCAAAATGAATGTCAGATGAGACTCTGAAACTTGTTCTTGAACAGAGAGTAGCTAAAGTGAATGGAAGAAATGATGAAGGAAAAGACCTGAACAGATTTCAAAGGACAGCTAAAGATTAAGACAAAAGTAAAATATTATAATGAAATGTGCAAATACTTGAGTTGGAATATCATTTGGCATTTCTCAAACTGAAAGAATTGAAGAAAAATTCAAGCCTCGAGTTGTAATATTGAAGGATTCTATGTATAAAATATCAAATGATGATGTTGTTATTATTAGGTGCCGTCAAGTCGTCTTCAACTCATAGCAACCCTATGCATGGCAGAACAAAACACTGCCTGGTCCCGCACCAGCTCCACGATCCTTGCTATACTTGAGCCCATTGCTGCAGCCACTGTGTCAATCCATCTTGTTGAGGGCCTTCCCTTCTTTTGTTGACCCTCCACCTTGCCAAGCATGACATCCTTCTCCAGGGAATGGTCCCTTCTGACAATATGACCAAAGTAGGTGAGATGAAGTCTAGCTCTTCTTGCTTCTAGGGGGCATTCTGTCTGCCCTGCCTCCAGGACAGATTTGTTAGATCTTTTAGCAGTCCATGGTATTTTCAGCATTTTTGCCAGAATCACAACTCAAAAGCATCAATTCTTCTTCGATCTTCCTTATTCATTGTCTATCTCTCACATGCATATGAGGTGATCGAAAATACCATGGCTTGTGTCAGGTGCACCTTAGTCCTCAAGGAGACATCTTTGCTCCTCAGCACTTGAAAGATGTCCTTTGTAGCCAACTTGCTCAATGTTATATGTCGTCTGATGTCCTGACTGCTGCTTCCATTGGCGTTGGTTGTAGAACCAAGCAATGTGAACTCTTTGACAACTTCAATCTTTTCTCCATTCATTATGATGCTGCTTATAGGTCCAGTTGTGAGTATTTTTGTTTTCTTTATATTGAGATGTAATCCATACTGCAGAC
>NW_006921603.1:18940195-18943430 GCF_000298275.1 Orycteropus afer afer | reverse complement strand
TGATGCTGCTCATTGGTCCAAATATGCAAAGGCATTTGACTGTGTGGATTATAGCAAATTATTGGTGACATTCAGAAGAATGGGAATTCCAGAACACTTAATTGTGGTCATGAGGAACCTGTACATAGATAAGAGGTTGTCCTTCAAACATAACTAGGGAATACTGTATGGTTTAAAACCAGGAAAGATGTGACTCAGAGTTGCACTCTTTCATCATACGTATTCAATCTGTATGTTGAGCAAATGATACAAGAAACTGGGCTATATGAAGAAGAGCATGGCATCAGGATTAGAGGAAGACTCATTCACAATCTCTGATATACAAATGACTCAATCTTGCTTTCTGAGAGTGAAGAAGATTTAAACTATTTACTGATGAAGATCAAAGCCTACAGCCTTCAGTATGGATTACTCCTCAACGTGAAAACAAACAAACAAACAAAAAACCCATAAACTAAACGAAAATCCTCACAATTGGACCAATAAGCAAAATTGTAATAAATGGAGAAAAGATTGAAAGTGTCAAGGATTTCATTTTGCTTGGATCCACAATTAATGCCCATGGAAGCAGCAGTTAAGAAAGCCAACGACACTTAATATTGGGCAAATCTGCTGCAAAAGACCTCTTTTAAAGTGTTTAAGAGTAAAAATGTTACTTTGAAGATTAAGGTGAGCCTGACCCAAGCCATGGTCTTTTCAATGGCCTCATATGCATGTGGACAATGAATAAGGAAGACCACAGAAGAATTGATGCATTTGAATGGTGGTGTTGACAAATAATATTGACTGTACCTCAGTACTGCCTTGGAAAGCCAAGGAGGGATTGCTGAGTTGGATCTGACTTGATGGCAGTGAGGTTGGTTTTGTAGTAGTTAAGTTGTGTGTCAACTTGACTGGGCCTGGTTTTGAGTGATTGGGCAGTTGGAAGTAGTTATTCCCCGTGATGAGATTGGTAATCAACTCTGTGGTGGAATCTAATGGAGCAGCTGGGTAGCTGCCTTAAGGATATAGCTGCCTTAGGGATGTGGTCAGCTTACAGTATATATGAAGAAGTTTTGAGGAAGTTCTCTGCAGCTTTTTTGGCATGCGTGGATCCTGCATTTGGCTGAGTCATCAATGATTGGCCTGCCATGTTGTCTGCCAATCTTGAGACTATCTCTGGACTTCAACTAGTGGCCTGCCATGTTGTTTGACAATTTTGGGATTGTGCCATTTTACTTGTTGACCTTAGGTTTGTCAGCCTAAACAGTCAGCAGCTGCCTGAGTGAAGAGACACCTACAGATCCAGTGGATCAGGAACAAGAGTCTGAGCTGAAGCCCAAGGTTGAGGGGCTTTTACCCAGCCCCTAGAGGTGGCACTTTGAACTTGGACTTCTAGCCTCCTAAACTGTAAGAAAACAAGCCCCTTCCCCCCTTTTTAAGACCATTCACTTGTGGTATTTTCTGTTAGAGTGAGACAAAATAACAAAAACAACCATGGACTGCTGGAAGAACAAACTAATATGTCTTGGAGGAAGTACAGACTGAATGCTCCTAGAAGTGAGAACGACCAGACTTCATCTCTCATACTTTGGTCCCTGGAGAAGAATATCATGCAAGGTAAAGTAGAAGGTCAGTAAAAAAGAGGAAAACCCACAAGGAAATGGATTGGCACCGTAGCTATGATGATGGGCATGGCAGCAATGTGAGGATGGTGCAGGACTGGGCAGTGTTTCCTTCTGTTGTACCTAGGGTCCCTGTGAGTAGAAACCAACTCGAAAGCAACTAACAACAACAACTACAACAACAACAACCAATCCCCTGGAATTTCCATTAGAATTTAAGCCTTAGAGAACTTATCTGCTTTGCTCACTATTATATGGGCAGAGCTTGGTACAATATAGGTGCTCAATAAATATTTGTTAAATGCATAGAAGGATGCATGCATATATGAACAGTATGAATTAACTTAATACTTGTTGGATAAATTAATTAAGAAGTGAATAAACAGGAAGACTAATTAATGAATAAATGAATACCACTGTAAATGAGACTGGGGAAAGCCTCGAGCTCTCATGTATATATAGTTATTAAAATCCCAATCACCTGTCAATGAATTTAATTTGGTTTGATCATGAGTTGCCTTGACTGCCAAGTACCTGCGTTTAAACTTTGTCTTAGTAGTAATATTGAACCCTGAAATTTGTCAAGCAGGAAAGTGACATGGTCAGATAGCATGTGATAAAGATCACTCTGGTGCCAGCTGGGAAAAAGTTTTAGAAAAGGTGAGACCAATGATGGAAAGACTCCAGTATGGTGCAGGGTCATGTCACAAGGAGTCTCGGGTAAAAGTTATAGAACAATGAAAAGAAATGTGAGCATTCAGAGTATGAGTTTACTGCCACTTTTAAAAAATCCACTGTATGAAAATGTGTCCAGTCATGGCCCTATCTCATGATAAAAACAAAACAGAAAGTTGCAAAGACTGGACAGAGTATGCTATTCCGTAAAGAACGCTGACCAAAAACTCAGGAAATTTTAGTATTGGCCATGGTGTGTTTTTAACTTGTCGTGTAGTTGTTAGCATGTCATTGGATTTCTGAGGGCCTGGGCTTCTTTCTTCTTCTGTGACAACAAGTTCAATCAATGGCTTTGAAGGCTTCCCCCAACCCCACCATTCCAGGATCATTAATTCTATGACCCTCTGAGCCCTGTGATGATCTTTTTTTTCCCCTGGTGTTATGTTTTTAACCTTTTATTGACTACTAGCATTTTCATATGTTTTGTTCAGTTGAACTTTTTGTATTTTTTTCTCAATGCTCTTTGAAAATATGCAGAATAGTAAACTGTATAGCACTTAGATAGTACTCACAGGAAAAGAAAAACAACAGTTTTCATTGAGTCAATTCAGACTCATGGTGACCATGTGTGTCAGAATAGAACTATGTTCCACAGAGTTTTCAATGTCTGATTTTTTGGGAAGTAGTTTTCCAGGTCTTTCCTCTGAAGTGTCTCTAAGTAGACTCAAAACTCCAACTTTCAGGTAGCAGCCCAGAGCATTAACTGTTTGCACCATCCAGGAATAATTAGAGTTTCAGAGGAGAAAGTAAGTACTGTAGATAATACCAAGTTCAAACTTTCATTTTATAGAGGAGGAAAACAAGATTTAACAATTGTAATTGAATTCACCTAGATCATGGAGGTAGTCAGTTGGTGGCAAAAGAGAAAATAATCCCACTGTCTGATTGTATTCATT
>NW_006921603.1:18939579-18940095 GCF_000298275.1 Orycteropus afer afer | reverse complement strand
TTTTTTTTTTTTTTTTTTTTTTATGCAGGAAACATCAAAAGAAGTTGGAAGGAATACACAGTCATGGCACACAAAATAATTGGTTGATATTCAGCCATTTCAGGAGGTACCATATGATCAAGAATAGATGGTATTGATGGAAGAAATCTAAGATAAACTGAAGAAATTGGTGAAAAACAAGGCTCCAGAAATTGACAGAATACCCACTGAGATGTTTTAACAAATGGATGCAGCACTGGAAGTGCTGACTCATTTATGCCAAGAAATTTAGAAGATAGTTACCTGGTTAACTGACTGGTAGAGATCCATAATTATCCCCATTCCAAAGATAGGTGATCCAACACATTGTGCAAATTATCAAACTATATCATTAATATCAGATGCAAGTGAAATTTTGCTAAAGATAATTTAAAAATAGTGTTGTTGTTGTTGTTAAGTGTTGTCGAGTCGTTTCCAACTCATAGCGACCCCATGCACAGCAGAACGAAACACTACCTGATCCTGCGCCAGCCCCAC
>NW_006921603.1:18936544-18939224 GCF_000298275.1 Orycteropus afer afer | reverse complement strand
AATTGTAATTGAATTCACCTAGATCATGGAGGTAGTCAGTTGGTGGCAAAAGAGAAAATAATCCCACTGTCTGATTGTATTCATTAAATGTCATGAACCTGGCCATATAATATCAAAAAATATAGGGAAGCTGGACTACAGCTTTTTGCTAACTTCAAGTAGAAGAGTGAATCTGAGTTCATTAGTAGCTTATTTTGAAAAATTTCAATAGAATTTAAGGCAATTATTGTTAAGAATTTATACTTTCCAAAGTGACAAATATAAAAGTCAAAAAAAGAATCCTCATCTCATTCTTTCATTTATTGAAACTATTCCTACTGGGTACTACGCATCTCATGGGCAGCCACAACCCATCTGTCAGCGGAGGCCTGTATGTTTTTATTGATGCTGAAGAGGCTTCAGCAGAGCTTCCAGACTGAAATGAACTAGGAAGAAAGGCCTGAGGATCTCCTTCTGAAAATCATCCAGGAAAACCCTATGGATCACAATGTTTTGTCCCACAGTTGATCGCGCTGATGGTGCAGACCCAGCAGGGGAAGAAGGTCACCATGACTTAGGGGCAATTCAACACTAACTAACAACAACATCTGGGTACTAAGTGTTCAGGGGCAAAATTAATAAAACCTGGACTAGATCAACTCTAACTAGTTCTAAAATACAATGGGGCCATGTACTATTTTCAGACTTCATTATGTGTCCTAACATAGCTCCAAAGAGAAAATTTCAATGTGGTAGGCAATTTCTAAAAATGCTGTCCAGTGTTTTTGCCTTTACAGAAGGGATGCAGGAAGCTCATTATCTAAACTCCACAAAGTGTCCAATGCTTACTTGTTAGATGTTCCATGGAGGTTTGTCAGAATAGTGAAGTTGTTTCTTACACTTCTCAAGCTGGCGAGGACCTATTAAGAAAATGTTTCAAATGGTTAGGAACAAAAGGTGCTTCAGAGGCCACACTTAGAAATCACACCCAAGGGCAGAGTGAGAACAGGCCAGTGCCAGTATGATACATACCTGGGCAAAAGGTGTTACAATCAGGTCATCGCCGTGTCTGGTGAAAGAGAGAAAAGAGACATTTAACCATAGATTTGAGTTATAACTGGGACACATAAGCTATAATATTAATCTTATCAATGCTAACAATGTAAATCTTTCCACTGGGATGAAAGGCAGTATTAAAAATTAGGCATAAATGGAATCCCAGGAACTTGAAATAAACAAACAAAAGTAGTACCAGGTTCAGGGCTCCTGGATTTACAGCGACGACTACATTTAAAGCACTTGCAAGTAAGCATATACCCTCGGAGTATATTCTCATTAAATACCCAGAGCACTGTCATCCAATGCGATCTGTGGGTTTTGGTTGCCAGAGCCAGGAAATCAAAGGGAGGGCTTCTCACAGGCACACACAGAGTTGGAAAAAATGGTATAACAGTCTGGATAAAGGTTAACATTGGATTTCCTGGCTTTTGTTGATTTGAACCACAGCCTTAATGCCATTTAAACACAGAATTCTGTCTGGGAAGCCCATTACTTTTTGTTTCTTACATAACTTTTTTTCTTAAAGTACCCAAGGAAAAACTTTTAATGGGACTGTACGCACTGAGCCTACCATTACCATACCCTATGTTGCTCAACTTGTCACAGAGACATGATTAAGCTATTCTTCGTGTTATGTAAATCTGTTCTCAGAAACAGTCAACAGTGTCTTTTCAGAAGTGTAGTCAGTCTCTGGCACATGTTTCAATCAATAAATCTGCGGAAGTCCACATTCAGCAAGCTCTCCATGAAAGTCATGGGAGCATATTGGGTTGGGCTGCAGTTAGAAAATCAGGGCAATTTGCTGTCCTTCTGTGAATGATAACACAGATGTCAGTGACAATGAGCTACCCTCACTTTCCTGTCTCTCTTCTCTCTTCATGATCCCCAACAAGTATAACATCTATTTGCTAACTATGTGAGTGCAAGTAATACTTGTTAAGCATCTTCCCTGTACCAGGCACCATATGAGGTCTGGGGATCTGGAATGGAGGAAGGTGTATGTCCATCTTCTAAACACAGGATTTTAATTTGGGTCTTTAACGTACATATAGTGCTTTCCTTTCCACTTTTGTCTCCAGCTAGAATACCCACTTGATTTTTTTCTAGAAAAGCTTTTTGTTTTCTCACCTCGTGGAGTAAAAACAAAAAGAATAGTAACAACAGCAAACGTTCCTTGAGAATTCACTGTGTGTCAGACCCTATGCTAAGTGCTTTATCTGCATAATCTCATTTAATTCTTATAACAAAACTATGAGGCAGATACTCTTACTATTCTCATTTTATAGGTGGAATTGGGCTCTGAGTGGTTACGGAATTGACATAACTCACACAGCTAGCTAGTAAGTGGAAGAACTAAGACTGATTCTGAAAGCTTGTGCTTTGAATCTCTGTTTCTGTTTCTATGATGACTGCATAGCTTAAAAATTTCAATTATACAAAATCCACGTTCCACAATAACTTACAATATATGTAATGTTGTTATTGTTGTTATGTGCCGTCGAGTTGGCCCCGACTCATAGTGACCCCTCCTTGGGTTTCCGAGGCAGTATCACTACAGAAGTAGGATTGCCTAACCTTCCTTCTGAGGAGTGGCTGGTGGGTTTGAACCACCAAACTTCTGGTTAGCAGTCAAGTGCCTTAG
>NW_006921603.1:18932564-18935858 GCF_000298275.1 Orycteropus afer afer | reverse complement strand
TAGTGATACTGCCTTGGAAACCCAAGGAGGGGTCGCTATGAGTCGGGGCCGACTCGACGGCACATAACAACAACAACAACAACAACAACAATTATTAATGAATACTGAAGCTGTTTCTTCTTATCTTGAGTTCTGCCACATCAGCAAAAGGAGATCCTGAAAGCTTTACTCCATCCTCATCATTAAGTTTGACTCTATCATGAGGAGCCAGCTCTTTCTAGTCGTATTTTGAGTGCCTTCCGACCTGAGGAGCTCATCTTTTGGCACTATATCAATGTTTCAGGGCTATTTTTCAGTAATATATCAGACAAGGAGTGCATCAGGGTTGTATCCTTTAACCATACTTATTCAACTTGTATGCATAGCAAATAATCCAAGAAGCTGGACTATATGAGGAAGAATTTGGCATCAGGATTGGAGGAAGGCTTATTTACAACCTGCAATATGCAGATGACACAACTTTTCTTGCTGAAAATGAGGATGACTTAGAGCATTTACTGATGAAAATTAAAGATTACAGTCTACATTATGGATTACACTACTACATAAAGAAAATGAAAATCCTCACAACTGGACCAATGAGCAGCAGCATAACAGATGGAGAAAAGACTGAAGTTGTCAAAGACTTCATATTACTTGGTTCTACAATCAACACCAATGGAAGCAGCAGTCAAGACATCAAAAGATGTATTGGATCGGGCAAATCTGCTGCAAAAGACCTCTTTCAAGAGCTGAAAAGCAAAGATATCTCCTTGAAGACTAGGATGTGCCTAACCTAAGCCATGGTATTTTCAATCATCTCATATGTATGTGAGAGCTGGACAGTGAATAAGGAAGATCAAAGAAGAGTTGATGCTGTTGAGTTGAGCGAAGAATGCTGAAAGCACCATGGACTGCTAAAAGAACTAACCAATCTGTCCTGGAAGAAGTGCAGCCTGAATGTTCCTTGGAAGCAAGAATGGCCAGACTTGATCTCACCTACTTTGGTCATGTTGTCAGAGGGACCATTCTCTGGAGAAGAATGTTATGCTTGGTAAAGTGGAGGGTCAATGAAAGAGGAGAAGGCCCTCAATGAGATGGATAGACATGGTGGCTGCAGTGATGGGCTTAGGTATAGTAAGGATAGTGAGGCTGGCACAGGACTGGGCAGTGTTTCATTCTGTTGTACATAAGGTTGCTATGAGTTGGAGACAACTAGACAGCACGTAACAACAACAACAACAACAACAACAACAACATAAAAAAGAAAAACCAAATTCATAGCAACCCCCACTGGGTTTCCAAGGCCGTAAATTTTTGTGGAAGCAGAATGTCTCATCTTTCTTATGCAGATCACCTGGTGGGTTTGAGCCACTGACCTTTTGGTTAGCAGCCAAATGCCTTAACCAATGCACCATCAGAGCTCCTTATAAATATAATATATGAATGCAAATATAATGGATACTTAATGGGGTCCAGAGAAGTAATGATAATTACAGGTAGGAGGAAAGAAGAAAGACTTGACTGGATGCACATTGTTTGAGATGAACTTTGAGGGATAGGTTTTATAAAGGCAGGGATGGCAGATACTACCAATGAGAGACATGGCAAGAAAAAAGGCACTGAAGCAGGAATGTTCTGAACATGTGCACCATGACATTCAGTGGCTGTTTGGATGGAGCAAGCATATTAACCACAAACATTTGCAGCACATTAAGCTAGAAAGGTCTCCACAGCCATATTATGGACAGCCTTACAGAGTTGGTGCTTCATTCAGTAGGAAGAAATGGGTCATTTCGGGTTTCTAGTGAGGTGGGAAATGAGAGAAGCAAACAGAAAATGTACTTTAGCAAGAAAAATGGTTGGAAGCAGAGGGATTGAGTGGAGTGGAGATGGACACAGGGAGCATATTGTGGTTGTTGTTAGCTGCTGTTGAGCTGGTTGTAACTCGCAGCAACCCCATGCACCGAAGAATGAGACGCTGCCCTGTCTTGTGCCATCCTCACAATTCTTGCTGTATTTGAGTCCACCGTTGCAGCCACAGTGTCAATCTATTTCATTCTGAGTCTTCCCCTTTTACTCTGACCCTCCACTTTACCAAGCACGATAACCTTCTCCAAGGACTGGTCCCTTCTAACCACATGATCAAAGTAGATGAGACAAAGTCTGGTCATTCTTGCTTCTAAGGAGCATTCTACCTGCACTTCTTCCAGGATAGATTTTTCCAGGGAGAGTAGGAGGATACTGCAATCATTCATGTGAGAAGAAATAGGTGAAGCAGCAGAAGAAGTAAGAATCGAAGACTTGAAGATACCTTTTAGATCAGGACTCAGCATTTAATTGGACAAGGATTTATAAAGAGCATTATTTTCAGCTTTAAAAATGAATATCTGGGGAAAGAGTGAAGTCATGCACAGTAAGAAGAAGGCAAGGAAGAGTTAGGGAAGAAGATGTGTTAATTTCCTACGTGGTGAGTTTTAGGTACTAGTTGACATCCAAGTGGAGACATCAAGCAGGAAGATTGAATCATGGGAATTAGAGTTATAGATTCAGGAATAAATGTAATAGCAGAGAGTGAAAGTAATAGCAGTGATGGCCTCATGAGATGGGGGTATAAAAATAGAGTAAGCTAAAGGAAGAACCTCAGGAAACACCCCAATTAAAAGAACCAAAAGGAGAGACAAACAATACAGAGCTAAGAGAGACTAGCTGAAATGCCTAGGGTGGTGGTATCAAAACTTGACCCTTTCCCAAAGTCTTCTCTTGAGATGAATTTTGTGATGGATGAACTATCTTACTATTTGCTCAGATTTCTTATGTGAAATTTACCTTGTTCATTAGACACCAGGGTGTTCAGGTGACAAGGTAACAGAGGAGTTGTTAATTCCTGTCAAGTCAATTCTGACTCATGGAGACCCAATGCGCAGAGGGTGAAACTGCCCCGCAGGGTTTTCAAGGCTGTGACCTTTTGGAAGCAGATTGACAGGCCTTCTTCCAAGGTGCCTCTGGGTGTACTGGAACCTAACCTTCTGGCTAGGAGTCTAGTGCTCAGTCATTGTGTCACCCAGGAAGAGTTCAGTTAAACTGTAGTTTATGATTTCTGGAAACTGAATATCTGACAAAAGCTAAATAATACAAACAAAGCTTATGCATACATAACACCCAAAGCTGATGTGTTGTTGAATGAATCAGAGAGCTGCTAAAACAGCATAAACTAATGGTTGTTGTTGTTGTTATTTGCTGCCGAGTCGGCCCCGACTCATAGCGACCCCTCCTTGGGTTTCCGAGGCAGCTCTGGTAGCATAGTGGCTAAGA
>NW_006921603.1:18920043-18932267 GCF_000298275.1 Orycteropus afer afer | reverse complement strand
TGGGTTTCCGAGGCAGTATCACTACGGAAGTAGGATTGCCCAACCTTCCTTCCGAGGAGTGGCTAGTGGGTTTGAACCGCCAGCCGTCTGGTTAGTAGTCAAGTGCCTTAGCCACTATGCTACCAGAGCTCCCAGCTAATGGTTAGAGGGAGGTAAATAAAAAGTAACAGGGCACCATGCCTAAGGCACTTGACTGCTAACCAGGAGGCTGGCAGTTCAAACCTACCAGTTACTTCTCGGAAGGGAGGCTGGTCAATCTACTTCCGTAGTGATACTGCCGCGGAAACCCAAGGAGGGAGAGGTCGCTGTGTGTCGGGTCAGACTCGATGGCACATAACAACAACAATATGTCAATATAACTTTATCTTTAGGGAACTTTGGAAGTTCAGGAGAGTAGGACATTCAGCAGCACGAGACAGATTTACAGATCCCCAGAACAGGAGCCCTTAAAGCTCCGAAAACTAATGCTGTAAGCCTGTAAGTCAAACAATAACTAGTAGAGAAATTACCAGATAATTTATAGAAAGCATGGATCTGGAAAGAAAAAAAAAAAAACACAAAACTCCTGTGTGATCACAGCCAGATTATTTAAGAAGCTATTCCATATTCTCCATCATATTTTGATATTCTGCTAATAAAGAGTAAATTGCCTAGAAACAAAAGAACACTTGATGTTTCCAAGCCGTTAAAGAGGGGAATGCCTCTTAGCGTCAGGACCAGTTTTTCAGAATCATTGCATGAGCGACATCTAGTGGCAGCAACAGCACATCACAACGTAACAAGTGAGAACAAGTAAGGAGAACTGTGTGGGTTTTAGAATTGCTTGGTGAACACTAAACAATGAAATGAGTTTCTCGATTTTAAAAATGCCATTTTTCACACCTATACTATAGGTTTCATTAATTAATTTAATTTTCCTGTTTCTCACTTTCACCCAGTATTTTACTTGTGTGTAGAATTTTATTATACTTTTCATGTAGCACTAATTTCAATCTGTGTTATAGAGAGACGTACTATAGTGGTTAAGAGCACAGATTTTGGAGCCAGACAGCATTGGTTTGTTTCATAGCTGCACTATCACTATTAAGTAATCTCTCAATGCTCCAATTACTTCATGAGTAAAATGAGATGTTGTGAGAATTAAATGTTATTAAATATATTCACAACTCTTACATCAGTCCTTGGGGCATAAAAGCACTTTATTTAGTTATAGTTGCTATTACTATCAGGGAGTCATTGAGTGCAAATAACTATTGCACTCACCTAATGACAAAAAGGTTGAAGGACTGAATCTACCCAGAGGTGTCTCAGAAGAAAGACCTGGTGATCTACTTCTAAAAAAATCACCATTGAAAACCTTGTGGAGCACGGTTCTACTCTGACACACAGGGTTGCCATGAGTCAAGGTAGACTCAGTGGCAGCTGGTTTATTATTATTAGTTGTTGCTGTTGTTATGTGCCGTGGAGTCAGACACGACTCATAGCAACCCCTCCTTGGGTTTCCGAGGCAGTATCACTACAGAAGTAGATTGCCCCATCTTCCTTCCGAGGAGTGGCTGGTGGGTTTGAACCGCCAGCCTTCTGGTTAGCAGTCAAGTGCCTTAGACATTACGCTACCAGAGCTCCCATTAGTAGTAGTTGTTGTTGTTATTTGCCATCGAGTCGGCCCCGACTCGTAGTAGTGGGTGATATTATTATGATTAAAGGGCTGAATGTCTATCTTCCCAGCTGGTGTGTCCTCTGCTTCTTCTTCTTTTTTTTTTTTTTCCTACTTTTATTGTGGTGAACACATACACAACAAGACATTCGCCAACATAACAACTTCCCCTTTTCCAGCTCAGGGACATTGATGATATTTTTCATGCTGTGCCACCATTATTGGTATCCTTTTCCAAAATATTCCACCATCATTATCATACATCGAATGCCCCACAAACAAAAGCTTCCCCCATCCCCCATAACCACTAATACTCTTTTGTTTTTATATGTATTCTTCTTTTTTTTTTCCCAACCTATCTAAGAATTTAGCCTTCCTGTTCCTCTAATATCTGATAACCAACAAAGAAAGTTTCCTTCTATGTAGAAACCTTTCCCTGACTTTTTACAATAGTAGACAAATACATTATTTGTCCTTCTGTGACTGACTTCTTTCACTCAGCATAATGTCCTTCAAGTTCATCCATGTTATATGGTGTTTTTCAGATTCCACATTATTCTTTAGGGTTGCAGAGTATTCCATTGTGTGTATGTACCTCAGTTGGTTTATCCATTCCTTGGTTGAAGGGCACTTAGGTTATTTCCATCTCTTTGCTATTGTGAATAGTGTTGGGATGAACATGGGTATGCATATATCTATTCATGTCCTGCCTCTCACTTCTTTAGGATATATACCTAGTAATGGGATTGCTGGATCAAACATTTTATCTCCAACATTTTAAGGAATCACCATACCAATTTCCATAGTGGTTGAATCATTTTAAAGTCCCACCAGCAGTGTGTAAGAGTCCGAATCTCTCCACATCCTCGTCAGCATTTGTTATTTTCTGTTTCATTGCATTTTAATGTTAGTGCTGTGGTGAGATGGTATCTCATGGTCCTTTGATTTAAATTTCTCTTATGGCTAACGATTGTGAACATTTCTTCATGTATTTGTCGGCTGCCTGAATATCTTCTTTGATGAAGTGTCTGTTCATATCTTCTGCCCGTTTTTTAATTGGATTGTTTGTCTTTTTGATGTTGAGGTGTTGAAGAATATTTTTTCCCATTCTGCAGGTTCTCTTTTTACTCTTTTGGAGAAGTCTTTTGATATATGTAAAAATTTAATTTTTAGAAGGTCTTTTGCTGTTTGTGCATGTTGGGTTATACTTGATACTCTATTTATGCCATAAATTAGGGTCCTTAAGTTTGCCCCTATTTTTTCTTTGATGAACTTTATAGTTTTAGGTTTTCTTTTAAGTCTTTGATCCATCTGGAGTTAGTTTTTGTATATGATGTGAGGTATGGATCTTGTTTCAGTTTTCTGCAAATGAATATCCAATTTTGCCAGTACCATTCATGAAAGAGACTATTCTTCCCCATTTAATGGACTTTGGGCCTTTGTCATAGATCAGCTGACCATAGGTTGATGGTTAGATTTCTGGGTTCTCAATTCTGTTCCACTGATCTGTGTGTCTGTTGTTGTGCCAATACCAGGCTGTTTTGACAACTGTGGCTGTGTTTTTGAGATTTTTGAGATCTGGGAGTGTGAGACCTCCTACTTTATTCTTCAGTAGTGTTTTGCTTGTTCAAGGTCTCTTTCCTTTTTGTATAAAATCAGTGATTGGTTTTTCCAATCACTGTTGATGTAATCTGGATTGGGATTGCATTGAATGTATAAATTGCTTTGGGTAGTATTGATATTTTCACAATGTTCAATCTTCCTATCCATGAGCATGGTATGTTCTTCCACTTATGTAGATCTCTTATAGTTTCTTGAACTAGTGTTTTGTAGTTTTCTTTGTATAGATCTTTTGTGTTCCTGGTAAGATTTATTCTCAAGTATTTTAATTTTTCTTTTTTTTGGTAGCTATTGTAAATGGTATTGATTTCCTTATTTCCTATTCAGAGACCTCTTTGCTGGTGTAGAAGAATTAAACTGAGTTTTATATGTTGATCTTGTATCCTGCCACTATGCTAAATCATTCAATAAGTTCCAGTAGTTTTCTCACTGAGTATCTTGGGTTTTCTATGTATAGGATCATATCATCTATAAATAGGGATAGTTTTACTTCTTCTTCACCAATTTGGATGTGTTTCATTTCCCTTTCTTGCCTTATTGCCCTGGTGAGGACTTCCAATATAATGTTGAATAGAAGTGGAAATAGAGGGCATCCTTGTCTGGTTCCTGTTCACAAGAGGAATGGTTTCAGTCTCTCTCCATTGAGAATAATGTTGGCTGTTGGTTTTGCATATATGCTGTTTATTATATTGAGGAATTTCCCTTCTGTTCTTATTTTTCAGAGAATTTTTATCAGGAAGGGATGCTGGATTTTATCAAATACTTTTTCTACAACTATTGATATTATCATGTGATTTTTTCCTTTATTTTACTTATGTGATAGATTAGGTTGATTGTTGTTCTAATGTTGAGCCATCCTTGTGTACCTGTGTGAATTCCACCTGGTCATAATGTATTATTTGTTTATGTTGTTGGAGCCTATTGGCTAGGATTTTGTTGAAGATTTTTGCATCTATATTCATGAGGGATATTGGAATGTAGTTTTCCTTTCGAATGATGTTTTTGCCTGGTTTGGGTATCAGTGTTACACTAGCATCATAAAATGAATTCAGGAGGATCCTACCCTTTTCTATTTTCTGGAATAGTTTGAGTAGGATCAGTGTCAACTCTTTGAATGTTTGGTAGAATAATCCAGTGAAATTATCTGTGCTAGGACTTTTGTTGTTGTTGTTGGTGGTGGTGGTGGTAATTTTTTCTATGACCTGTTCAATGTCTTCTTTTGTTATGGGTCTGTTCAAGTTTTCTACCTCAGTCCGTGTTAGTTTAAATAAGTAGTGTGTTTCTAGGAATCTGTCCATTTCTTTTAGGTTTTTAAATTTGTTGGAGCACAGTTCTTCATAGTATCCTGATATTATTCTCTTTATTTCTGTTGGTTCTGTTGTGACATCAACCCTTTCATTTCTTATTTGTGTTATTTGTACCTTCTCTTTCTTATCCTCTGTTAAGTTTGCCAGTGCTTTGTTGATTTTATTAATCTTCTCAAATAAAAAGCTACTAATCTTGTTGATTTTTTTCTTTTGTCTTTCTGTTTTCTGTTTCACTTATTTCTGCTTGAATCTGTATGATTTCTTCTCTTTTGGTGACTGTAGGCTTTTTTTGCTGGTCTTTTTCTAATTGTTGGAGATATTGGGTTAAGATGTTTGTTTTAGCTCTTTCTTCTTTTTTGATGTGTGCATCTATTACTATAAATTGCCCTCTGATCACTGCTTTTGCTGTGTCTCAAAGATTTTGGTATGCTTTATTTTCATTCTCATTTGATTCAAGAAAATTTTTTATTTCATTTTTTATTTCTTCTCTTACTCAGTAATTTTTGAGGGAGGTGTTATTCAGTTTCCATGTGTTTGCTCTTTTTCCATTGGTCTTTCTGTATTGATTTCTAATTTTATAGCATTGTGATCTGAGAAGATGCTTTGTAGTATTTCAATATTTTAAAACTTATCGAGGCTTGCTATCTGGACTAACATATAGTCAATCCTGGAGAATGTTCTATGTGTGCTGGAAAAGAATGTGTATTTTGCTGTTGTTGGGTGAAGTGTTCTGTAGATGTTTATAAGGTCAAGTGGTTGATCATATTGTTTAGTTCTTCTGTTGAATTTCTTTGTTGAGTTTCTTTCCAGTTGTTCTATCTTTTATTGAAAGTGGTGTACTAAAGTCTCCTACTATTCCTGCGGAATAATCTATGTGTCTCTTCAATTCTCTTAACATATGCATTATGTATTTTGGGGCTCTTTCATTGGGCATATTGATATTTTTTATGGTTATGTCCTCTTGTTCAATTGAACCTTTAATCATTATATAATGTCCTTCCTTGTCTCTTATGGTAGCTTTTGTCTTAAAATCTATTTTATGAGAAATTAATATTGCCACTCCTGCTCTCTTTGGTTGCCATTTTCTTGGTATATCTTTTTCCAACCTTTGATTTTTAGTCTATTTTTGTTTTTGTGTCTAAGGTGAGTCTCTTGTAGACAGCATATTGACAGGTCATGCTTTCTTATCTGGTCTGCAACTCTCCATCTCTTGAGTGGTGCATTTAATCCATTTACCTTCAATGTAATTATCAACAGGTATGAATTTATTGATGTCATTTTGTTATGTTTCTTTTTTTGGGGGAGTGTTGATGATTTCTTTGTTCTATATAATTTTCTATGCTGGGCTCATTTTGCTTATGAGTTGTGTTATCATCTCCTTCATTGCTATTGTTTTAGTCTTTGCTAAGTATTTGAGCTTGTCCATTTAAAAAAAAAAATTGATGCGAAGGTTTATTATTTTTCTTTGAGGTTACCCTGTAATTTATCATTTTTGTCCCAAATTTAAAACGGTCTGTTCTATCTTACAATTGTCTTTACTTCCTTACCTTTTAGGAGTTCTGTAATTACACTATTTATTCCCTCTTTTTAGTTTGTAGTTAGCCTCATTTACCAATTGACATCTCTGGTTCCTTGTTTACAGTCTTGTAAGCTCATTTTACTTTGGATCCTTCTATAACTGAGTTGATTTCTGGGTTATGTCATCATATGTGTTAATCATCAGTTGTTGTTTGCTGTTGTTGGTTCTCTATCCAAAGGACTCCCTTAGAATCTTTTATAAAGTAGGTCTGGTTTCAACAAATTCCCTTAATTTCTGCTTATCTGGAAATCTCCTAATTTCACCCTCATATTTGATAGACAATTTTGCAGGGTATATGATTCTTGATTGGAGATTTTTTTTCTTTCAATGTTTTATATGTATCATCCCATTGCCTTCTTGCCTGCCTGGTTTCTGCCAAGAAATTAGAGTTTAGTTGAAGCTTAGTCTTATTGGTTGTCCTTTGTAGTTAACTTTTGGTTTTCCTGTGCTACTTTCAGGATTCTTTCTTTGTCTTTGGTTTTGGGGAGTTTAATGATGATATGTCTTGGTGATTTTCTTTTGGGGTCTATTCTGTTCGGGGTTCATTGAACTTCTTGAATGGGTTTATTCTTCTTTCATCATATTAGGGAAATTGTATTCCAACAATTCTTTAACAATTTTTTCTGAGATTTTATCTTCCTGTTCTGGAATTCTAATTACATGTAGGTTATTCCTCTTGATGGTATCCCACATGAATCTAAGGTTTCATCATTATGTTTTGATCTTTTGTCTGATTGATCCCTTAACAAAGTATTATTGAGGTATTTGACTTCAATGTCATTAATTTTGTCTTCCATTGATTCAATTCTATTCCTTTGTCAGGTCAATGTGTTATCTAGTTCAGAAATCTTGGTATTAATCTTCTGGATCTCTGTTTGTTGTTTTTGTATGGTTTCTAATTTATTGTTTATTTTGTCAATTTGTTTTTGTATTATTTTCCTAAATCACTCTAGAATTTTGTCTGTGTTTTCCTTTATTTTGTCAGTGTTTTCCTTGATCTGTCTCTCTATCCATTGAAGGTACCAAAATGCAATTCTTTTGAATACCTTATCATGGAATTCCAATGCTACTTCTTCCTCTGGGATTTTTTTTTTTGGGGGGTTTGTTTCCCGGTCCCTTATTTCTACTACTTTGTCTTGCTTTTTTTTTTGTGTGGGCTTTGATTGTCTGTTGTCTCTGAGACATTGTGGTGGTGTTGTATTTATGTTTAATTTGTGGTTGTATGTTGTGTGATTTGTGCAGTTTTTTTCCCCTTTATTTTGTTTTAGTGTATCTGTGTGAGCAGGATACTGTACTCCTCTATTCACTACTTGTTAGCATGAGGAGCTCACCACCATGAGAGTGTGTGCACAGATCTCTGTTAGCTGTTCATAAAGACGAGTTGAGGATGAGTTGAGCTGGTATTGGTTGCTGGCTATCATTGGTCAGCTGGTGCAAAAGCAAGTAGGGCTGCAGGAGGTGCAGGTATAGTTGTATTGTATGGGAATGGTTGCTGTCTTCCCACATAATAAGA
Source organism: Orycteropus afer afer (assembly GCF_000298275.1). Classification (NCBI taxonomy): domain Eukaryota; kingdom Metazoa; phylum Chordata; class Mammalia; order Tubulidentata; family Orycteropodidae; genus Orycteropus; species Orycteropus afer. The sequence goes on along the minus strand of NW_006921603.1, from coordinate 18,924,591 downwards.
CAGAGAAAAAAATTAAAAGCCACCAGAAAAACAACAACAAGAGAACAAAAAAGTCAAACCACATAAGCAAGCAGGAACAATAGAAAAAGAAAAAAGAGAAATGCAATAAATAAGAAATATTTTCAAAATATATTTTAAAAAAAGGTAAAGAAATATGTTAAGAAAAAGAAAGAAAGAAGCCACAATATCTAGGAAGGGCAGAGTAAGAGTAAAAAGAGCAAGAATAAATGATTAGGGGAAACTGCAAAAGGAAAACAAGGAATGGGAAGAATCAAAAGAAAGAAAAAGGACAGGAACCAAGAAAAGGAAAGAGAAAATAGGGGGAAAAAACACACCCCCAAAAATAAAAACCAAGAACCAGGTATGGGGGAAAAAAAAGGAATAAGAATAAAATTTAAAAACAAACAAAAACAAAACTGTGGGGGCGGAAGGGTACAGCAGCCAGGTACTGCTAAGGCAAGAGGGGGATGGAGCCCCAGCAGATCAAGAAGGTGGGTGGAGGCTAGGGGATGGCCACACCCCTGTTCACCAAGAGGGTGGAGGCTAGGGGATGGCCACACCCCTGTTCACCAAGAGGGTATGGGGCACAAGAGTAACAAGGGGAGTATTGCACCTCTCAGTCCTCTGTCTCCAGTGTAGTTGCCCGTGCTGTCCTTGGTAGGCGAAGCATAGGTCCAGGTCACAGTTTAAGCAAGAATGCCACCCACGCATACTCGAAACAGCTGCAGCGGCTGCTTGGAAACATCCAAATTGGTCATGCTCTCAGGACAGCCAGTGGCAGTCTACAAATGTGGCTGTCTCCTTCCTTGCTGTTCTTCCTTCTGGTCTTCTGGCACCAGTGCAGTCCTTTTCCATACAGCCTTCTGTCCTTATCTTGCTATCGAGAAATATTCTAAATGGCTGTGCCCCGAGGACATCAGGCAGTCCCCAGCTGTTTATTTCCTTACTCACTGTTTCGTTCAGTTTCTTCTAATAGTTTGTATTTAATCCACTTCTTTATCCTTCCATTCAAAACTCATGGTTCTAGGATTATCCTCTGTATTGGTTTTGATTGGTTTCTGTTGGTTTCTTATTGCTTTGTTGCAGAGGATCTGTGTAGCTTGTCTGCCTATTCTGCCATCTTGTCAGAACTCTTGTATGTAAGCTTCTTTAAGATATTCGTGTCTGTCCCCAGTGCAATCAGGAGAACTAATATTTACTTGTATTTTATAGTTTACAAAGCATTTTCATATGCATTATTTCATGTGATAAGAGAATATTCCTGATCTCAGGGAATGGTGCCACCACCTATCTTGTTGTTGTCTTCTCTGTCACTCAACCATCAAGTCCTGTTGATCCTAATTTGCAAATATTTATTAATTGCCCACTGGCTTTGCTTGAATGTAGATCTATTACCAAAGCACTTCCCAGCTGGCTCTCATGCACAAGGCTTGTCTACCCCGCAAACCATTCTTCATACCACATTATATGATACAGATACTGTATAGATAGAGGTATCTTTCAAAAACTTAAGTCTGTTATGCATTTTCTTGCTTAAAAACCATTAATAGCTCATGTTTACCTGCAACATGTACACCAACTCCTTAGTATAGGCCCTTCATGATGAGGACCCTGCTGGCTTTTCCAGCTTTATCTTCACCACTGCCACCCTCCACCCCTCCTCACATTCTCTGCCTCAACCATAATGAGCTGTGGTTCCCCACAATGCTCTCTCACAACTAGAAAGTTAGTGCATACTCTTTTCTCCTTCACACTCTTCTTCCTGGCTAACTCTCTAGCTCTTAAGACTCAGCTTAGCTGGAACTTCCTCAGTATGGGTTAATCATCCTACCCTAACAGGCCTCTCTTACAGTCTTGTGTGTACCTTCTAAAACTATCCTTATCTGAAAATATTAAAACTGCATACTGACTACTAAAGGAGCCCTGGTGGCACAGTGGTTAAGCAGTTGACTGATAACTAAAAGATCGATGGTTCAAACCCATCAGCTGGTTCTTGGGCTAAAAATGTGGAATTCTGCTTACATAAAGATTACAGCCTTGGAAACCCTATGGGCCAGTTCTACCCTGTTCTATAGGGTCACTGTGAGTCAGAATGGAATCGATAGCAATGGGTTATTGACTTACCAAGAAGCCCTAGTGGTGCAAATGGTTAATTAGGTTGGCAAAAGCTCCAAAGGAAAAAGACCTGGCAATTTGCTTGCATAAATGATACAGTCAAGAAAACCCTATGGGGCAGTTCCATTCTGTCACATGGGGTTACTATCAGTCAAATTCAACCAGGCAGCACCTAACAGCAACATTGGTTTACTTATTTTTAGCTCCTTTGAAGATGCAGGTAATGCCTTACTTGTTAGCAAGGTCTACATTTAAGTAAGTATTTGTTAAAAGAAAGAATGGGCCTCCTAACAGCTGGAAAAATAGAGCAGAAATTGATATCTTTATTGTTTATCTTCATGTAGAAGTTGTTTATATACTGGTATCCATGTGGTTTAACCATCTAGATCTACTGGGCAGAAATCTTGGTTCCCATTAGTGTGCAAGTTACTTAATTTCTCTGTGCTCTAAAGTCCTTATCTTTAATAAAAGAAAATTACAGTTCCTACCATATTGCAGTTACGAGTATCAACTAAGTTATGCAAAGTACTTTAAATAGAGCATAACATGTAGGATGTGCTCAATAAATGTGAGTTTTATTTATAATTTGGAGGGCATAAAACAAATTAAATGTCTAAGGGCCATAGTGGTAGTTAACTGTGATGTCTATAAGTTTAATTCAAGTCTTAGAATCCACATTGTACTGTTTTGGTAGTCCATCAATTAACAGGTATCAAATTTAAGTGGACTGTTTTCTGTTTCTGTTTTGGTTGTTAGGTCTCATTTCCCTTGACTGTTCTCCCTACAGACCACTTTGTCCTCTTTGTCTATGTGAGACTTTGCAAACAGGACAACCTAATGAAGGAAGCATGGATCCTCTTTGCCTGTGGATTTGCAGGTGAATAATCAAATCTAAGGAGCTCTGGTGGCATAGTGCCTAAGGCATTTGACTGCTAACCAGAAGTCTGGTGGCTCAAACCCACCACCCACTCCCCGGAAGGAAGATTGGGCAATCTACTTCTGTAGCTATACCACCTTGGACACCCAAGGAGGGGTCACTACAAGTCGAATCGACTTGATGGCAGTGAGTTTGGTTTTCATCAAATCTCATCTCTGTCCAGTGTGGTTCCTGCTGCAGTTTTGGGCAGTATAACTGGTCTCCTCAGTTTCCAGTACTTTAGGTTGCCATTGGGAAATCTGTACTCCAACATATGAAGGCATTATTTTAGATATAACTGGAATACAGGAACTGAAAAGAAGCTAACTGATTATATTACCATGTCTAGGAAAACATCAAAACTTCTTTTTGGGACCCAATGGGGATTTTGTTTTACTTTACTAGAAAGACTATTTCATCCTCTTTGTTGCTGAAAGTGAAAGCCACTTTTAATTTTCCATTCAAATTTTTACTCTTAGTATATTTTACTCACTATATTTCCATATTACTCTTTTGCCTATACATCTTACTTTTCTAAAAGAGTTCAGATACGAAATTTAAAAAGTCAGTTTTCCTCTATTGTTAGCATTTAATGCAGTGCAGCTGTGCAAAATTTTTCCATTTCTTATAAAAACTCATGACTGCGTTCCCGCAAGATGGTGGACTAGGCAGAAGGACTGCACAGACCCTCTTCAACAAAGAAAAGGAAAACCAATTAACACAGACACAGACGATAATTCTGGACCCCTGAGCCTTGAAGGGAAGCATACAGAAGTGGACTAAACCCCAACTAGCAGAAGAATTTGCGTGAAAATACCAAAAAAGGAGACATACAGAGCTGCAGTCTACCAGCGACCAGAACAACCATGACAGCACAGACAACTTGGACATTCCTGAATGGTGGTAGGACCTAAGAATTAACCTAAAAATCACCCTGCTACCAGGGACTGCACAGACTGTGCATGGTGGCTGGGGAAGAAACGGAGAAGGTGAAGAGAAAGGAGGGCTGAGCTGTGGACTTCTTCCAGTCCAGAGGACGCCGCCATTTTGTAGGTATAAAAAGCAGCTTGACTGTCCTGGATATTTAAAGAGACAGTGCTCTCGCAGATTCCTGTGGTGGTAGGACTTAAGAATTAATCTAAAAATCACCCTGCTAGCCAGGGACTGCATGGAAGACTGTGCATGGTGGCTGGGGAACAAATGGAGAAGGTGAAGAGAAAGGAGGGCTGAGCTGTGGACTTTTGCCCATCCAGAGGGTGCTGCCATTTTGAAGGTTTAAAAAGCGGCTTGACAATTTTGGATATTTAAAGAGACAGTGCTCTCACAGATTTCTGGGGCTTAAGAACACATTCTGCTTTCCAGCAACCCCAAGGACACTCGAGGCCTGCAAGACTGAAAAGGTATGACATTCTTCTTGTTACTACACCCTACATCCGCTTGGTGAACGGAGGTGTGGCCATCCCCACTCCCACCTACCTTCTGGGCCCACAGGAACTCCATCACAGTCTGTGTGCTCA
>NW_006921603.1:18917586-18918168 GCF_000298275.1 Orycteropus afer afer | reverse complement strand
CTGTGCACGGTGGCTGGGGAACAAACAGAGAAGGTGAAGAGAAAGGAGGGCTGAGCTGTGGACTTTTGCCGGTCCGGAGGATGCCGCCATTTTGTAGGTTTAAAAAGCAGCTTGACTGTTTTGGATATTTAAAGAGACAGCACTGTCACAGATTCTTGGGGTGGTAGGACTTAAGAATTAACCTAAAAATCACCTGGCTAGCCAGGGACTGCACAGAGGATTGTGCACGGTGGATGGGGAACAAACAGAGAAGGTGAAGAGAAAGGTGGGCTGAGCTGTGGACTTTTGGGGTCAGGAGGGTGCTGCCATTTTGAAGGTTTAAAAAGCGGCTTGACTATTTTGGATATTTAAAGAGACCATGCTCAAGCCGATTCCTGGGGCTTAAGAACACTTTCTGCCTTCCAGCAACCCCAAGGACACTCGGGGCCTGCAAGACTGAAAAGCAACAAGCCAACAATAAAAAACCACTAAGAAGAGCCTGAACCACCCTTGGCTGCTCTTCATAAACAGTTAACAGAGATCTAAATACAACAACATCACTATGCTTCAGAAACAACAGATCATCACAGTCCACACAAAGAA
>NW_006921603.1:18908836-18914873 GCF_000298275.1 Orycteropus afer afer | reverse complement strand
AAAATAAAAAAACCCTCACTGCCATCGAGTTGATTTGACTCATAGCAACTCCTCCTTGGGTTTCTGAGGGAGTATCTCTGCAGAAGTAGATTGCCCAGTCTTCCTTCCTAGGAGTGGATGGTGGGTTTGAACCATCAGCTTCTGGGTAGCAGTCAAATGCCTTAGGCACTATGCCAAAGGCACCCTGGTGGCATAATGATTAAGCACACAGTTGCTAACCAAAAATTGGTGGTTGGAACCCACCAGTGACTCTTCAGGGAAAAGAAGTGTCGATCTGCTCCTGTAAAGAGCATAGCTTGGGAAACTTATGGAGCAGTTCAACTCTGTTCTATTGAGGCACTATGAGTAGGAATCCACTCAAAGGCATGCAACAACAACAAACAGAGAATATCCTGTAGCTCCCTTCCCATGGCCTTCCTATATCACCTTCCTTCTTCCTAGGTCTATGAGTAGAAAGCAGGAGAAGTGGTAAGAGGCATGGGAATGCTATTCCTCTACTTATTGCAATTTACTCCGAAGAGTAATAATTTGGTGAAGTGGCTTTAAGAGCATTGCTTTAGTTTATCACAAGGTACTTATGTAGAACTGAATTTTCTAACATGTTGTTGTTGTTAGGTGTTGTCAAGTCAGCTCCAACTTATAGCTACCCTGTGTACTACAGAATGAAACACTGTCTGGTCCTGTGTCAGCCTCACAATCCCTGCTCTATACCTGAGCCCATTGTTGCAGCCACTGTGTCAATTCATCTTGCTGAGGACCTTCCACTTTTTTGTTGACCCTCCACTGTACCAAGCATGAGAGCCTTCTCTCGGGAATGGTCCATTCTGACAACATGACCAAAGTAGGTCAGATGAAGTCTGGCCATTCGTGCTTCCAAGGAACATTCTGGCTACACTTCTTCCAGAACAAATTTGTTAGTTCTTTTGGCAGTCCATGGTACTTTCAGTATTCTTCAACAATTCAAAAACATCAACTCTTCTTTGGTTTTCCTTATTCCTTGTCCAGCTCTCACGAGCATACCAGGCGATTGAAAATACTATGGCTTGGGTTAGGTGCACCTTAGTCTTTATAGAGACATCTTTGCTATCCAGCAGTTTAAAGAAGTCTTTTGCAGCAGATTTGCCCAGTGCAATACATCATCTGATTTCTTGACTGCTGCTTCCATTGGTGTTGATTGTGGAATCAAGTAATACAAAATATTTGACAACTTCAATCTTTTCTCCATTTATTGTGATGCTGCTTATTGGTCCAGTTGTAAAGATTTTCATTTTCTGTATGTTGAGATGTAATCCATACTGCAGACTGTAGTCTTTATTCTTCATCAGTGCTCCAAGTCATCCTCATTTTCAGCAAGCAAAGTTGTGTTGTCTGCATATTGCAGGTTGTTAATGAGTCTTCCTCCAATCTTGATGCCATGCTTTTCTTCATACAGTCCAGCTTCTCAGATTATTTATTCAGCATGCAGATTAAATAAATATGGTGAAAGGACACAACCCTGACAAAGTCCCTGATTTTAAACCATGCAATATCACCTTGTTCTGTTCAAATGACAGTCTCCTGGTCTATGTACAGGTTCCTGATGAGCACAATTAAGTGTCCTGGAATTCCCATTCTTCTCAATGTTATCCATAATTTGTTATGATCCACACAATCATAGTCTATAAAACACAAGTAAACATCTTTCTGGTATTCTTTGCTTTCAACCAAGATCCATCTGACATCAGCAATGATATCCCTCTTTCCACATTCTCCTCAGAATCCAGTTTGCATTTCTGGAAGTTCTCTGTCAATATACTGCTGCAACCATTTCTGAAATATCTTCAGCAAGATTTTTCTTGCATGTGATATTAATGATATTGTTCGATAATTTCCACATTCTGTGGAATCACCTTTCCTTGGAATGGGTACAAATATGAATCTTTTCCAGTCAGTTGGCTAGGTAGCTTCCAAATTTCTTGTCATAGATGAGTGAGTGCCTCCAGCACAGCATGTTTGTTGTAACATCTCAATGGATATTCTGTCAATTCATGGAGCCTTATTCTTTGCAATTCTTTCAGTGGAGATTCAACTTCTTCTTCAATATGATTGGTTCTTGATCATATGCCACCTCCTGAAATGGATGAATTTTGACCAATTCTTTTTGGTACATGACTCTGTGTATTCCTTTCATCTTCTTTTGATGTTTCCTGCATCATTCAATATTTTTCCCATAGAATCTTTCAATATTGCAACTCAAGCCTTGAATTTTTTCTTTCAGTTTGAGAAATGCCAAGTGTGTTCTTCCCTTTTGGTTTTCTAACTCCAGGTCTTTGCAAATTTCATTATAATAATTGACCTTTTCTTCTCAAGCTTCTCTTTGAAATCTTCTGTTCAGCTCTTTCATCTTGTCATTTCTTCCATTTGCTTTAGCTACTCTCCATTCAAGGGCAAGTTTCAGAGTGTCTTCTGATATCCATTTTGGTCTTTTCTTCCTTTCCTGTCTTTTTAATGACCTTTTGCTTTCTTCATGGATGATGTTCTTGATGTTACCACTCAATTCATCTGGTTTTCAGTCTTTGGTGTTCAATGTGTCAAATCTATTCTTTATATGATCTCTAAATTTAGGAAGGATATAATCAGGGTCATATTTTGGCTTTGTGGACTTGTTTTAATTGTCTTCAGCATCAGCTTGAACTTTCATATGAGCAGTTGATGGTCTGTTCCACAGTCAGCTCCTGGCCTTGTTTTGTCTGAAGATATTGAGCTTCTCCATCTCCTCTTTCCACAGGTGTAGTCAATCTGATTCCTGTGTATTCCATCTGGCAAAGATTATGTGTATATAGACTTCATTTATGTTGTTGAAAAATGTATTTGTAATGAGTAAGTCATTGGTCTTGCTGAGTTCTATCTGCAATCTCCAATGTCATAACTCTCACCAAGGCCATATTTTCCAACCACCAGTGATCCGTTTTTCTTTCCAACTTTTGCATTGCAATCACCAGTGATAATCAACACATCTTGATTGCATGTTTGGTCAGTTTCAGACTGCAGAAGGTGGTAAAAATCATCAATCTCCTCGTCTTTGGCTTTGGTGGTTGGTGTCTTGAATAACAGTATTAACAGGTGTTCCTTGTAGGCATATGGATATTATCCTATCACTGACAGCATTGTACTTCAGGATAGATCTTGAAACATAATTTGTGACAATGAATGTCATGACATTCCTCTTCAATTTGTCATTCCTGGCATAGCAGATCATATGGTTGCCTGATTCAAAATGGCTAGAACCAGACCATTGTAGCTCATTAATGCCTAGGATATTGATCTTTATGCATTCCATTTCATTTTTGACAACTTCCAGTTTTCAACATGGTCCTGGTACAATGAAGTACCAGAGAATTTGGACATGATCCAAGCTCCATTTCTTATTGTGCTGAGATGTATAAATTTCTAAATTGACAAATAGGTAGTAATTTTAAGGTTATGTTGAAATATTGTAAAACAAATTTTATTTTTATTCACTCAGGGATTTTACTATATCCTGTTATAGTAATGCTATCATAGGATAGCATTATGTTGTCAGGTCTGTTTTCTTGGGAAAGGCTGTTCTTTATTCTGAAAGTATGCACTTCCTATTATTTAACTTTATATTAAAATAGGATAGGGTTGAATTGCCCCATATGTTTCTTAGGCTTTGCTCTTCACAGGAGCAGATTGACAGGTCTTTTCTGTGAAGAGTCATTGGTGGGCTCCAAATGCCAATTTTTAGTTAGCAGCTGTGTGCTTAATCATTGTGCCACCATGTCAGGTTCCTTATTCCCTGTTTAGGTGCCCCTGATACCCAGCACAGAGTAGTCATGAATTTTTATAAGAAACGGAAAACTTTGCATAATTGCACTACATTAAATCCTAACAACAGAGGAAAAATGACTTAAATTTCATATCTGAACTCTTTTAGAAAAGTAAGATGTATAGGCAAAAGAGTTAGATGGAAATACAGTGAGTAAAATATACTAAGAGTAAAAATTTGAATGGAAAATAAAGCTTTTTAAATATAAAAATTTAATATTTTTTAAATATAAAACTTTTTATATGAAAGCATAAGAATGCTACTATATAGCTTATGGGAGCTCTGGTAGCATAGTGCCTAAGGCACTTGACTGCTAACCAGGAGCCTGGCAGTTCAAACCCAGCAGCCAGTCCTTGGAAGGCAATTGGGCAATGTACTTCTGTAGTGATACTGCCTCAGAAACCCAAGAAGAGGTCTCTATGAGTTGGGTCTGACTTGGCGGCACATAACAACAACATATAGCTTACATACATACATCCTTGCTTGCCTAAATTTAAAGTTGACAACCCTCTGTATGTACCAAAGTTAAAAAAAAAAAAAGAAAAAAAAACCACTGCCATTGAGTTGGATCCAACTCACAGCGACCCCTCCTTGGGTTTCCAAGGCAGTATCACTATGCAAGTAGATTGCCCAACCTTCCTTCCGAGGAGTGGCTGGTGGGTTTGAACTGCCAGCCTTCTGGTTAGCAGTCAAATGCCTTAGGCACTATGCCACCAGAGCTCCCGTACCAAAGTTAATAGGACAGTTAGGAGGGCAATTTTGCTGGTGTGTAAAATTGTAAATAGGAGCTCTGATGGTGCAATGGTTAAAGCTTTGGGCTGTTAACCAAAAGGTTGGTGGTTTGAACCCACCTATGACTCTACAGGAGAAAGATGAAGTACTCTGCTTCCATAAAGATTTACAGGCTTGGAGACCCCAGCTTCTACTCTGTCATATAGAGTTGCTATGAAGTAGAATTGACTGCAGCAGATTTGGGTGTTTTTTTTTTTTTTTTTTTTTTTGGTAAAATTGTAGAAAGGGTGAACCACTAATATCAGGGCATTTGTTGCAGAGAAGTTCAGAATTAAATTCTAGTTCTGTGATCTGGGACAAGTCACAAATTCTTTGAATCTCTGTTTCAACAGTTATAGACTAAATGAGTTGGTCTGTGATCTTTAAAGTTCCTTCAAGGGCAAAATTTCTATAACCTTTTGACTCAAAGTAATGAATCACCAAAGTTTAATCTGAAATGTGGCTTGAACCTTCTGGGAAGCCTCTGGATGACAGCCAGACACATCATGCTGCTTGGCATGAGTTTGAGGAAGTGGTAATCATCTTTCAAAGCTAGTCTTTTACCTGTGAAATACCATGCAAATAAAGCTCTAAAATTATGTCTGAACTCACTGTTATGGACTGAATTGTGTCCCCCAAAGAGATGTTGTTTTGTTTACCTAGTGCTGCTCTGATAGGAATATACCACAAATGAGATGGCTTGAACAAACAGTTTATTCTCTCACAGTTTGGCAGCTTTAAGTCCAAGTTCAAAGTGCCAGGCTCTGGCTGTTGGGTGAAAGCCCTCAACCTTGGGCTTCAGCTCTGCCTCCTGCTCCCAGTCCACTGAAGCTAGAGGCTTTTCTTCCCTCCGACAGCTGCTGGCTGCTGAGGCTGACAAGGTTGATAGATAAGTGAAAAGCCACAGTCCCAATGTTACCAAAACACACAGCAGGCCATTGATTCAAGTCCATTCAAAGTCCCAAGATCAGCAGAGCACGGCAGGCTGCTGAACAATGACCCACCTACATGGAGGGTTCAAGTGTGCCATAAGCTAGAGACCATTCCCAAAGCTACTTCTTATATACGGGAAGCAGACCATATCTCTGGAACTGATTGCCAGTCTCATCATAGGGAATAACTATCACCAGCTGCCCAGCCACTCCCACACAACCAATCCCAGACAAGTTGACACACAACCTTAACTACCACAGATGTGTTCTAAATCCTGACCTTATATTTTTGGTTATAATCCCATTCAGGAATGTTTTTTTCTTTGTAATGTTAATGAGGCAGTGTGAGTCAATCTGAAGCCAGAGTTCTAGCAGCCTCCAGGAAAATCTTTAACCAGAAACCTTTTAGTGTCAGTAGTGCTAACAGAACTTTTGTAATTCTAAACACTCCTTAGGGCCTTTATCTGTCCTCCAGTCTCAGCAGGTATCAAGGAACTTCCTCCGA
>NW_006921603.1:18884433-18898018 GCF_000298275.1 Orycteropus afer afer | reverse complement strand
CCCATATTGTTCCATAAATTGGAGAAAGAAACGGGGTACGGGGTCTTTTGCTTAAGCCACTGACCTGGTAAGGGCAAAGACCCTGACTTAAGTTAGCTAATAAACTGTCCTATTGCATTTGCATTGGCGTGGGTTGGCGTCTTCTTCTCTTCCGAAATTCTCCTTTACAGCCTGGGCACAACAGCAGTATTAGTGTTGAGTGTGTCTTAAATCAATCCCTTCTGAGATAAAATTGCAGATTAAGAAGCAAGCAGAGATGGGGGAAGATAGAAGTCATGCCACGTAAAAATCATCAAGGAGCCATGGAATAGAAGCTGAAAAGAGTCAAGTACCTTCCCCCAGAACAGACCCAGAGAGAGAGCCTTCCCCTAGAGAAGGCATCCTGAATTTGGACTTCCAGCCTCTTTGACTGTGAGAATATAAATTTCTGTCATTAAAGCCATCTACTTGTGGTATTTCTGTTACAGCAGCACTAGATTTTGACAAACCATTTTAATTCTCCCACAATCCAGTTCCTGCATTGATAGAGCTGGGATGACCCACTTAGGCCATTTGCTGTTGTTAGGTATGCTTTTGAACATTGAGACTGTAAGGATCTGGTTTCCTAAAGTCACCCCCAAGTCAAACAACAGTAAGCAGCTTAGCAGAGATCGTTTTGCCTTGGGCAGTGGGCCCTTTGAGAGAATTCTCTGTGGGCAGCCAGTTTCAAGGAGCAGGAAGGAGCCCCAGGGCCAAACTGGAAAAGATATGGCATGTCCTTAGTGACTCTATTTCTACAAACAACTGATCCAGGAACATGTTTTGATGTCATCTCCTGAAAAATAAACACGATGACCTATATAACCTATTTTCACTATATCCTCTTCAGAACACTCCACCCTCATACTTTCTGGGTTGGTGTTGCCCAATTAAAATCATATATACTCATAATAAGTGTATTCTGGTACACTAATTTTTGGTGTTTCTCTGCACATTTAGGTTTTGACATTAACGAACACATTGACATTTCCTGTGCTTTGCCCAAATGAAGCCTGTTGCCAGTTGCCATTGAATCGATCCCAACTCATAGTGACTCCAGGTGCACAGAGCAGAACTTCTCTGTAGGGTTTTCAAGTCTGCAAACTTTTGGAAATGGATTGCCAGACCTTTCAAGATGTTTTTAGGTGGGATTGAAGTGCCAGTCTTTTTGCTAGTGGTAAAGGGCTTAACATTTGTGCCACCCCTGGACTCCCAAATGAAGTCCAGAGAGGTTTCTGTATTGGTGAAAGATAGAACTCCTAGCATACTCACTATCAAAGCCCTTCTCCAACCCTAAGTTAGAAACTGCCATGGTTCCATAAGTTGTTGTTATGTGCCATTGAGTCAGACGCGACTCATAACGATCGCTCCTTGGGTTTCCGAGGCAGTATCACTACGGAAGTAGACTGCCCAACCTTCCTTCCGAGGAGTGGCTGGTGGGTTTAAACCGTCACCCTTCTGGTTAGCAGTCAAGTGCCTTAGGCACCACGCTACCAGAGCTCCCTGGTTCCACAAGAGCCACAGTAAAATGGCTACTTCTCTCCCAGCCTTGGGTACCAGTACTCCACATTCATCTGTTTTTACCCGCTAGGTGTTTCCTTGTGTAGGAGCTCTGGTAGCATAGTGACTGCTAACCAGAAGGCTGGCGGTTCAAACCTACCAGCCACTCCTCGGAAGGACGGGGCAATCTACTTCCGTAGTGATACTGCCTCGGCAAACCAAGGAGGGGTCATTATGAGTCAGGTCTGACTCGACGGCACATAACAACAACACGTGTTTCCTTGTGTAACACAAACTGTCAAGTGCTTGACTACTAACCCACAAAGGTGGAAGTTTGGACCTTCCCAGAGGCTCAGGGAAAACAGGCCTGGTGATGTGCTTCTGAAAGATCACAGCATTGGAAACCCTATAGGGCAGTTCTACTCTGCACACGTTGGGTTGCTGTTGCATCAGAATCAACTTACTGGCAACTAACAACAGTAAAGATGCTGCTTTGCAGTTTGAAGATTATGGTTGTAAATAGTTCAATGTTTTGAATATGGTCATTCTGGGACAAGGACACAATTCTCAGTCTCTCAGAGTCCCAGCTTCATCATCTACAGAGTGAGAATAATAATGGCCCATACATAACAGGGTTGTTGTGAAGATTAAAGGAGATAACATATGTAAATAGACCCCACCCCAGGTAAGTGCTCATTCCATTTTAATTTCTTTTCACTCAGTAGAATTCTATGCATTCCTCTTCTCTTTCTTACTTCACTATAACCTCTGGGAGAGCGTGTAACCTCTTGGAGAACTAGATCTGTGTTTGAGTTAGCTGGGATTTCCCCACCATTTAATCTTTTATCCCCAGAGCCTTGCAAAGTTCATGGCACAGAGGAGTGATTCAGTAAATATCTGTCCAATGAGTAAATGCCCCACAAAATGGTTGAGATATTTCATTCAGAGCAGGGATGCTTTGGTTGCCATTTGCTGGCAGTTTTAGAAGACCCTCTGCACCTTTGATAAGCAGAGGGAATTTTTAGCCTCCTTTCCAACAATAGAAGAGAGCCCAGTGGAATTGTCTAGGCTGAGGATTTTAGGGAGTTGCTGATATTTTGATAACATATGACATTAAAAACAATTGCATGTGTGCCCAGAAACCTTGTAAGGCATAAATCTCAACATCTAATTTTATTTGGTTTCAGAAATTTAATAAACAAGCAACACAACACAGTCATTGGTCTTTAAATAAAGATTAAAAGAAACAAAACCAAAGATACGGCCATTGTGTCAATTCCAACTCATAGCTACCCCCATTGGGTTTTCAAGGCAGTAAATCTTTACAGAAGTAGATTGCCTCATCTTCCTTCTGCAGAGCAACTGGTGGGTTTAAACCTCCAACCTTCTGATTAGCAGTCAAATGCCTTAGGGATTCTGCCACCAGGGCTCCTTTAAATAAAGATTGTTGTTGTTGTTGTTATGTGCCGTCGAGTTGGACCCAACTCATAGCGACCCCTCCTTGGGTTTCCGAGGCAGTATCACTACGGAAGTAGATTGCCCCATCTTCCTTCCGAGGAGTGAAATAAAGATTAGAGATCTGCAATTAATTGCAGTTAAAAAAAAAAAAAAATGAGCTGTGCTTAATAGGGTAGTGGAGTGTGTTGTGTTTCATCAAGGAGTCAGCCAACAAGTAGGCAAGGTCCAGAAAAAAGAAACAGACATGTGGCTGAATGACAGTTTTTAAGTGTCACCAAGCAAAGGCCACTGAGAGAAGATGCAGGTAACCGACCACTAATTCTCTCCTCTCCTGTGGCCCCACACAAATTGCACATACTGCCAACAATTCAAATAAGATTTGGAAGACAAAAAAAAAGTTTTAAGGTTCTCATCCTTTAAATAATTAAGCAGTTGAAAAAATGAAGCCAAATGCAAAGTAAAAAAAGTATCAGTATAAAGATGTAAACAGAACACTGATGGAAACTGAACACTGTGCCTGAACGATTTTAACACCCTTGGAGACCTGGCTAGATGTCCCTCATGCTATGGAATCTCGCTGTGCTTAAGATGGCCATGGTTGCAGACTCTGCTTATGTTCAGTTTTCTCCTCCCTCTTCCCCATGTGTAAAAGAACAGTTGTTTTCATTGCTGCTGCTGTGACAGGGTTAAAGATGATGTAGGTGTGAGACTGGAAGCCAGACAAAGTTTGTACTTACTGCTCGCTTGGAAGTGAGGAGTTTCTCGACATCGCCTTTGGTGACAAGTCATAGTCACTGTCTGATCTGTAGAGAAAGGACTCTCTGCGCTGGCTGTGGCCGGGGAAGGTGGTGTGAAGGACCAGCCCTGAGGACGAACTAGCCTGGGGGTCCAGAGGGCTCCGACCTGGGGAAGGGCCATTTTCCACGTCAAAGCTTAAAGAGAAAGCAGAACACTCTGGTCACGTGAGAACCACAGAGAAAGGCAGAGAACAAACATTGAGAACCTACTGTGTGCCAGGCACTAGATGCTGAGCACTTGACATAAACATGTATAAACTAAGGAACGTTCTAATCTTCTGAGTTGCCATCATTATCATTCCCATTTTGCATATAAGGAAACCAAGTCCCACAGAAATTCTATCATTTACCCAATGCTTTACCATCTGAAACCATGGAGCCAAGATTTGAACCTAGGAGAATACTATATGATCTTTCAGTAGCATGAAAGACTTTGATAAATTCAGAGCAAGACACAAGCATAAAATAATTCTGGGATAATAAACACCTCCAGAGGGGACATCAAGCACAGCTCTAGGTGTCAGACATTGAACTAGCACTTGAATGAGCCTTCGGAGCTGAAAGACTTCTTCCTGCCATAAATAAATATCACAGGCTCATTAAAGATACAATGTGCATGTTTCTAAATATTTCTGGAACAAAGTATTATCCTGAAAACATCCCCTGGATGATTAGATTTAATATCCATATGTGCAATGTGAATGACAGAAAATGGCTTAATTAATCTGATAATGCCAAATTAATCTCAAGGGCCACAAAGCTTGTCTCTAGAAGAGGATGTGTTCACTGGCTCTGGCAGAAGAGTGCCATAGAAGTTTCTGGTCAGTCTCCTTCAATCTGGCAAGGTGCTCACAAGTCCAGAATTATTTGCACAGCTCTGATCAATGAACACAGAGACAAGAGCAGTAGTGTTTGAATGCCTTGTTTTCTCTTTCCCTATCCTGGTATTGGAGTTCAGGGTAGTGCAAACAGTTAACACTTCTGGCTACTAACAGAAAGGTTGGAGGTTCAAGTCCAACCAGAGGTGCCTTTTAAGAAAAGTCTGACGATCTACTTCCCCAAAATCATCCACTGAAAACTCTCTGATACACACAGAGTTGCCATGAGTTAGAATCTACTCTTAGGCACTGTGTCCTTCCCATGATGTCCTTAATCATCCCATAGGCTTGGTTTCTACACACACAACCTCTTCACCCTCAAAATGGCAGTAATCCTCTGGCATCTTCTCTGGCATTTGTCGAGTCCACTCAGTGCTCCTCAAGTAAGGCTTTGCAGAGAGATGGTGTGAAAAAGATACAGGGATGGGGAGTTAGACCATAGCAGTGGGCTTCCATTATATTCATCCAACTGCCATAATTTATTTCCATGCTCTTACTTGTTTTCATTCAATAGTTCTTATGACTTGCTCTCTTGTGGTTGATATTGCTTATATTTCTTCAGTTTACAAAGTGCTCCCCAAGATATTACTTCACTTTCCTCTCATAAGAACCCATGATGCATGCGTTATGATCCCAGTCAGCGTAGAACTGCCCCTAAGGTGTTTTAGACAGTAATCTTTATGGGAGGAGGTTGCCAGGTCTTTCTCCCACGGGGCCAGCCATGGGGTGGGCTCAATTTTCAGCCTTTTGGTTAGCAGCCAAGTGCTTAACTGTTGCACCACCAGGACTCCTTCAAAATGAGGCTCAGAGAGATTAAAATATCTTGTTCAAGGTCACAGGCTAGTAATTTGTGGAGAGAGAATTGAAACCCAAGTTATTTTGCTACAACTTTAGACTTTCCTAGTCACAGAGATGCAGAATGGCCCACTGGATAACTCATTGCATTTCCTCTCAGTCCCCAGATTTAAACAAAAGTCGTGGTTGGTATGGAGAGAGCCAGTCAGACTATAGGCAACCTTTGCTGTTATCTTGAACAGAGATGGGGAGGCAGCAAATTACTCTGAAGCTTTAAGGTTTCACTGAAACAGGAAAAGAAGAAGTGACAGAATTCAGGGTTATAATGTATACACAGAGACTACTCCGAGAAGCTGCTTTTAGTCAACTCATAAACTCCAGGTGTCTGATAAGACACAGCAAGAAAGAATCTGTGGTTCAAAGGCAAGGGCGAGTCGTAACAATGCAGTATGTATTTGGGCTTTCAAGGCACTGCAGATGGATTTTCACAGTAGGCTAATGGTCTGGGATAGGGCTGCCATTCAAAGACCGCAGGCAGGCAGGCACTTGGACAATCCCTCACAGACACCAGTCTATGTGCCAGCCTGCCCAGAAGTAAAGCTATGTTGTAAGTCACATGCATTGTAGCAAGTGAAAATACAATGAAAGCTGACTTGCAAACTTTCCTTGGGTGGGATTTCTATTAGCTGTTGAACAAAATAAAGAGCTCCTTTGTGGATGCAGCTCCTCTGTGCTGTCACCCAAATCCTGTTGAACCAGTAGGTCCTGATGGGTTTGAACTCTTCTTAAGGACAAAGAGGGAAGAGTCTTAAAAAGTGAAGATGAGACTACATAACATTTACCAGTGGGCATGAGGTTGGAAAGTTCATGTGTATTCATGTTATTCTTCTCATATGTATCTATATGGCCTTTATGGTTATTAAAATATTGAAATACTTATGTAACAGTTGTCAAAAAACTGCTGCCTGCCCCCGGCCCTCCTGGATCTGCTGGATATCAGTAACTACAGGATCAGGGTCTGGCACAGCAGGGAGTCTCTAGCTCTAGCACTATGGCCTGTGTCCTTTCAGTTGGTTAGTGCCTATGAAGTACCAGACATTAAACATCACGAATATCACCACTGTGTATATCTGTACTGAAATCTTAGAAGAAGTGCCAAGTGGGTAATGCCTAGCCAGCTCTCAGAACTTTTTTCCGTTGGGGGTTTCCACTGGCATGCACCTTACCCTCTTTTCTGCTAGAGACATTCCTAGTGGGCAGAGGATAAGTTACAAGGCATTACCCTTCTAGTGGGTGTCACAAGGCATTCTAGCCTCCGTGTCTTGCCAGGTAAGCCAGGACTAGACCTAGCCCCTAACACTCTCTTCAGGCTGTGCTCCCTTTGGTTTTATTTTCTTCTTCCTTACCCTGTCTAAAGTCATAAGAGAGTTTGCTGGATTTCAGAAGAAGGCAGAAAATTCTCCAGTGGAAAGAAGCAGGCTTAGGGAGACAAATGGCCTTTCATATTCTCTGGGGCACTGTTTCAAAGCAACCAACACAGATGTACAACTTAGGAACAAACATGAATCACAAACCAGACACCAGTCCCAGTCACAGCAAAATTAGCGGCCAGACATCACAATACATCCCACAGATCCAGGGTGGGAGGAGGGGTGTGGGCACAGGGAAGACTGAGGACAGACTTGGTAAGCAAAATGAATCTACTGCACAAACTGAAACATAATTACGAAGAAAAGGGAATCTGAAATGCCAGAAACAGATATATAAATAAAGTCATTATTCATTTATGGTAATTTCTGCCTATGTCTTAATCAGGACATTGTATCTTTTGGTTGCTTTATATTAAAACATATATGTACACCTATAAGAAAGTAACATAAAACACAAATAATGGAGAAAGGAATAAAATCACCTAGAGTCTTTAATACCATCATTTTGAATATTTTTTTGTCTGCAGATTTGGATCTTATTTATTTTTTTCCATAAGAACTTTTTCATGCTTTGCAGAATTATCTTTCCATGGGCTATGTATGTAACAGCTCATCAAGTACCATGACATTCTAAAGCATTTTCCCTACTGTTGTTCATCATATCGTGTGATTCTAAATGATATTGCAGTTGAAATCTTTGGGCTTATGTGATTGTTAATTGCCATCTAACCGATGAAGTCATTCATAAATTTCTGAATATTTCACTACAGCATGCCTGCCTGGAGGGTATGTCCGTACTCAGCACTAACAGCACTGAAAGCAGCCATTTTTCTAGGACCAGAGACTGCCTCCAGCCTCTACCCCACCCCAGCCCTGCTCTCTGATGTCCAGGATGTTGCGTGCTGCCCTCCCACATAGATCTGTGGGCTTCTCCCTGGCTTCCCTGATTTTCCCAATGGAATCAACTGCTTGTTGTCTAAGACCTAATATTTTAAAAACTTTTTCCTACTTTATACCTAGAGTTTGTAGCAACTCAAGGCCATGATTTCAAGGGTGGCAGTGGTGACAATGCTGTGTGTGTTTAGAAGCATAGGTGGTGTTCCCTGCAACTGGTATGCCCTTCCCACCACTGTCTCCAGCAAGAACTAGCTTCACCAATGGCTCACGTCATCTCCTCCTGTAAGGTATCTCTTCCTCGGTGCTCTCTTAGATTACTTCACCATGATACTTTGTCCTAGCACTTACATCTGTGTATATAACTACTTATTTAGCTATTCCTCAACAGATTGAGGAGGTCTTGTTATCTCCTGGAAGAAAACCCACTGTTATCAAATTGATCCAGACTCAATGTGATGCTGTAGGATAGAGTAGAACTACCCCATAGGGTTTCCAAGGCTATAAATCTTTATAGAAGCAAACTACATCTTTCTCAGGAGGGGCTGGTGGGTTTGAATCACTGACTTTTTGGTTTCCAGCTCAATGCTTTTTCTTTTTTAATTAATTAATTTTTATTGTGATTTGGGTGAAAATTTACCAAGCAAATTCACTTTCCATACAACAGTTCACATACACTTTGTCTCATGACATTGACTACAATTTACCCCAATGCAACAGCTCCCCTCCCACTTCCTCCTGATAATTACCTCTTCCCTGTATCCAATCCTCCATGCACTCCTGCCCCCTGAGCTGTCTCCCTATGCATAAACAGCCTTTCTTTCTCCCATGATTGATCTCTCCAAGGAGTGTATCTACCTCAGGTGAACATTCAGCTCATATGCCTGTCTTTTGTTTAGCTGGATGCCACAGCTAAACTGGTCCCGATGCCCTTCCAGACCTGAAGGGCAGCTAGGGGTCACAGTCTCAGGGGTTCCACCAGGTTCTATCAGATGAGCAAACCTGCTCCATCCTCCTTTTTATTCCCCCAAATGATTTTGAGTTTTGTTCCACATTGTTCTCCCTCTCTATCCAGGATCTCCTACATAGATCCCCCTCTAAGTGGTTGACAGTGGTTAGCTGGGCACCATCTAGTTCTTCTGGTCCCATAGTCATATAGGTTGCAGATCGCATGGTGTACCAGTCCCTTGGACTAATTCTTTCCATGAATCTTTGGTTTTCTTCATTCTTCTTTGCTCTGGACAAGGAGAAACCCATTGTTGCATCTAGATGGCTGCTTGCAAGCTTTTAAGATTCCAGTCACTACTCACAAAGTAGGAGGTGAAGCAATCAATGTTTTGTGTAGTATGTTATGCCAATTGAGCTTGATGTCCCCTGCAACTATGGTCCCGAGCCCACCGGTTCAACTATTTGGTCACTCTGGGTAGCTGGCTGTGACCAAGAAGTGACTACAATCTTATCCCTTGTCAGCTCTACTATACACCTGGGAATTCTTACAGATCATAAAAATACACTTATAGGACCATTGTCTGCCAACCCTATACATGGTCTTGGGTACACTCCCTGCTTCATAGACATACCTGATAGTTCAGCCTGTCCACCCATCTATCCACCTGTACATCCATGTTTGCCTTCACTGACAACACAGTACTCTATGTGCAAAAGGGTTCATCTTTGTTGTCTATACCTCCCATGTACCTCTATGTCTTTCTCTTCCTCAATGCCACCATGTTGATCACTCACATTTGGTACAGTGTCCTTTTCTTCACCCAAATCAATACTTATCTCTACCTATCTAACAATGTTCCCTCCCCTCCCCTCCCACCCCTGGTAACCAACAAAGAAAATTTCCTTCCATGGATAAACACTTCCTTGACTTTTACAATAACAGACTAATACAATATTTGTCCTTCTGTGATTGACTTATTTCACTCAGCATAATATCCTCCAAGTTAATCCATGTTATGCGGTGTTTTGCAGATTCTATGTTATTCTTTAGGGTTGCATAGTATTCCGCTGTGTGTATGTACCATAGTTTGGTTATCCATTCCTCAGATGATGGACCCCTAGCTTGTTTCCATCTCTTTGCTATTGTAAATAGTGCTGCAATGAACATGGGTGTGCATATGTCTGTTCTTGTCCTGGCTCTCATTTCTTTAGGATATATATCTAGTAATGGAATGGCTGGGTCAAATGGTATTTCTAATTCCAATTTTTGAAGGGATTGCCATACTGCTTTCCACAATGGTTGTACCATTTTCAGCCCCACCAGCAGTGTATGAGAGTCAATCTCTCCACATCCTCACCAGCATTTGTTATTTTCTGTCTTGTTGAACTTTGCTACTAGTGCTGGGGCAAGATGGTATCTCATTGTTGTTTTGATTTATATCTCTCTAAAAACTCTGGTAGCATAGTGCTTAAGGCACTTGACTGCTCACCAGAAGGCTTGTGGTTCAAACTCACCAGCCACTCCTCGGAAGGAAGGTTGGGCAATCCTACTTCCATGGTGATACTGCCTCGGAAACCCAAGGAGGGGTTGCTATGAGTCGGGGCCGACTTGATGACAAACAACAACAACAATGGCTAATGATCGTGAGCATTTCTTCATATGTTTGTTTGCTGCCTGAATATCCTCCTTGGTGGAGTGTCTATTCATGTTTTCTGCCCATTTTTTAATTGGATTATTTGTCTTTTTGTTATTGAGGTGTTGGAATTTTCTATAAATTCTAGAGATAAGTCTCTTGTCAGATATGTCATTGCCAAATATTTTTTCCCAATCTGTAGGTTCCCTTTTAACTCTTTTGGAGAAGTCTTTGGAAGCACATAAAATTTTAACTTTTAGAAGGTCCTATTCATCTGGTTTCTCTTCTGCTGTTTGTGCATTTTGGCTTATGCTTAATAGTCTATTTATGCCATATATTAAGGCCCCTAAATTTTCCCCTAGTTTTTCCTTGAGGAACTTTATAATTTTAGGTTTCACATTTAAGTCTTTGATTTATCTGGAGTTAGTTTGTGTATGGTGTGAGGTATACATCTTGTTTCATTTTTCTGCAAATGGATATCTAGTTTTGCCAGCACCATTTATTAAGCAAACATTCTCTTCCCCATTTAATGGATTTAGGCCCTTTGTCAAAGATCAGCTGACCATAGGTCGATGGATCTATTTCTGGGTTCTCAATTCTATTCCATTGGTCTATGTGTCTTTCATTGTACCAACACAGGCAGTTTTGACTACTGTGGCTGTATAGTAGGTTTTGAGATCTGGCAGTGTGAGACCTCCTAGTTTGTTCTTCTTCAATAGTGCTTTGCTTATTTGAGGTCCCTTCCTTTCCATATAAAGTTAGCGATTGGGTTTTCCATAGCCTTAAAAAATGTTAATGGGAGCTGGATTGGGATTACAGCAGCCCAATGCTTTAACCACTGTACCACCAGAGAGTCCCCAGAGGAAAGAGACCCAATGTTACCCCCAGACTTCAAAAAATATCTATTGAACCAATTTAAAAATATTGCTACATACAGTGAAATGTATCTCTTATCCCTCCCCTCTTCCTCCCTCCCTACCCTTATATCTATTCCCCTAAACCTGGATTCCTGCTGTTTCATTCACATTGGCCTTTAGAGATTGTTGTTGTTGTTATGTGCCCTCAGAGTCAACACATAGCAACCCCTCCTTGGGTTTCTGAGGGGCAGGAGGTGTCCCTATGGAAGTAGATTGCCCAACTTTCCTTCCAAGGAGTGGCTGTTGGTTCAAACCACCAGCCTCCTGGTTAACAGTGAAGTGCCTTAGGGACTTTAGAGATTGTTGTTGTTGTTGTTGTTATGTGCCATCGAGTCAGCCTCGACTCATAGCAACCCCTCCTTGGGTTTCCGAGGCAGTATTGGGAGCTCTGGTAGCATAGTGGCTAAGTCACTTGACTGCTAACCAGAAGGCTGGCGGTTCAAACCCACCAGCCACTCCTCGGAAGGAAGGTTGGGCAATCCTACTTCCGTAGTGATACTGCCTCGGAAACCCAAGGAGGGGTCGCTATGAGTCGGGGCCGACTCGACGGCACATAACAACAACAACAACATCACTATGGAAGTAGGACTGCCCAACCTTCCTTCCGAGGAGTGGCTGCTGGGTTTGAACTGCCAGCCTTCTGGTTAGCAGTCAAGTGCTTTTAGAGATTAGCATTACTTTATTTGATCAGCTTTGTGAAGAAAACCTTAAAAACAAAGAAAAAAAAAGCAAAACCAACACTGCTATGTTCTCCATGAGCAAAACAAACCTGCAAAAAAAAAAAAAAATTATTGGCTTAGATATTTGAGTTGATGATCTTGTTACACAAAACCCCCTAAGATGGTAAAAACAAAACAAAAAAACATAGTGCCTAAGGCATTTGACTGTTAACCAGAAGGCTGGTGGTTCAAACCCACCAGCCACTCCTGGGAAGGAAGTTTGGGCAGTCTACTTCCATAGTGACACCGCCTCAAAAACCCAAGGAGGGGTTGCTATGAGTCAGGTCCGACTCCACGGCAGTGACTTTGGTTTTGGTATTCCAGCTTCAAGACTGGGCAATATACTTCTGTAAAGATTTACTGCCTTGGAACCCCAAAGGGGGTTGCTATGAGTCAGAATCAACTTGATGTTAGTGAGTTTGGTTCTTTGTTCTGGGTGTCAGCTTCAAGGAGCCCTGGTGGCACAACTGAAAGTTTGATGTTTTGAACCCACAAGTATTTCTGAAGAAGAAAAGACCTGGCAATGTGCTTCAGTAAAGACTACTGCCTAGGAAGCTCTGAGGCAGCTCTACTCTGTTGTATAAAGTGTCTATGAGTCAGAATCAACTTGATGTTAGTGAGTTTGGTTCTTTGTTCTGGGTGTCAGCTTCAAGGAGCCCTGGTGGCACAACTGAAAGTTTGATGTTTTGAACCCACAAGTATTTCTGAAGAAGAAAAGACCTGGCAATGTGCTTCAGTAAAGACTACTGCCTAGGAAGCTCTGAGGCAGCTCTACTCTGTTGTATAAAGTGTCTATGAGTCAGAATCAACTTGAGGGCATTCAACAATAACAACAACACCATATCAGCTTCTGTTTGCCATCTTCTTATCTATTTGTTTTTAATAGAAGCAGAAACATTTTCTGTCTCACACTTTCTCTCCTAGTGATAGTTTTCATTCCCTAGGAATCCAGGCAAAGGCAGTGCTGAGCAGATGAAGGCAGGGAGCCAGCAGATGGCAGAAGACAGCTACATCCTCAGACTGCGTAGCTCCAGTCTCCAGTCTGAGCAGGTGGGGCTGCTTGGCAGTCTGGGAGGCAGAAATATAACTGGAGCCTTATTCATAAGCCTGGGAGGAAAAATCCGGGATCAAGAACAGAACCGCAAGGTGTATTTGAAACCTTTTATTAAACCAAGTGAAACTCTCTTCCAAGAATCCAAGCTAAGCCAGGTGGTTACAGAATTGCCTGCAATTGTCCTCAGGGTAGTTGTTTCTTGATCCCCAATTACCTGCAAAAACCCCAATTTCTGTAACAAAGACTCATGAAGCAACATCCTGGGAATAACTTATTTCTGAACCACAGGAGAGTTTTTTTTTTTTAAACTCAGTAATTCTTTAGGCAAAAATCTTTAGCTTATTCTGACAACAACAACAACAAAAGCTGACTCTGACTCATAGTAACCCCATGTGTGTCCGAGCAGAACTGCGCCCCAAAGGGTTTTATTTTATTTTTTATTAGGATTTGGGTGAAGATTTACAGAGTAATTCACTTTTCACACAGCAGTTCACATATACTTTGTCTCATGTCATTGACCAAAATTTACAATGCAGCAGCTCC
>NW_006921603.1:18839794-18881543 GCF_000298275.1 Orycteropus afer afer | reverse complement strand
TACCAATTTGGATGCCTTTGATTTCCCTTTCTTGCCTTATGGCCCTGGCTAGGACTTCCAGTACAATGTTGAATAGAAGTGGTGATAGCGGGCATCCCCAAAGGGTTTTAAATGGCTGGTATTTTTGGAATGAGATCACCAGGCTATTCTTCTGAGGTGTCCCTAGGTGGACTTGAACCTCCAAGCTTTTGGTTATCAGCTGGGCACATTAACCTTTGTACCTTCCAGGGAGTCCATTCTAACAAGCAGCCACACTGTAAAGATCGCAAGTCTATGCAAGAGGTTTAAACTCAAAGGCCAGTTGAGTGGCTTACCATTCTTTGAGGAGAGAGCTCTACTGTCTTCAACCTTACTTTTCTCTCTTAAAAATGACCCATGGTGTATGTTCTATATCATTGGATTCTCACAACAACTCAGGCTGATTCTCTTAGCCTCATTTCAAAGAAGATAAAATGAAGGTTCCAGAATGTGAAATTTCATTAGGCAAACTGTGAAGTGTGACCTCTTTATATTATACCCTGCAGTCTGTGCCCAGGCTCCTCTTCTCTATGGCTCTTCAGACCTCCTCTTGATTTCAGAACCTACAATTTAATTATATGTTTCCCGATACTAGACTCTGAACTCTTTGAAACAGGAACTAGGCCTTCTTCCTTTTTGTATTCTCAGTGCCTAGACCTGAGTCAAAGCAATCTCTCTCTCACTGCTGTTGAGTTGTTTCCAACTCATAGCAACCACTCCCTGGGTTTCCAAGGCGGTATCACTATGGAAATAGATCGCCTAAACTTCCTTCTGAGGAGTGGCTGGTGGGTTTGAACTGCCAGCCTTCTGGTTAGAAGTCAAGTGCCTTAGGCAAACACTTTAAGTACTGCACCACCAGAACTCAATAAATATTTATTGAGTGAATGCAAGAATCTCATAGTTTATATACCTCATTAGACAAAAAGCCAGCTCCTTTTGTAGCTTAACTTTTGGCAAGTGAAGGCCTAAATAGCGTTGTTAGTTGTTGTGAACACAGTTCTAACTCATGGCAGCCTATGTACAACATAATGTAATGTTGCCCAGTCCTGCACAGTTGTCATGATAGTTGCTATGTTCAAGTCCATTTTTGCAGCCACTGTGTAGTTTGAATTTTTCCAACCTAGGGGACTTATCTTTCAGTACTATATCAAACAGTATTCTATTATGATGCATAAGGTTTTCACTGGATAATTTTTGAAAGTAGATCAACAGGTTTTTTTTTTTTCCTAATCTGATTTAGTCTGGAAGCTTTTCTGAAACCTGTCAAACACTGGTGGCATAGCTCTCAGTGTGCCATCTACCACAGTATGACAAATAGACAGGGATTGGGATGACTTCAGGAGAGGTCCTGAAAGGAGTTAACGTTGTTGTGTGCTGTCAAGTTCATTACAACTCATAGTGACCCTACAAGACACAGCAGAACCACCCTATAGGGTTTCCTAGGCTGCACTCTTTATGGGAGCAGATCACTAGGTCTTTTCTCCTGCAGTGCACTGGTGGGTTCAAGTTGCTGACCTTTTAGTTAGTAGCCAAGTGCTGTAACCATTGCACTACCAGGGCTCCTCAAAGGTGTTAATGGATCCCTTTTTTCCCTATCCGTCCCCACTTTCTCTCCAGTATTCCAAGAACTCATCTCAACACCCAAAAGCTTATGAAAACTTTTATGTCTATAATAAGGTGTATGTTTGTGTGTGGAACATGTATGTGTATGTATGTGTGTGTGCATGTGTATGTGTAGTGGGGGGGGCATGGAGATGTATTCATGAAAAATGCTGTGCTTCTTTAAAGGCTTATTAGAAAAATTCCTCTCAATTGTGCTCAGAAATAGTCATAAAATGCTTACTTAACATTTTGATAAAAATAAACCATTTCATTATGGACATATATTAGCCAGCACCTCAGTGTACTAGCTGGTCCCTGTAGAATGAATGATGGTAAGCTAGAAAGAGACATGTATTTTTAGATACAATGACAGTGGTCCACTTTTATATAATTAATGGCTGAAAGCTGCAATCAGTTCCAATTTCTAATGAAGAACTTGACTGAAAAAAAAAAAAATCACAGTCAGCATGACATAGAACCTTTGTCTAGCTGAAAGCAGGAACACAGCCTCTGGCAACAGTTGCAGCAGGCAAAACCCAGAATATTGAAGCTCTAGTGGCGTGGTGTCAAAGGCATTTGACTGCTAACCAGAAGGTTGGTAGTTCAAACACACCAGGCACTCTGCAGAAAGAAGACTAGGCTACTTCCATAAAGATTTACCACCTCAGAAACCCAAAAGGGGGTGGCTATAAGTAGGAATTGATTCGATGGCAGTGAGGTGTTTTTTTCTCTTTTGGTCCTAAAAGTCCAGTTCTGAGACTAGTGCTGACTTTATTCCTATAGACCAGGAATTAATTTCAGCTCATTGGAATTCTAGAAGCAGCTTTCCATTGCTTTCTTTCTTTCCCAGGGGCTTTGAAAAGTATATCACATAAGTAATCCAAAATTGCTTTCCTCCCAGAAAGGCTTAGTAGAGGTAACACAGGAATGCAGAAGACTCCAGGATTCTGAAGAACTGGCTCCTGGTTCCTGCTGTGTGGAACTGATCGGAATGAAATAGACTCTATGCACTCTGCCCTCCACCTCAGTCTTTTGTGTGTTTATGTGTGTGTGTGTGATTTGGGTGAAACTTTACAGAGCAAATTGTTTTCCATTCAACAATCCATATACACTGTTTTCTGACATTTGCTACAATATCACACTGCCACAGCATTTTTACCACTTTCTTCTGCACCCATCCTTTCCCTTCATCCTTCTTTCCCATCCCCTCCAGCTATGTTGTTGTTGTTGTTGTTATATGTCGTCGAGTCGGACCCGACTCATAGCGACCCCTCCTTGGGTTTCCGAGGCAGTATCACTGCGGAAGTAGATTGCTCCATCTTCCTTCCGAGGAGTGGCTGGTGGGCTTGAACCGCCAGCCTTCTGGTTAGCAGTCAAGTGCCTTAGGCACTACGCTCTATCACTGGGCAAATGCTGTCCTCTTGATCTCATATGCTTGATTGTTCTAATGAGTGCATACCCTCCTGATATTACTGTTCACCTTACAGGCCTATCATTCGGCTGATGGCTGAATTGTGGAGGTTCTGCTCAGTTCCTTCTTTAAAGGGTGTCTAAGGGCCTTAGTCTTGGGGGTTCTACCAGTCTTCATCAGACCAGTAAGCCTCATCCTTTTTATGATTTTGGGTTTTGTTCCACATTTGCCCCAATTGTATCCTGAACCTCTTATTGTGCTCTCTTTCGGAGTGGTCAGCAGTGGTAACCAGGCACCATCCAGCTCTCATCTCAGAGCCATGGAGGATAGGGTTCTTGTGGTTCATTAGTCCTTTGGTATATATGCATACATATACATACATACATACATAGGTAAAGATAGCCTCTGCTAACCTATATTTATTTGTGGGTATAGTCCCATTTGCCTTCCTACCCCTGTTCAGATTGAGTGTCTATCTATGTATCCACTGGTTAATTATTGTTATTACTTTATTGCAGGATTCCATACTTCAGTGTTATCCCCACTGAAATAAAGCTATGGAATAGATTTTTGAGATGCCTCTGAGATTACACATCTTGCAGAGACTTAGGAGGTGGAAGAAAGATTGATTCTCAAGTGTGGTTTTATACTGTTAATGGTGTTGACCATTCATATTAATTAGGCAACCACTAGAAGCAAAGATGGTAAGAAATTGGCTTTTTTACTTTGGACATGTCATCAGAAAAAGCCAATTGCTAGAAAAGGACATCATGTTTGGTAAAGTAGAGGGTCAGCAAAAATTAGGGAAACCCTCAATGACACTGACTTATACAATATCCACAACAATGGTCTCAGACATACCAATGAAGATGGTGTAGGACCAGGCAAGGTTCCGATCTGTTATTCATAAAGTCATCATGAGTCATAGTAGACTTGATGGCAACTTATAACAACAATAATGTGAAACAAGCCACTGCTCTAGGCCTGAAAATACAAAATCATATCAGATAGACAACGTCCCTGAAAAAGTCCAGAAGAGCAATGGGAGAACAAGAAAAATAACACTAACACTCAATTTTTCTAATGAGATAGACAATAAATAAGTCAATGAAAAAGATACTTCCAGACAATGGCAAATGCTATTAAGGCAATAAATCATAATAATGTGATAGAGACAGGTAGGGAGAAGAGTGTTTCTTTAGTTTTGGGTGGTAGTAGGTGCACTCTGCATAGCCACTTAAGTTGTCTAATTTTGCTAAAACAGAGTATACCATCCATCATGGTGTCATTTGAGATCAAATCTGATTGGAAGTAGTAATAAAGCTTTTCCTTGGATTCTTTGCAATATCCATTTCTAAATCTTTTTAAACCAGAAAAAATAGAGTTAGATGTTACTTGGGCTGAATTTGGCACCATTTATTAAGCTAATGATTTCATTTTCCTCATCTCTGCCCCCTTTTATCTGCTGAGTTGTTCCATTGTCTGTATCATTATATGTGTATGCATATCCATCTATTTATATATTTCTGCAATAGCATGTATACAGCACAGTTGTTAGTTTACTATTTTGTCCTCAAAAAGCTGTGTTCCTCAAGGATACAGAATATCTTTTTCACATTTTTACCCAGTTCTAAATGCCATGGCAGACAGAGTGTCAGCAGTTAATAAAGGTCTAATGAATTAGAAAATGAAAGAATTAATAGATTGGAACTAAGGAACTTACTTGAGTTTCCCTTGATAATCGCCACAGACAACAAAGACTGACTTCTCCAACAGTGAGGATTATGAGTAGTGTGAGGACACTAAGTCATTTCTTATCTTCTATTCTAATCCCCTCAAAAACTAGCTACAAGAAGAACCAGGGTTTTGCCATGAAACACCACTTACACAGAGATTGGAATGTCTTTTATGGGGGGGGGATTGAACCCAAAGGAGAAGGCAAATGATCTCACATGAAAGCAATCAGCCTCATCCCTCAATTCTCATGGTGTCAGAGACAGAAATGCCTTGGAGATTCCTCTTGATTTTCCTTTCATAAGAAGCTTTAATTTTGCTGAGGACTTTATCTGATAAGTTCTTTTATTTATCGTTTGAGATCCTTTCTCAGGCTATAAGCATTTGGTCAAAGAAATGGGAGAACAATAAAAATAACACCAACACTAAATTTTTCTAATGAGAGTGTAACATGAGGACCAAAGTTTTTAAAGGCTTTATTTCAATATTTAGGAATGTATTTTAGTATGATTCTTTATAATTTCAAATTATGTTTTTCTTTATGTTTACTGCACAGGAAACAGGACCAAATATTAAAAATCCTGCTTCAGAAATATAAGGACATTATTTGTACCAAGTTGACAAAGTGCTCTGTCCATCTACTTCCAAGGCACAAATGTTTTTCAGAAATAGTAATATGTTATAAAGTAAGTGTATGTTCAGCTATGTTTTCTAATTATGGTTGACATGTCACAAACCCACTACCAAACATTTGTTCACCCTAACCACCACCTCCCCAAGGGATATGATGTCTCTAAAAGTAATGGTCATTTTCTATAGGGCAGTGATTCTCAAAAAGGTAGAAGTTCCCCAGATGAGAAGACAACACTAATTTTGCATAGAAATGTGCTTTGTACATGGACTTTATAAAGAGAAAAAAAAAATGATAGAAAACTTACTGTTTTTTATTGTTGCTGCCCCATTAATCTGTACTTTGGATATTCACATTATTCTACTAGTTCAGTATTTCCCAGCTCTTATTCTTCACCTTTTCTAGAAGGTTATCATTGCTGTTGTCATATGCCATCAAGTCAGACTCAACTCATAGCGACCCCTCGGGTTTCGGAGGCAGTGTCACTATGGAAGTAGATTGCCCAACCTTCCTTCTGAGAAGTGGCTGGTGGGTTTGAACTGCCAGCCTTCTGGTTAGCACTCAAATGTCTTAGGCACTACTCTATAGAAGATTCAAATGCTCTCTTCTAAAATATAAATACTCCAATTTATAAATTTAGTAATATTACCAGTAATAAAATAAATTCATTAAATAAGATATTTATTAAGAAATATAGTACTGGTTACCAGTACAGGCATACCTCAGAGATAGTGTGTGCTTGGTTCCAGGCGACCACAGTAAAGTAAATATTGCAATAAAGCATGTCACAAGAATTTTTTTGTTTCTCAGTACTTATGAAAGTTACATTTATACTAAACTGTAATCTATTAAGTATGCAATAGCATTATGGAAAATTTTGAAATATTCTGAGAATTACCTAAATGTGACTCAGAGCCACAAAGTGAGTGCATGCTATTGGAAAATGACACCAATAGACTTGCTTGTCTCACGGTTGTCACAAATCTTCAATTTGTGAAAAGTGCAATATCTTCAAAGTTCAATAAAACAAAGCACAGTAACACAAGGTATGCCTGTAGTTCAAAGTCAAGTGGGAAGTGAGATTTGTCTAGGAAAATTTATTCTTACTCAACCATTGATGGCTTCAAATGATAGCTGCTTACAAAATAAAGATTATTGCCCATGACTATTGCAAGTTGCTTTAAAAAAAAAAACAAACATCTTTATGAGACTAAATGGTCAAAAATTTCTCTAAAGCAAAGAGGAGAAGATAAGGGGAGAGGGAAACTTGAGTGCTGGAAATAGTCCAACCAGAAAGGAATGAGTGAGAATAACGACATATTATAAAGAATGTAACCAATCTGACTGGATAATTTTTGATGAAATTATTAAATGGGAATCTAATTTGCTGTGTAAATTTTCACCTTAAACACAATAAATATTATTAAAAAAAGATTGCTGTTTTCTTTGATAAGTTCTCACATACTATCTGGAGATTAGTTCTAGAAATACACTTGAACTTATTGTCTAAAATATTGCAGAGGAGTGGACACTTAGCTTCTATCTGTATGCCACAGAAAACATATTGACCCCTGAGATAATGAATTTCATTTTTGGACTGATTTGTTTAACACACAGGTTAGGAAATTTGAATTTCTTTTCATCTTTAGCCTAAACTTCCCCAACCTCTGCTCTCATCCACTTATTCACTCAGTCTCCCTCATTGTGGTAAATGGAACTACTCAACTGTACAAACCTGAATCATCTTTGAGTTCACCTCCTTCCTCACCCACCTTTTTCAGTTGATGAGTAAGTACTATCCATCCTACATCAAAACTATGCCTGAAATCTATACATTTTTCTCATTTTTTTTTTTTTTTTTCTGTGAGCACTCTGTTTTGGGGCATCAAAATCTCTCAACAGCACTAGAATTGTCTCCCGATGGATTTCCCTGCTTCCACCCCCCCATCATCCAACCTCTTCTCCACTTAACAGCAAGGAAAATCTTTTAACACAAAAATCAAATTATGCCATTGCACTTAGAGTAAAACCCAAATTCCTTACCATGGATTATAAATCCCTGCATCAACTGTCCCCCGGCACCTCTCCAACCTCATTTTATACCATGCTCTGCTCATGCTCAGTATGATTCAGCCTCAGGGGCTCCCTTTCTGTTCCAGAAACATGCCAAGTCCTTTCCCACCTCAGTGATTTTGCACATGTGTATTTTGTACACTGATATATCTTCTCTACTTTGTGCAGTGCCTAGCTCATAGAAGGTGCTGAAAAAAATATTTGTTGAATGAATGAATAATTTTGCTTGATGTCTTCTCCACTCTTTGAGTGCCTGCTCTGTTCCCTATTGTATAAGCCTTGGCTTAAGTCACCTACTAAAAAATTATTTTCTCAACACATTATCTAAGTAGGTCCCCCTTTCCTTCATAGTACCCATTACAAGTTTTTGATATATTTATTTGTCTTTTATTTTGCTATGATCCTTCTCTTTTATAAGACTCTAAGCTGGAGGAGGACTAGCTCTTGTATATACCTAGTTATCAGCTAGGACTAGCCCATACTGCTAGTTCTGAACCAATGTCTGTTCTGTGGATTAGTGAATGAATAAACGAATGTGTGAAGTATTAAATACCAAAAATTCCTCAGTGATTGATTGCAGACACAACTTATTAGGATTTATAAAAATAGTTCTTCATTCTAAGAAGGTTCAGGTATTTGTTTCTTCATATTGGGCTAGCTAACACACCAATTTTAAGGAAATTCAAATTTAATAATAATAATGTTAGTTTAAGTAAAAATGTGACACAAGTTTGAAGTATGTCTCATGATTATTACCGTAGGCTCATTTCAGATAATTAGAGGGGTTCTGAGATCAAATTCCATAAGCCATTGACCATTCAGAGAGAGCTTCAAGTAGTCGTGGACGTCTACAGGGAGGACAAATTCCCGGTGCTAGGTTTGTGAGAAGCCATTAGTATTTTATGAACTTTGTATTTTAAAAGGTATTTTATATTCTCTTGGGAATTAATAGTCCATTTATCTCTTTTTTGGTGGTAGGAGGTAGAATAAGTGGCAGCATGGTTTTGTGTAAACTCAAATAATAATCATAAAATTGGAAATCAATGCCTCAGCCTCCAGTCTATGTAGCACTTACTGGTGTTTACATCACTTAACATCTGGCCTCCAAATGTTATCAGTCTTGAACATTGCACCTGCATACAGCCTGGCAATTGAATTTTAAATATGGTTTTTTGGGGAGGAAAAGGGGGATGAGAGAAGAAGGAAAAGTGAAAGAAGAGATCTCAGAATCTTTTCTCCTGTACATAGGTAGTAAATTGAAGAACAACACATTTTCTCTTATAGCTATTGAGCACTTACAATGTGGTCAGCAATGTGCTAAGTATTTGGTATACAATAACTCATCTGATTGCTATTTTCACTCAGTGATGAAGTTATTAACTTGATTTTATGCATATAAAAACCGAGGTTCAAAGTGGTTAATAACTTGCTCAAGTTTACTCAACTATTGAATGGTGGATCCTGGATTTAAACCCACTCCTATCTGATCCATTGATAAATTAACCAAGTCACTTGCATCCATAAACATGTGCTTTATCTTCCCTGTTGTTACCAACGCTAAATTTCAGTGATTTTCTCTATAGCCTTATGCTCTGAAGCCTGTTCTTTCTTGCCTACTCATAGACAATGCTACAAAAGTAATTTTACTCTCCTGCATCATCATTTTGTGTTTTGAACATCAACAAACCATCAAGCTGTAAACATTTCTACCTGAAACAAACCAAACTCCAAACAAAAATCAACCAAGAATCCATCAGACACACGAAAGATGAAAGAATTCATCACCAGCAGACCTGCACACAAGAAATGTTAAAGGAAATCCTTCAGGCAGAAGGAAAATGGTAACAGATAGAAATCTGGATCTATATAAAGACATGAAGAGTATTTTTCTTCTTATTGAGATTACTTTAAAAGATAATTGACTATAAAACAAAAATAATAACAATGTCTTGTGGAGTTTAAACATATCTAGAATAAACAATGACAACAAGAGAACAGAGGCTAAGTGGAGAGATATGAAAGTACTCTATGGAAAAATATCTTAAACTATACACAAAGTAATAGTGCTTTAATGTAGATTGCAATAAGCTAAAGCTTTATACTATATACTGTAAAGTAACCATTAAAAAGTTATGACTAATAAGTTAACACAGTAAATAAAATGGAAGCATAAAATACTTAATTATCCAAAACAAAGCAGAAAAAGAGATAGATGCAGCTAATGAACAGATGGGACAAATAAAAATTAAATAGAAAGTTGGTAGATTTAAACCTGAGCATGTCAATAATCTGTTCAAATATAAATGGTTTAAACACCACAATGGAAAGGCAGTCATTTTCAGAATGGATAAAAGAACAAGACTCAGCTGTATGCTGCCTATAAGTATACTTTATACTTTAAGGTATAAAATGAACTTTGTTAAATAGTTTAAAAAGAAAAGAATAGAAAAAGATAACATGCTGACACTAACCAAAATAAATCTAGAGTGGCTATATTCATATAAGAAAAAGTAGATTCCAGAGCAGAATATTACCAGAAATAAAGAGAGCTGCTTCATAATGACAAAGGAATCGATTCATAAAGGAGACACACATTTGACTGCTAACCAGAAGGCTGGTGGTTCAAACCCACCAGCCACTCCTCAGAAGGAAGGTTGGGCAATCTACTTCCATATTGATATCACCTCCAAAACCCAAGGAGGGGTCACTATGAATCGGATCTGACTCCATGACCGTGAGTTTGGTTTTTATTTTTATGCACTTAATAGCAGAGTTTCAAAATACACAAAACAAAAATCAGTAAAAGGAAAAGGAAAAACAGAAAATTCCACAATTATAGTCTCAATAATTAATAAAACAAATAAAAACCCAGCAAGAATATAGAAGACTTGAAGAACACTATCAAATAACTTAACCTCATTGACATTTATATAATGCTCCACTTAACAGCAGTTGAATATACATTCTCTTCAAGTGCATGTGGAATCTTTGCCAAGATAGATCATATTCTGGGTCATAATACAAGTCTCAATAGGTTTTTAAAAATCTAAGTTATAAGGTTTTCTGAGAAAAGTAGAATAAAATTAGAAATCAGTTAACAAAAATATCTCTGAAAAAGTCCAAATATTTGGAAACTACAGTCTTTCTAAATAACCTATGGGTCAAATATGAAATCAAAAGAGAAATTAAAGAGAATTTTGAAGTGAATGAAAATGAAAACACTGCATGTCAGACTTTATGGGATGCAACTGAAGCAATATAGGGGGAAATCTAAATGTCTTTCTTAGGAAAGAAGAAAGGTCTCAATAAATACCAATTCCTTTAATTTTCTACCTGAGTAAATTAGAAAAACAAGAACAAATGTTACCCAAAGTAAGAAGGAGAGAAGATAAAGATAAGAGGGAGAAAAAATGTAAGAGAACAGAAAAATGAATAGAATAAAATCAATGAGGCCAAAAGCAGGTTCCTCGAGACACTGATAATATTGATAAACCTCTAGTCAGACTCATCAGGAAAAAATGAGAGAATATACAAATTACCATTATCAGGAATGAAAGAGACAACATCACTACAAATTCTACAAATATTATAAACATAATAAGAAAATATTAACAATTTTAGGTCAATATATGTGACAATTTAGATGAAATGTGTAAATTCTTTGAAAGACACAA
Organism: Orycteropus afer afer; assembly: GCF_000298275.1. Taxonomy (NCBI): domain Eukaryota; kingdom Metazoa; phylum Chordata; class Mammalia; order Tubulidentata; family Orycteropodidae; genus Orycteropus; species Orycteropus afer. Next base: position 18,870,400 of record NW_006921603.1, on the reverse strand, counting down.
ACTACCAAACTTCTCATAACAAAGAAAGACTAACATGAATAAACCAATGTCTATTACAGAAATTAAATTTGTAGTGTAAACTAGTCTTGCAAAGAAGACTGCATGTCCAGATGGCTTAACTGGTGACTTGGCAAAAATTTAAAGAAGAAATACTAATTCTACAACCTTTCAGAAATCAATGAGAATACTTCCCAACTCATTATATAAGGTCAGCATCTCTCTGATACCAAAATCAGACAAAGACAACCCAAGAAAAGAAAACTACAGATAATATTCTTCATGAGCACACCTGAAAAAATTCTTAAAATTATAGCAAATATAATTAAAAAAACAACCAAACTAAACCAAAGTTACTGCCATGAGTTGGATCCGACTCACAGGGTTTCCGAGGCAGTATCACTATGGAAGTAGATTGCCCAACCTTCCTTCCAAGAAGTGGTTGGTGGATTTGAGCCCCCAGCCTTCTGGTCAGCAGTCAAATGCCTTAGGCACTACACTATCAGAGATAAATAAAAGAATAATACATTTTGATCAAGTGGGGTTTATCCAAGGAATAAAAAATAGTTATCATAGTCAAAAATTACTAACAGCAATTCACCATATTAATAGATTGAAAAGGAAAAGCCATGTTATCATCTCAGTGGATGTAGGCAAAAAGCATTTGACAAAATCCAATATCCATTCTTGATGGAAACTTCTAGCAAACTAGGAATAGAAGGGAACTTCCTCAACCAGGTAAAGGGCATCAACAAAAAACCTACAGCTAATAACATGGTTAGGAGCGCTGGTGGCTAGTGCCTAAGGCGTTTGACTGCTAACCAGAAGGTTGGGGGCTCAAATCCACTAGCCACTCCTGGGAAGGAAGGTTGGGCAATCTACTTCCATAGTGATACAGCCTCGGAAACCCAAGGAGAGGTCCCTATGAGTGGGATCCGACTCCATGGCAGTGGTTGCATTTGCATTGTTTACTAACATGGCTAAAGACTGGAATCTGGAGCAACGTAAGAATGCTGGTGTCGTTTCAATTCAACGTTTTATTGAATAAAAGACTGGAGGGTTTATCCGATGTAACAAGGCAAGGCAAAGATATAAAAGGTATGCACATTAGATATAAAAGGAAAATTGTCTTTATTCACAGGTAATAGGTTTCTCTGGTAGCATAGTGCCTAAGGCACTTGACTGCTCACCAGAAGGCTGGAGGTTCAAACCCACCAGCCACTCCTCGGAAGGAAGGTTGGACAATCCTACTTCCGTAGTGATACTGCCTCGGAAACCCAAGGAGGGGTCACTATGAGTCGGGGCCAACTCCACGGCAAAACAACAACAACAACAACAATAGGTTTCTCTATAAAACCAAAGAAAATTCACTGCCATCGAGACTGATCCAACTCGTAACAACTCCTCCTTGGTTTTCCAAGGCAGTATCACTATGGAAGTAGATTGTCCAAACTTCCTTCCAAGGAGTGGCTAGTGGGTTTGTACCACCAGCCTTCTGGTTAGCAGTCAAATGCCTTAGATACTAGGCTACCAGAGTTCCCATGATTCTCTCTATAGAATATTAATTGCAGCTTTGTTATAGCCTGAAACAGGAAACAATCCAAATATTTGGGTAAATGGATAAAAAATTGTGATATATCCATAAAATAGAATATGACTTAACAATAAACAGAAATGAACTATGGATGAATCCCAAGATAATTATGCTAAGTTAAATAAGACAGATACTGCATCACTCCATGTATATAAGATTCTAGAAATTAAAACTAATCTATAGAAACAGAAAGATCAGTGGTTTCCTGTGACAAGAGGTCCACAGCAGAGAGACGTGAAAGTGATTACAAAGGGAAATGTTTGGATTTGATATGTTTATTGTCTTGAATGTGTTGATGGTTTCATGAGTGTATATGTGTATCCAAATAATACACTTTAAAAAGTCCTTTTCTTGGATGCCATTTATAACTCAATAAAGTTGATTTTTTAAAAAATTGTGATCATCTCATGTTACCTTCCACCTATGTTGTCCCTATTTTTTTTGACATTAAAAAAAAAATTCTTTAAAAATTTTTCTTGTGGTCCCATGGTCTCAACACCACCAATTTTCTTCTCAACATGATTTGGTTCACATCTCTTAATAGGAAAACCTTATCAAGATCACCACTGTCCTCCATCTTGCAAAATCAATGGTCAATTCTATGTCAGCATCTTTATCAACATATCAGGAGCTTTTGTCATAATTAATCCATCCCTTCATTTGACTTTCAAAATATCACTCTCTGTTTTCTCCCTGTTTCACTGACTTTCTTGGTTCTTTAACTTCTGCCCAATCTCTTAATGTTGAAATGTCCCTGGACCCAGTTCTTAGCCTCCTTTCTTCTCTATTTATACCCATTTCCTGGGTGATTTTATCATTGCTTTTATCATGGAGTAAAACACTACCACCAATGACCATTCAATGTGTTTAAAACACTGAGGTCTATAGGAGGAAGATGCTGAATAGTCAACGGGCTAATAATCTAGTTGAACTGAGAAAGCTAATATATAGGAAACCTCAAGAAAAACAAAGACAATTAAAAGATAAGGATTTGAAAGTACAGTACAGATTCTAGGTGCTTCCAGAGAATCGTCCAAACTGTGTTTTCCATTGTACTCCATGCACTGCATCTGCGCTTTTGTGCATCACTGTCCTCAGCTCGGGTGGTAATTTTATGTAAAATGCATCCAATTTCTCCAAAACTACTTAGCATTGATTTTGCATTTGAAGAGTTTCAGAAACATCAACATTCCAAAAATAAACGGCATCATGATTCTATTAGAGCTCAAGCAAAGTCTGCAGGCTTCACTGTTCTTTGTCATTATTTTTAGAAATTAAATCTTCCTGTAATATAAACCAAGCTGTCTCCGAGCAGATCACAGCTTGCCCTTCATCAGTCTGGGCATCGCCCTTTTCATTCTCCAAGGTAGACGTAAGGTGGGGTCACTCAAGATAGGGGGATGGCTTCCAGTGCCCTTAGAAAACTGGGAAGATCCATTACTTCACATCTGACCCTCACATGGAGTGTGAAGACCTCAAATCACTATGACAGACTTCAGCTAATCTTTCTAGAACAATCCTTTCAAAAGAAAGAGATATAAGCAGTCTTTTGAAGAGGACAGAGACATTTCTATTTTTTAAACCAGGTGAATACACTTTCCTCTTCAGATATCAATTTTTATTTATAAATCTGGTTTGAAAAAGGTATTGTTATTTTACAAATTCATCTTTTTGGTAACAGAAACAATTACTGCCTCCATATCTAAGTACCTGAGGAAAAACGTTTGCAAAGCACTCTCTTCCTTTCACCTGCTTCTATATCCAAGTCACTCACTGCCCGGCAGTTAAACAAGTCATTTGATAGAGACCTCCCTGAATATTTCCTTTCTGCTTTGTCAGTAGTCTCATTTCCTCATTTTATCTTTTCACAATCAGTTTTATCACCATGGACTTCCTGCTTAATACTTAATTATCTTACCTTACTGGTAAATTACTCAGTCAAACCAAAACATTAATTTCACTAATCAAAAGGCAGAGGGCTCTTCACCCAGGGTGTCCAACTTACATATTTCTGACTCAGATACATCTACTGTGTTCTGTGCCACCTCAATAATGTGACATTATTTGGGCTAATAAAAACCATCACCTTAGGTAGTCTGAGTTTCTTGCATGTTTGTTTTTCAGTTTCATAAATGAGTCACTTAACTTTTTCAATATGTTTTATTTTCCTATTGTGAAATGTGGCCATTACACTGTAGACAAGAGGCCACCATGCTCATGGTATTTTCTCTGCAGGCCTTACAATTTGGAAATTATTTGAACATAGATTTGGGAGATGCTTCAGGTCATTACTTATTCAACATAGGTAGTAGAAACTTGTATTCTTACTAGGAAAATTGACTTGAGAGATAGTTGATTTCCAATTTTGTCTGCTGATAGTCTAATGATCCTTTTGATGGCACAGATTTAAACCTCTCCTTACCCTTCAGTAGGATAATCACATTTGCTTGATACTCAAAAGTATTTTTCAAACTTCTTTGTTTTAAAATTGTAGCACCAAGCACCAAGAGTAGTTTAACTGTACTGTGTGAAAAGAAGCCCTAGTGCTACAGTGGTTAAAGTGCTCAGCTGTGAACTGAAAGGTCAGTGGCTCGAACACACCAACCACTCCATGGGAAAAAGATGTAAAGATTACAACCTTGGAAACCCTATGGAGCAGTTCTACTCTGTCCTATAGGATTGCTGGGAGCCAGAATTGACTTGACAGTAATGGTTTTTCAGTTTGTGTAAAAACTTCTAATACATCACCACTGTAGACATAAGAAAGTTCAGACTCCTCAGCTTGGCAGTCAAACTCTCAATGGCATGATTTGAATTTGACCTTCTAAGCTTCCCTGCTATTATATACTTCCACGCTACTGACACTCTAACCAAGGTGATTTATGTATTCTTCCCTGGGCTCTACCTCCTTTCCTTTGCTTATGCTGTTCCTAGACCACCTCTCTATCTAGAATATCATCTCTGACATTTCTACATATCCAAATCCCTGTGTGAGAATGTGAGCAAGGGTCTAGACTAAGGATGGAAATTCCAGGAATTGGGAAGAATTCAGTCCCCGTAACTGTGAGAATGACTGCCTGTGTACTGCTAGCTTCCCTGTGTGGTTAGCCCCTTGAGGAAATATAGCGAGTCAAGGAGTCTTACAGACAGTAGATGATTGCTCTGAGAAAGACGAGCTTATAAGCAGTTTAATGGAATGAATGGGCAGAGGCTTTGGATTGAGGCAGACCTGATTCTTTGGATTGAGACAGTTCTGCCATTTTGGCCTTGGATTTAACCTGTCTGAGACTTAGTTTCCTCATCTGTAAAACTGTGATTGGGTGACATTCAAAGGATTGCTAAGAGGATTAAATTAAATAATATCTGTAAATATTTAAATGTCCAACACTACAGTTTGCTAGCCATGTGTGCACAGGACAAATGCAGAAAAACAGAAATGACAGTATAGTTTCTTTAGATAGAAGGCCTGAGATTGTTACCTGCTCCCACTTCCTGAAATATAATTTCCCAAGCTCTGTAGATATAATATGGTAGACCTAAAATTTTCATGTGTCTTAGAAGCTGCTGGAGTGTGGAGTATAAATTTAGTCAAGAGCTGGGGGAATCTCTGAACCTGTCAAGAAGAGGTAATCAGTGATCATTTACCATCAAGCCAACTGCGACCCTTGGCAACCCCTGTGTGTCAGAGTAGAACTGTACTCTATAGGGTTTTCAATGGTTGAAATTTTGGAAGTGGATCACTAGGCCTTTCTTCCAAAGCACCTTTGGGTGGACTCCAACCTCTAACCTTTCAGTTAGTAGTTGAGTGCTTAATCATTTGCACAACCCAGGGACTTCTGTGGCATGGTGGCCACCCAGTAACAAAGGCTCCAGGGAGAATGGCTAAAAGCCAGAGTGCTGAATGGAGTTTTAGAAAATTACCAAGTCAGGAAGAACCAAAGTGTATGTGGCTGAAACTGAATTGACTGCCCCAAGGACTCACACAATCTTTGTCTCTAACTCTGCTTTATGGCTAAGAGCAGCCAATGAGACAGTTCTAGCCAAGGAGATGCACGTAGAAATTTCTGGGAAAGGTGCTCCTTCCCAACCATTAGGTCAAACCATATGAAATTGCCATTTTTGTGGATTAAAAAATAGTTGAAAATCAACAATTTCAAATAGTCTGACCCACAGATAGCAAACGTTGCTTTCTATGAGAACTCTTTATCCTTTCCTCTTTGTCCTTTCCTCTAATTTCTGCTTGGAACAGAAGACTCATACCTAGATAGTCAATAGCAATCTTATGGCCCTCTGGATAAGCGGTAGGATGGCAGTAAAAGAAGATAAAAGGATTTTGAGACTTTGGTGACACCATTGACTGAACTTCTTGTTGTATGAAATTAATAAAGAACTGCTTAGCCATTATTTAAGGAGCTCTGTTGGTGTAGTGGTTAAAATATTCAGCTGTTAGCCAAAAGGTCAGCAGTTTGAACCCTCCAGCAACTCTTCAGGAGAAAGATGAGGCAGTCTGCTTCCATAAAGATCTGTAGCCTTGGAAACCCTACAGAGCAGTTCTACTACTAAAGGATCACTATGAGTGGGAATCAACTCAACCCAATGGCATTGGGTGGGTGAGTGGGTAGCCAGTACATAAGGTCTCTGATAATGCAGCTGAAAACAATCCTAATTGATGCAATGGTGCTCAGTGAGCAGGCAGAGGACTGCTGGGCCTTTACTGGTGGAAGAAATGACTGCAGAGAAACTGGCTTCAGGGAGTATAGTACTTCTCAGAATGATCAGAATATCCAGAGCAGAAACAAAGCGCATGCTGCCCCTGGAGACAACATGGTATAATTCCTTTCTAGGAAGGGAAGGCAAAGGAAAGAGAATGGAGGGAAGGGAAGGGAAGAGGAGGAAAAGACAGGGAGGGGGTGTGAAAGAGAGGAAGGAGAGGGCAGGACAAAGTAAGAGGAAGAGTAGCAAGAGATGAGGGTAGGATAACAGGAAGCCAGCTCATTTAAGACCTTCATAAAGGTGTGAGAGGAAGACCACGGATGGAGCAGGTTTGGGTTGGGAGGTGAAGATCAGAGCGTGTTAACTTTGAAGTGACAAACATCTAAGAAGAGATGCCAAGTTGTCAGCTGGGCATAAGATTCTAGATTTAAGTGGAGAGGTACACCCTACAGGGTCACAGGAGGGTTTCTCAGATTGAGTAATCAGGGGTAGTCTGTGCAGGTATGCACATGTGCTCAAAAAGAGACAAAAAAATTTGTACTTGCATCCATATGTTGTCAGTTGCTTGTAGACTATTTGATATTTACATGATAGAGCTGATGTTTAGGGGTTTAGGGAGGGTTAGGTGGAATAAATATTTGTTATGTGCTGTGGAGACATCTCCAACTCATAGTGACCCTTCTTTGGGTTTCCGAGGCAGTATCACTATGGAAGTAGATTGCCCAAGCTTCCTTCCAAGGAGTGGCTGGTGGGTTTGAACCACCAACCTTCTGGTCAGCAGTCAAGTGCCTTAGGGAGCTCTGGTAGCATAGTGCCTAAGGTACTTGACTGCTAACCAGAAGGCTGGCGGTTCAAACCCACCAGCTACTCCTTGGAAGGAAGATGGGGCAATCTACTTCCATAGTGATACTGCCTTGGAAACCCAAGGAGGGGTCACTATGAGTCAGGTCCGACTCCATGGCACATAACAACAACAACAACAGGTGGAATAATGTATATAAAGATATAAAGGGCATAGCTCAGAGTACACGTTGGATAAGTAATACTTTTGGGAGCTCTGGTAGCATAGTGCCTAAGGCACTTGACTGCTAACCAGAAGGCTGGTGGTTCAAACCCACCAGCCACTCCTCGGAAGGAAGACTGGACAATCTACTTCCACAGAGATACCGCCTGGGAAACCCAAGGAGAGGTCTTTATGAGTCAGAATTGACTCGACGGCAGTGAGGTTTTTTTTTTAGATAACACAAATGATTAAACGCATAGCTGTTAACTGAAAGATTGGCAGTTTGAATCCACCAAGAGGTGCCTCAGAAGAAAGGTCTGACTATTTATTTCAGAAAATCAGCCATTGGAAACCCTATGGATCACAGTTCTATTCTGACACACATGGGGTTGTCATGAGTCAGAATCAACTTGTCAGCAGCTGCTTTGTTTTTTTTTTTCGTTTACTGTTTCAATAGTCATTTAATTGTTCTAGTTTCCGTTCTTGGCTCCCCTAGCCTATTCTCCTCACAGTAATTTAATACCTTGTTGAAAATGTAAACTATATCATGCTTTAAAATATTCTGTAACTATCCATCACATTTAGAATAAAATAGAAAATCCTTCTTGCCTCCAGGGCTGCCTTGGTTCTTGCCTGTTTTCAGCTCTTGCTCTCCAGGCTTCTAAAAATTGTAGGAACACCCAATATCTTTTCAGTATGCCATTTGTTTAAATTAGTCAAAGTCAGTATCTGTTGTAAGAAACCAAAGAACCCTAGCTGATCTATCATTATAAACTCACTGCCATCAAGTTGATTCCGACTCATAGTGACCCTCCTTGGATTTCCGAGGCAGTAAATCTTTATGGAAGTAGATTGCCCAGTATTCCTTCCATGGAGTGGCTGGTGGGTTTGAACCACCAACCTTCTAATTAACAGTCAAATTCCTTAGGCACTATGCCACCAGAGCTCCTTAATATATTATTATATGTTATATAAATATTATTATTGCTATCACCACTACGAATAGCAGTGAAAATAATATATGTGTTTATAACTTTAGTCAGAGATAGCCAAGACTTAATTGGAAAAACAAATGAAGATATCAACTTCATGTCATTCCCTGGAGCCCTGGTAACAGTTTCAACTTATTCTCCTTCAGTGGACTATCAATTCCAATTGATGTTATTATCCATCTCCAGAAAACTCTTGGGAACCATTTTAAGACACCTTTCTAAAGCTCTAAATTTTCCCAAGCAGTCACAGTAAATCCAAGCTTATGCTATTAAGAAATAACAGCAGAAGAAAAGGCAGTTTAAGAATGTAAGTGGGGAAGGATAAATCACAGATAAAAAGATAAAGTAGCAACCTGAAAGAGTGATGACTCAAAAAGGGAGCATACATTCTAATTTATAATGCAAAAGGCTCCATTGTCATCATCCATCTTAGCCTACATGCAGCACACAGGCTTCTTTGCAAGTCCAATAATCAGTTTTCATAAGTAATATCCATATTAAATGTCCCTCAACTTCATGCTACATTAAGAAGATACTAATGTGTCAGGCTCCTGGATGTCTCCCACTTTATCCCTTAGAACTTAGAGAGAGACAACTGGGAGCCTGTAAAATGTTTCTTACTCTAATGGAAGGAAGGAGAGGCTAGATGAAAAATACCTGAACAAAGAAGTACTGAATATTAATCTAAAGCTATAGTGCTTTGAAGTAGAAGGGGATAGAAGATAATTCTTGTTATCAGCTACACTGTTCTTCTCTGTCCCATGAGTAAGTAAAATGTCCAATCTTGTCGTAAGCTCTTTGGCTGCTCAGCCTCAGATTACCTCTAAGTCTCCAGGCATACCCTGCACTTCCCACCATCCCTTCTTTTACTTAGTTTTTCTTGTCATTAATAGCTTCTAGGAGCTCTGGTAGCATAGTGCCTAAGGCACTTGACTGCTAACCAAAAGGATGGCAGTTCAAACCCACCAGCCACTCCCCGGAAGGAAGGTTGGGCAATCTACTTCCGTAGTGATACGACCTCAGAAACCCAAGGAGGGGTTGCTATGAGTCGTGCCTGACTAGAAGGCACATAACAACAACAATAGGAGCTCTGGTGGCGTAGTGCCTAAGGCATTTGAGTGCTAAGCAGAAGTGAAGTTTTCTCCTAAACCTTTCTTAGAGTACATAGCTTTTGCTGTTGTTAGGTGTCATTGAGTCATCTCTGACCCATAGAAACCCCCTGTACAGCAGAACGAAACACTGCCTAGTGCTGCACCATCCTCACAATCCTGGTTATGCTTGAGCCCATCGTTATAGCCACTGTCTCAACCCATCTCATAGAGGGCTTTTCCCTTCCTCAATTACCCTCTACTTTACCAAGCATGATACCCGTCTCTAGGGATGGTTCCTTCTGACAACATGACCAAAGTAGGTGAGACTCTGGCCATCCTTGTTTCCAAGGAGCATTGTGGCTGCACTTTTCTGGGACTGATTTTCCGCCACTCATCTGTCAGTATGTCATACTGTGGTGGCTTGCATGTTGCTGTGAGGCTGGAGGCTATGCCACTGATATTTCAGAAGCCAGCAGAGTCATCCTTGGTGGACAGGTTTCAGGAGAACTTCCATATTAAGATAGACTGGGAAGAAATATAGGACTACCTACTTCTGAAGAAAACTGCCCACTGAAAACCTGAGACACTGACAGTGAAACATTGTCTGATACATTAGTGGAAAAAAGTGTAGCTTTGTCAGCCCCGAATTTCTTGTTGTCTTGGGAAGTAGATAAGCAGACTCTTCGACTTTGAAGAATTTTCATGCTAATCACTACAGGGAAATTGTTAATGACCATAAAACTAATGAAGTATAGAAATGACAATGGTGTCCAGAATCTTACCAAGTTGTAGTCTGGTCTTTCGTTTCTAACTCTCTCACAGAATGGTGATTAGAAGCCCCTTGAGGTGCTTTCCAATTTTATTACTGAGGATAATGAAATTTTGTTTGATCCTGTCTCTCTGTAAGGTTATGAGGAATCCTTCCTAAATAATAGTCCTTTTCCCATTCTTGACCTGAATATTCTAACCAAACATATGTAATTGGATATCTGTGTTGGTCAGATGAAGTGACACCTCTTCAAATGTGGTCACCCAACCCAACAATGATTAAAACACCTTTCAGAATGAAAATGGAGTGTAGAATCCAAAAGTAGATGAGAGACAAAAGGAAGGGTTAACCTTTGGGAGTTTCTCTGAATTTAAATTTTCCTCATGACTTGTTCTCCAACAACATAGATGAATGCTCACCTTACGACCACAACTAAAATTAAACTTAGGAAAATGCTATTACATTTGAAATTATTGTATCAATTTTAAACTCTATCTGTGATGGTATCCTAAGCAGTTTTAAGCTCTATGAAACTTCTAGGGCTTCAAGTAAAATAATGGATTCTTAGTAGTAGTCAACAGAACTGGATGAGAAATACTGCTTCTTAACATTATCACATATTAGCATACACTGGTATTTGTCCTCAACCCCTGTAATCATGATGCCTTTGTTACTGGACCATGTTACAGGGGGAACCATATTAGATGAACATGTTAGTGCCTAATCTTTCCTGAGTCCATTTTTAAGAGAGGTCATATATGACTAAGTTCTCCACTATTGTGAAATCATGTGAGAATGGAATTCCTACATAATAATAGCACCTAAGTGAGAGAGAATTTGACTTTATTTATTTAACCTGAGGAGACAGGAACCCTGGTGCTAACAAATGCTGTTGGTAGAAATGATGCATGTGATATTTAAAGATGGGGACTGCTAATGTTATAACTCGTAACCATTCATCTAAAATGTATGTAATTCCACCATGTGACAGGCCCTATGATAAGTGTTAAGAGTGCTAAAATGAATAAATATCATCCTTGCTCTCAAGATTATACCCTAGTGAGAGACTAACATATGCACTAGAGTCTGTGCAGTTCTGAAGGATAGGGAAGAGGTCCCAGAGGAGGCATCAAAAAACTCCAAACTCACTGCCATCGAGTCAGATCCGACTCATAGCAACCCCTCCTTGGGTTTCCGAGGTGGTATCTCTATGGAAGTAGATTGCCCAATCTTCCTCCTGAGGGGCGGTTGGTGGGTTTGAACCACCAGCCTTCTGGTTTGCAGTTAGGCACTTAGCTAACTTAAGCAGTTAGCCTTAGGCACTATGCCACCAGAGCTGAGGCATAGAAGATTAAAATTTACTGGGTTGGGCTAGGTGGTGAGTACTGGTATTGAAAAGGATTTATCATATAAGAGGAGCAGAACTTTTTGACAAATGGGAATGAAACCATAATGAGAAGAAACAGCAGTAATTAATCAGTCCAAAATATAGCTAGTGTGTCATGACATCTCCCTACCCTCCGCCTTTACAATTGAGAAAGAAGAGAAAGAGGGAACAAGAGAGCATGGGAGCAAGAGAGTTGGAGAGGCATTAATTGACAGAGATACAGACAGATTTTTGGGCTTGCTCCACAATGGAAGCCTTAAGTTCTTTCCTATATCCAAATTCTGGATGCAAGTTAACTTCTGTCCTATTGACTCTGTCCTTGGATTCTGTCTCATTGCATTTGAGATTTGACCAGACCCAGCTTCCTCCTCATACTCCATCTAATCCTCAGGGACTGGTGTTTCAACTGGGCACTTAATTTTTCTGCATCTCTCATCTACTAGAGAGTAAAACCACTATCCATTTAAACCCAATAGTCTTACAGAGGTATTGGAAGGGTTACAACCAGGCAATTGCTGTTTCTTCCAAAGTTTAATTCTCCCACCACCAATCCTTCTGATATATTGTTATCAGCTTAATCTCCTTTAACCCATTTTTAAATAAGGTTCTCCCTCCTAGAACATGCTTAAATGCTTTCCCATTGCCCATCAGAGTCTTAATCACTAATGAAAGTTCTCAAAGATTGGGACTTCCATATTCTTCCAGCCATATTTTAGTGTCTTTCTTTCTTAGACCTTAACCAGTAACTACATACAATTTTTCTAATAGCTATGTGTGCAATTCCATTTCCTGACTCTGGATTTTGCCTGTTATTCCACTGCTTGGAAAGTATCTCTCTTTTACCCTTTAAATCTTCCATTTCCCAGATCTTCAAATGCTGCTTCCAGAAAGCTTCTACCATACTTAAAGAATATCCTCTGAACTATATGTATAATATCCTCCAATTTAACGCAACAGGGATTCAATAAGCAATTTCTCTGTAAACAACAGTATGCATGATACTTGGGATTTAAAAAATTACCAATAAAAATATTATAGGATAATGGATACAGAAACACAAAGAGTTAACAACATAAATTTATTCAGCAAATATGATTATCACTTCTACTAGATGCCAGACATACATAAAACAAGTAGGCTGGAGCTATATTTTTTGGAAGCTAAAATGCAATTACCTTCTTAAATTTTCCTTTACTTGGGTCACAGTAGAAGAAATATAATCCATTTTCTGTCTAGAGTTGGAAAAATGTACAGATCGAGGAAGAAAACATAATTTGGAAATAGAAGAGAAAGAAAACATATTTTTCAATGCTGTCATTGTTGGTAGGTGCTGTCCAGTCAGCTCCGACTCATAGTGCTCCTACGTGAAACAGTCCTGTACCATCCTCACAATCCTTGCTGTGCTTGAACCCGTTGTTGTAGCTACTCTGTCAATCTATGCCATTGAGGGTGTTTCACCACTCATCTGTCAGTTTGTCATACTGTGGTGGCTTTTGTGTTGCCATGATGCTGGAAGTCATGCCACTGGTATTTTAAATATCAGTAGGGTCACCCATGGAGGACAGGTTTCAGTGAAGTTTCCAGACTAAGACAGACTGAGAAGAGGGATGGGGCCATCCACTTTGCAAAAAAATGGCTGCTTAAAACCTTATGAATAGCAGTGAAACACTGTCTGATGTATAACTGGAAAATTTTATGAATAGCAGTGAAACATTTTCTTATATAATGCTGGAAGATGAGCCCCTCAGGCTCAAAGGCACTCAAAATATGCCTGGGGAAGAGCTGCCTCCTCAAAGCAGAGTTGCCATTAATGACATGGATGAAGTAAAGCTTTCAAGACCTCCAATTGCTGATGGACATAACTCAAAATGGGAAGAAACAGCTGCAGACATTCATTAATAATGGAACCGTGGAATGTATGAAGTATGAATCTAGGAAAGTTGGAAGTTGTCAAAAATGAAATGGAATGCATAAAGATCAATATCCTAGGCATTAGTGAGTTGAAACAGACTGGTATTGTCCACTTTGAATCACACCATCATATGGTCTACTATGCCAGGAATGACAAATTGAAGAGGAATGGTGTCACATTTTTTAAGGATAGCCTCTCATAAATTAAGTTTGAAAAAATCCAGTGATTTCACAAATTAACCAAATCCAATTAATTTAAAAAATATTATAGATATTTTATTTTATATTCTGGAAATTATACCTAGCTTATTGCCATTAATTGCTACTGAAAACAGCCAGAACACCTCATAGTGCTCTCCTTACATTATGGGGAGAAAAATTCCAGACTCACACACTTTTAGAAAGTATGATTGGATCTTAGATGTGATCCATTGGTTGTCTTACTATACTCCACAGAGACCACTGAAGGAAATATGAAGTGGGAAAACACTTAACAGAACTTCAAGGTCTTTTCTTCAGGCTTCATCTAGAGAACTCCACTTTTATTAATTTTGTTTAAGTTTCTGAGTATGATATTATTTGTAAAAGGTCACTTTGGCTAAAATAATGTTTGAAACCATTAAACTAGTCCAACACATCTTCCAATGAAAAATCTGAGGTTTATAGAGTTAACAGATGTTGCTGAAGGTCATACAAGGGGTGTGGCTGAGAAGAACTCAGTAACTCAACACTCAATCCCTGTTTCAGAAAACTCTCCAAAGGCATTTAGAGAAAGGATGGCTGGAGGGATGGATGGATGAATTAATGGATGAGTGAATGTATAAATGTATATATACTAGGTGTATTAGATCCTGTGCAACCATGGTACATGGAAAGAAAGTGGGTTGAGCATTAAAAGACTTTAAGTTAAGTCTCAGTTCTGCCATTTAAAAGATATGAGAACTTGGGAAAGTTCAGCTGCTCTCAGATTCATTTTTCATCATCTGCAAAATGAGAATTAGTAATACATTCCCCTCACAGTTTCAATGAGGACCCACTTCTGTTAAGTCTATTCCATCTCATATTGATCTTATAGGACAGAGGAGAACTGTCTCATAGGTTTCCAAGGCTATAAATCTTTACGAAAGCAGACTGCCACATCTTTCTTCCACAGAGCAGTTGGTGAGTTTGAACCCTCTACATTTCAGTTAGTAGCTGAGTGCTTTAATCACTGTACCATCAGGGTTCCCTGTTGCACTGAAGAGTAAATGATATATTGTTCTGAGGATTCCAGATGTAATTCCAGTACCAGTAATGTAAACACTCACTATGTAATAGTCATATGACAAAACCCTTGCCCTAAGAGAGAAATAAAGCTTTTACTAAATTGTATATATTGAGAAATGCAAAACTGATAATAATAATAATAATAATAATAAAAAGGCCAAATCATGTAAATACTCAGTCTGCTAGATTGATTATTCTTCATTTGCCTCTCCCTGATCTCAACCTTCATTTTCCATCCTTCTCTGTGATGCAGAGCACTGACTCCTGAGTTCCCTTGTCCTCTGACCTTGAGTTGTGTTCAGACTATGTAAGGCATCAATAGGAGATAGATGGGTAAGAGGAGAGAGATGCCAGTGCATGTTTTTACTTGCCCACTCCCTGTGTTGGCAACATAGTTCTGGTAGTGGCTTCATTAGGAAACTATCCCTGTTTCCTCTTCCTGCTCCTACAGGTCTAGCTGTATAAACCACTTCCCACTGTTGCTAGTCCCATTCTCTGGGAAGTTTAGCATCCTTAGTTGGTTTCTTTAACTTTGCCAACACAGCTGTAAATAAACCTTTATCAAATTCCATTAACAATCCCAGCTGCATATTCCTTGTGTTCCCTGCCTAGACTGTGACTGCTATGCTAATTTGGGTATAAACACAAATGACTAAACAAAATAGCCTCATATGGCTCTCAAAAATGCATAAGATTGAACTGATAGCAATTGATCAAATGTGGGCACCAATGACACAACATGAGTGTTATGAATTGAATTATGTCCCCCCAAAAAATATATGTTGATGTCTTAATCTCTGGTACCTGTGAATGTGACATTATTTGGAAATGGGGTCTTTGCAGGTGTACTTAGTTAAGCTGAGGTCATACTGGAGTAGGCCAAATCTAACAGAACTTGTGTCCTTATAAAAAGAAGAGAAGAGACACAAGGCATATGGAGAGAAGGCCATGTAAAGATAGATGCAGAGACTGGAGTGATGCATCTACAAGTCAAAGAATGCTAAAGATTTCCAGTAACCACCCACTACACACTAGGAGGCAGGAAGGAAGGATCTTCTCCTACAGCCTTTGGAGAGACCATATCCCTGCCAACACTTGATTTTGGACTCTAGCTTCTGTATCTGTGAGACAGTATATTTCTATTGCTTTAAGCTATCCAATTTGTGGTACCTTATTACAGCAGTCCTAGGAAATAAATACAACGTGCAAGGGTCTGGAGTGGGTAAGCTGAGACTACCACAAACTACCATAGTCTTCCCCTTACATCTAATAGCCTGCCCAAATGTTCAAGTTGAAAGAATAAATTTTGAGCAAATAAAGCAGATAGGATGGCATAACATGAGAGTAACTTAAGTTCAAGGCTTTATTGAATCTCAAAAGGAAAAGAACTTATGGCTGAGGATGAAGTCTGGGGCTATGAGTATCCTCAGTTCCTGGCAGTGCGTAAGTATTGAGGCTGACATTGGGAACACACTGTCCAGGGTGTCACAGTCAAATCTAGAAAGAATTGGGAAAATTAATGACTGCACTACCACTATGACTGACTTTTTCCTCCAAACAACCTCTCCTTCCCTAGGGCTGAAATGAATTGCTACAGTATCTCTTTTCCTTTATTCTCTTACACTTCAAGAACTGGCTAGTTGGGAAATGAGCATGTCAAATTCTCACCCCAGCTCATAATTGACTAGGCTGGAAGACATTTTTAGAAATGTCCTGAGAAAGTAGGCTCATAGCCAGACTGTCTTGCCTTTTCTAATAATACGGTCTGCTTTTCTTAAAAGTAACATATTGTATTTGGAAATTAATTGGCTAGATTTACTGGAACTGGATCCACAAAAGTAATGCAGGAAATTCAGTTTAGTTGAATATTCATAGTTGAACACTGTGGTTCCACTTTATAACACTAGAATAACTAGTTTATTGCAAAGTTTGGTCTGTTGGGATATAAACCAAGACTGATTTTTTTTTCCCCCCTAACTGCTTTCTTCAAAAATACTTTGTCAAATTTCTTTTTCCTGTGACAACTTAATGATATCTTGGGCAGATCCCTTAGCTTTCAAGCAGTCTCTGTTGTAGAAGTATAATCCAGGGCACTTCAAACCTCCAAACTCATAGCAAATGCCATGCTTTTCCCTTCCTGATCTCTGGCTAACCAACTTTTTGGTTAGCAGCCAAATGCTTTAACTACTACACCACCAGAACTCCTTTTTATCAGCCCACTAGTGCCTAGGATATTGATCTTTATGCTTTCCATTTCATTATGACAACTTCCAATTTGATTCATAGTTCATATATTCCATGTTCCAATTATTTTTGTATGTTTGCAGCTATTTCTTCTCATTTTGAATCTTGCCAGATTACACAGGAAAGTCTCAAAAGCTTTACTCCATCCATATACATTAAGGTGGACTCTGAGGAGGCAGTTCTTCCCCAGTCTCATTTTGAGCGCCTTCCAACCTGAGAGGATCATCCTTTGGCACTGTATCAGACAATGTTCTGCTGCTGCTCATAAGGTTTTCACTGGCCAAGTTTTTTCAGAAGTAGATTGTCAGGTCCTCTTTTCTAATTTGTTTTAGTCTGGAAGCTCCACTGAAAGCAGTCTACCTTAGGTGAGCCTCCTGGTATTTGAAACACTGGTGGCAAAGCTTCTAGTATCATAGCAACATGCAAGCCACCACAGTAAGACAAACTGACAGACGAGTGGTGGTACACTATAGTGTGTGTGCCTAATTATTATTTCTGATCCTCTCACTGCTATTTACTCTTTCATATCTGGGTATATAATGAGAGAGGGTCTCTTTTAATTTCATTTAGTTTACCTTGGGCTGCCTTAGACAGTTAGGATTATTTGGGGAAGGGGAAGAATTCTGAATTTGATACTTACACCAAATTTGACATGTCTTTGAATTTATTTTTGTGACTTTTGGAATTAATTATATATATTTCGATCTGAGTTTGAATCCTGGTTCTACCTTTTGTGACATTGTTGTTGGTTGTTGTTATGTGCCGTCGAGTCAGACCCGACTCGTAGTGACCCCTCCTTGGGTTTCCGAGGCAGTATCACTATGGAAGTAGATTGCCTCATCTTCCTTCTGAGGAGTAGCTGGTGGGTTTGAACTGTCAGCCTTCTGGTTAGCAGTCAAGTGCCTTAGCCACTATGCTACCAGAGCTTGTAACATGGGACTAATAATTTAATCTCCATGACCTATAGATTCAGTACAATTTATTCAAACTGATGCTCAGATTAAGCTAAGTACACTCTATTGATTCTAATGATTTTAATCCACATTTCAGTGATATTAAAATTTAAAATAAATTTATATCTTAGAATTGATACCACAGTAAAAGTAGAACCCATTATGTAACAAAGAGTTACAGTGTTCAGCAGATGGGAGTTCATTTCCTCTCCCTGGTCTATGTGACTTCCTTCTACTTCACTGTGTCTTTCTTCTTCAGAAATACATCAAAATTACCAAAGGCACTATACCACCAGAGCTCCCAAAGAGCACCAGAAGGCAAAACCAAAATCTATTGCTATCCAGCCAATTCCTACTTATAGCAATTCTTTAGGACAGAGTAGAACTGCCCCATATGGTTTCCAAGGCAGCTGGTGGGTTAGAACCACTAACCTTTTGGTTAGTAGCTAAACATTTTAGCCATTATGCCATCAGAGCTCCATCCAGAATGTAAAGTATGGAATAAATAAACAATCTGAGGATCTTTTTGATTTTTCTGTTTACCTAAATAGTAGTTGTTGTTGTTAGGTGTTGTTGAGTTGGCTCCAACTCACAGAACAAAACACTGTCAGGTCATGCTCTATCCTCACAATCCTTGCTACACCTGAGCCCATCGTTGCAACCATTCTGTCAGTCTATCTCATTGAAGGTCTTCACATTTTCGCTGACCCTCCACTTTACCAAGCATGATACCCTTCTCAGGTCTCATGGGCCCTTCTGACAACGTGACCAAAGTAGGTGAGACAAAATCTTACCATTCTCACTACCAAGGCATTGTTTTTTAAGTCCAAACATAATACTACCAGAAATATAGTTTCCTGGAGAAAATGACCATTCCTTTCTCAGAAATTTCATACAAATATTTTCATTTGAGAAAAAAGATGTGTTGTTTAGCTTTCATTTCACTATTCCAGAGATTCTTCCATGTCTCTTGACACAGGCATATTTAAGGTGATATTTCAATTCTTTTGATATAGAAATATTATTTTTAATATGGTGGGTGTCTGGCAGAAAGGTCTGCAAAGTTAAACAGGACTAGATTATGGATGATCTTTTGGTCATGTAGTTAGTTTGAACTTTTTTTTCCCTGAAAGTAATAGGGAAATATAGAAATATTTTATGTAGATATACATGAGATAATTAGATAGTGATATTTGCATTTCTGAAAAATTACTCAGGGATAAATGTGGTTGTGAACTGAATGGATGAAAGTAGAGGTACTAAAAATCTACACTGGTGCCAAGACTCACAAAGGATCTTAAATTCCAAGGCAATAAATGCATAGCAGAGAATGGAGAAATTTTTATTTTCTGACTTTACTATATACAGTTGGAGATTTATTAATTATTCAAGTTCAAATTTGTTGTTGTTGTTACGTGCCATCGAGTCGGACCTGACTCATAGAGACCCCTCCTTGGGTTTCTGAGGCAATATCACTACAGAAGTAGATTGCCCAGTCTTCCTTCCAAGGAGTGAGTGATGGCTTTGAACAACTAGCCTTCTGGTTAGCAGTCAGGGCCTTAGACACTAGGCTACCAGAGCTTCTCAAGTTCAAATAGGACATTTCAAAAGAATAAAAGGCACAAACAATGTTGGGTCAGTTTGAGGCATTATATGTAAACTATGATTTCATAGTAACAATCATTATAGCACTTCATTAAAGTTGCTATAAAAAAAAATGTAATAAGCATGTAACAAGGAACTAGGGATTAAGACAGCCCAAGAAATACCTGGACATCAGATCTGAGAACCAAGAAGCCCATTTGAAGATCCCTTAGGCCTCTTAAGATAAATGTTAAAAAGGATTTTAGGACTAAAAATTTCTCCCTTCTTATTTGATTGGGACCACATGGATAGCTAGACTTCTCTCTCTTAATTTTCCTTTAAGACCATTGCTTTTCCACTGTGCATTTATTGCCTTGGAATAATGTGTGGAATGAACTATCATGAAAGAAGTCCCCTAAGAGGTCAGCAAAACCACTCAAAAGAAGAAAAAAATTGAAGTACATTTGTTCTTTCTTGGGACCCTTATTCATGCTTGGTGGACCAAAAAGAAAAAAAACAAAAACAAAAAACCAAACCCACTGTTGTCAAGCTTGATCCAACTTATAGCAACCCCTCCTTGGGTTTCTGAGGTGATATCACTATGGAAGTAGATTGCCCAACCTTCCTTTCAAGGAGTGGCTGGTGGGTTTGAAGCACCAGCCTTCTGGTTAGCAGTCAAATGCCTTAGGCACTATGCCACCAGAGCACCTTGGTGGACAAGGCTGTATTATTAAATATCCTCTAGTCCAGTCTTAAGGAGCTTTCTACACCTTCCTCAGAAAGGATATTTCCTATTAGAGAGCTTAATAATGCACAATGAAATGGTGCCCATAGTGGTAATTAATCATGAGATATCCAGCGCTGAAATAATGGGCAAAGTCTGTTAAGGACTTGTCTGATTGAACTGAAAACAAAACGAAACAAAATCCACGTCTGAAAAGCAGGATTGATTGAGTAATCACCAAGGCAGAACAAAGTTTGGTGAGCTTCTATGAACGTTGGAAGCAATATATAGCACATTTTGATGTGCTGCCTAGACTCTTTGAAGTAAGGTTCAGAGCAAGAGAGGAAAGCCTTCTAGCTGAGCAAGGCTGTAGTATACGCAGCTATACCACTTGGGCTTTATGATTGAGCTTATCCAATGATGCTGCAAGTACCTGTCTAGACGAGGATGCTGTATACAGTCTGTAGCAGGTCCAGAAAGAGTATCACAGTGGGAGCCAGGGCTTTCAGGTGAATTCAACAAATATCTGATTAGAGTCTAATATAGGCCAGAATTATTCTATGTGCTTGATTTATCAGTGAACAGAAAAGACATGGCATCAAGGAGTTTATATTCTTTTGGAGGAAGAAGACAATAAGTCTGTTACCATTGAATTGTCCAACATCATAGTGAGCCTAAATGACAGAATACAGCTGCCTGATAGTGTTTTCAAGACTATAATCTTTATGGGTTCAAACCATACACCCTTCGGTTAGCAGTCAAATGTTTTAACCATTGCACCATTAGCACTCCTTAAGAAGACAATAAACACCCCAAAATAATAAATATATAAATTATGTAGTATGCTAGAAAGTGATAAATGCTATAGGGAAAAAAAAAAAAGAGCAAGATAATGATAAGTAGGAGTGGTTAAGGCATTTGGCTGCTAACAAAAGGTCAGTGGTTTGAACCCACCAGTCATTCCATGGAAGAAAGATGAGGTAGTCTGCTTCCATAAAGATGTACAGTCTTGGGAACCCAATGGGAATTGCTATGAGTCGGAAACAACTCCATGACAGTGAGTTTGGTTTTGCATTTGGAGTCAGAGAGAGAGGAGAGCCAGGCCTCCTTGAAATGTGAGATTGGAGCAAAGCTTGAAGGAGATGAGGGAGTTAGTCATACAGGTATGGTGACAGGGAGAATTTCAGGGAAAGAAAACAGAACAAAAAGCCTTAAGGCACCAGTGTGCATATTAGAAGAACAGCAAGGAGGTCAATGTGGTTGATGGAAGAAGAGTGAGAAGGAAAGTAGTAGTTAGAGAAGTAATGGAGAACTGGATCACATAAGCCTTTTTAGGTTCCGAGACCTTCTCCATACAAAGGTGTGGTTCACACTTAAATGGACTCTGTGAAATGGAAGAGGATGGGGCACCTAGGATTGGCCTCAAAGAACAGTGGGGAGGAGAAATCATTTCAGCAGTGGAACCTTGTGAGATACATCTTGCTGTCAATTTTATAGGTACTAGTTGTGGAATCTTGGACAAGCTACTTAGCTCCCCTAATCAGGGATAAATATAGTATCTATTTCTAAAGGTTGCTGAGAGAATTAAATGAAATGATACATGCATAGCACAAAGCATAGTGTTATTTTATTATTAATAAGCAAATATAATTTACTCCTACATGCCTAAGGCGTTTGACTGCTAACCAGAAGGCTGGTGGTTTAAACCCACCAGCCACTCCCCAGAAGGAAGGTTGGGCAATGTACTTCCATAATGATACCACCTCAGAAACCCAAGGAGGGGTTGCTATGAGTCAGACCCGAGTCTACAGCAGTGAGTATAACATTATTATTTAACTTGCCTTAGATAGAAGCATGGATAATTCATCTATAGGCATGAAGGTATTTAAGTGCAGATGCTAATGACTGGAAGTCTGTGGAAGTTTATTTTCTATTGTTTCATTTTTTTTTTTTTCAGTGAATTAGAAAGCAAGATCATCAGCTGAGAGTAGGGATGGGAGAGGAGGTATTGAGGATTTGAGGAAAAGAGTGAATAAACTTGGAGTGTTGTGATTCTCCAGTGTGATTGCCTGGAAAAAAGCAATGTCTATTATACCAGTGAGAAGCTGTTTCAGGCTAGTGTCTAAATCTCAGTAGAAACTAAGTCCATAAACTATGTATTATCATGTGATTATCCACATGGAATTCAAGTGACCATGTGTCCCAGCCTGTCCATATGAATGGATATATCTAATTTTTCCTACCCATAAAATCAGGCATTCCTGGCAACAGTCTCTTATCAGAAGGAAATGATCAAGGAAGGCTTAAGGTCATAATTAGAAGGCAAGAGATTTTGGCTCACACCTCTAGTGTGCCTATTCCTGTTGCTCTTCTATTAACGACCCATCACAAATCAACACCTCATTTAAAGTGTTTTAGGAGCAGCCATCTGAAGAACTAACAAATCTGTCCTGGAAGAAGTGCAGCCAGAACACTCCTGGGAAGTGAGACTGGCCAGACTTCGTCTCATCTACTTTGGTCATGTTGTCAGAAGGGACCATTCCCTGGAGAAGGACGTCATGCTTGGTAAAGTGGAGGGTCAGTGAAAAAGGGGAAGACCCTCGACAAGATGGATTGACACAATGGCTACAATGATGGGCTTTGGTATAGCAAGGATTGTGAGGCTGGTGCAGGACTGGGCAGTGTTTCGTTCTGTTGTACCTGGGGCCGCTAGGAGTCTGTGCCAAATTGACAGCACCTAACAACAAGAACAACAACATCTGAAGGCAAATAGGAAATGGAATAGGTATTAGAAAGTTCATCAGAAGTAATAACCAAGAGCAAAAATGGAGAGTCTAGAGTCTAGAGTCAGTAACCGTGGCAGCAGTGCCATTAATAGGTTGATGTGGTTGGTGTTAGCTGTGGTCTTGGTGGCTACCTGCGCTACCTAGTTTTCCTTGTTCCTGCCTGTCTCCCAATGATGATTTTATCAGGTTCCTTACATCATTTCCTTTGTAAAGGGTCCAAAATTGGTTTCATTTGCTTAGAACTAAGAACCTCAACGAATAGAATGAAGAATATTACTCACATGTGAAGTGAAAAGATTAATGACCCTAAAAGCAATGTAATTAATTAGAAGAACATATGGCAATGCAAATGGAGGTTATAGCAAATGCATAACCAAATACCCAAGAGAAAACTGTTTACAAATAAAAATGGACTTTCAGAGGTTGGCTCGAGTCCATGCTATGTTCTGTTAAGTTTTGGATTGTTCTGAAGAACAATCAGAGAATCTCCCAAGACAAATGCTGAGTCCAATAATTGTTTTGGGATAATGATGGCCATGAACCAATAAAATTGGGATATGACTAGCAGTCTAATGTATATTAGACTAGAAACAACCAACTATCCATTAGCGGGCAAACAGAAAAAGAAACTGGTATAACCATATAATATAGAATACTACTTAACAATTGGAAAAATAAAAAATTAACTACTGATATAGGTAAAAACATGTATGAATCTCATAAAACATTATGTTGATGAAAAAAGCAAGACACAAAACAGTATATATCAAAGTATTCCTTTTATATGAAGTTCTAGAATTGGTGAAACTAATCTATAGTGATAGAAATCAGATCAGTGGTCAAGAGAATGCAGGGAGAGGGGCTGCAAAAGGGCATATAACAATTTACTGGGTGATGGAAATGTATAACGTTAGAGGAGTGGTGGTTGCAAGAGTATCTACATTTTTTCCAATCTCATCAAATGCATTGCACTTAACATGTGTGTGTTTCATTGTATGTAGAGAATACCTCAATAAAGTTGATTTAAAAATTAAATTCTGAGCATAAATATTTTTTGGAGGTCCCCATCATCTTGTTTATCTTCTATTGTTTGTGCACTTTTAATTATGTTTGAAAGTCTATTTATACCACAAATTAGGTGCCGTAGGTTTGCCCTTCTAGCAATTCCATGGAAGAAAGATGTGGCAGTCTACTTCCATAAAGATTACAGCATTGGAACACTATAGGGCAGTTCTACTCTGCCCTATGGGGTCACTATGTGTCAGAATCAACTCCATGGCAAAGGGTAAGGTTAATGTTTGCCACTATATTTCTTCTACCATCTTTATTGTTTTAGATTTTACATTTAAGTCTTTCATCCATCTTGAGTTAGTTTTTGTGTATGATGTGAGATATATATGGATCCTATGACTGCTAACCAGAAGGCTGGTGGTTCAAACCCACCAGCCACTCCTAGGAAGGAAGGTTGGGCAATCCTACTTCCGT
This sequence comes from Orycteropus afer afer, assembly GCF_000298275.1. Classification (NCBI taxonomy): domain Eukaryota; kingdom Metazoa; phylum Chordata; class Mammalia; order Tubulidentata; family Orycteropodidae; genus Orycteropus; species Orycteropus afer. The sequence goes on along the minus strand of NW_006921603.1, from coordinate 18,845,901 downwards.
AGTGATACTGCCTCGGAAACCCAAGGAGGGGTCGCTATGAGTCAGGGCTGACTCGACGGCACATAACAACATAACAACAACATCTCATATTTATGCAAATAAATATTCACTTTTTCCATTTCTTAAAGAGATTATTTCTTCCCCATTTAGTGGATTTGGCTCTTTGTAGAAGGTAAATTAAAAGACAGAGATCTCCTAAAAATCAAATACTTATGCTCATCCAAAGACTTCTCCAGAAGAATGAGAAGAGAATCCACAGACTGGGAAAAATTTTTGGCAATGAAATATCTGAAAAGGTCTTATCTCTAAAATTTATAGAAAACTCCAATACCTCAACAACAAAAAGACAAATAATCCAATTGAAAAATGGGCAAAGGACGTGAATAGACACTTCATCACAGAAAATGTTCAGGTGATTGAAACTGGGATCTTACAATAATAGTGAGCATTAGCTATTAGAGAGATGCAAATCAAAACAAAGAGATGTCATCTCACCTCAGCATTAACAGCAAAGTTCAAAAGGCCAGAAAACTACAAATGGTGGTGAGGGTATAAAGAGATTGGAACCCTCAAACACTGCTGGTGAGACTGTAAAATGGTGCAACCACTGTGGAAAAGAGTATGTTGCTTCTTTAAAAAGTTGGAAATAGAAATATATAATCCAGCAATCTCACTATGAGATTTATACCCTGGAGAAGCAAGAGCCATGACATGTGAACATGAACAAATATATGCACACTCATGTTCATTGCATCATTATTCACAACAGCAAAATGTGGAAACAACCTAAGTGCCCATTAACAGATGAATGGATAAACAAAATATGGAATGCACACAATGGAATACTACCCAATGCTAAAGAATAATGATGAATCTATGAAACACCTCATAACATGTGTGAACCTAGAAGTCATTAACATAAAAGAACATATGTTATATGAGACCACTACTGTGAAAAGTCAAGAAAATGTTTCCACACACAAAGAAAAAATTCTTAGGCAGGGAAAGAGAGGGTAAATCACTAACTACAAGGTAGACATAAATTAACTGAGGTGAAGAAAGAAGACAATATACAATAAGAGGGAGGTTAGTACAAAATGATCAAGGCAAAGAAAGACAGTGGGAGGAGCACATGAGTTAAAGGCAAAACAGGTAAACAGTGTACATGCACAATCCTGCAATAACAGTAATAACAATAACCCACTTGTGGATACTTAGACACACAGCTGAACAGTTGTGGGAAGGGAAATGGTACTACGCCCACACATATATATAGGTTTGACATAATATTTCTACATATGTATGTATGTGCTACAAATATATCCATAAATATGGTAGAGCATATATGGGACAAAGTTATAAAACATCTTAGCTATAACCAAACACCTTGAAAGAATGAGTCACTGGGCCTGGGGGCTCAGGATCACAGTGTTAGGAGACATCAAGGTCACTGGCATAACATAGTCCACAAAGACAATATTCTACATCCTACTCTGGTGAATAGCAACTGGGATCTTCAAAGCTTGTGAGTGGTGATCTAAGGTGCAACTGTTGGTCTCTCCCCAGCTAGAGCAATGAAAAGGGAAGAAAATCAAAGATGCAAGGAAGCAAGTAGTCCAAAGGACTAACAGACCATGCAAACTCTAGCCTCCATGACCCTGAGATCAGAAGAATTAAATGGTCCCTACCGCTGCTGCTTGTTCTAAAAAAGGATGATGATGGGAAGTCTTGGATAGAGTGGGAGTAAAATATGAAACAAAACTCATAATAATAATAATAATAATAATAATAACAATAATAAACCAAGCTTACTGTTCTGATAGAGACTGGCGGAATCCCCAAGGTGATGGGCTTAGACACACTTCTTACTTAGAATTGAAGACATACCTGGAGATGACCTTTCAGGCACATAAAAGACAGGTTCATAAAGTGAACAATAACATCCAGGTGGAACATGTTCCTCAGAAAAATCAATTGTAGGAGAAAAAAAAGGGACAGAATTTACTGAAAAGCAAAGTTAACAAGGCAGGAAAACTGGGCAAATAGATATGGGGAAGCTAAGGTGGAAACAGGGAGCTCTGGTAACATAGTGGCTAAGACACTTGCCTGCTAACCAGACGGCTGGCGATTCAAACCCACCAGCCACTCCTCGGAAGGAAGGTTGGGCAATCCTATTTCCGTAGTGATACTGCCTCGGAAACCCAAGGAGGGAAGTCGGGGCTGACTCGAGGGCACATAACAACAACAACAAAAGGTGGAAACAGGAAGAGTGCTGACACATTACGGGGATTACATCCAATATCACAGAACAACCTCTATAAATTGTTAAATGAGAAACTAATTTCTCTGTAAACTTACACTTGACCATAGTAAAATACTTACAAAGAAATTAAATGCTGATCAGACAGAAATGTAGTACGGTGCTAAATGTCTTGCTTGTACTATCTCATTTAATTCTCACATCAACCCTTTGAGGATACTGTATGCAGTACTCCCATTTACACTGAAAAATTGAAACTTAAAGAAAGAACCTCTTGGATGAGCCGGGGGCGCTGCTGCCGCGGAGCTGCAGACTTTGGGTCTGCGCCCCACAGTCCGTCCCCCTCCCCGCCTTCTTCCCAGGTTCCCGCTCCTTCCCCCACCCTCACAGCACAGCACGCCCACGAGAGCTGCCCCGAGCGCCCCAGGAGCCACAGGTGGTGAATTCTTGCTCTACTGGGAAGTAGAAAAGTGGTTCATAGTAAAAAAATACGCCTCCCAAGTTCAAACGCCACCTAAATGACGATGATGTCACTGGTTCTGTGAAAAGTCAAAGGAGAAATCTTTTGGAAGATGATTCAGATGAAGAAGAGGGCTTTTTTCTAAGGGGACCATTGTTGTTGTTAGTATGTGCCGTTGAGTCGGACCCGACTCATGGGGACCCGTCCTTGGGTTTCCGAGGCAGTATCACTATAGAAGTAGATTGCCCCATCTTCCTTCCGAGGAGTGGCTGGTGGGTTTGAACCACCAGCCTTCTGGTTAGCCGTCAAGTGCCTTAGGCACTACGCTATTGGAGCTCCCACAGGGACCAAGATTTGGACCTAGAAATGATAAAATTAAGCTTGTTCAAAATCAGGTGGATGAAGTTATTGATGTTATGCAAGAAAATATTACAAAGGCAATTGAAATAAGGGAGAGACTAGATGACCTACAGGACAAGTCAGAAAGCTTATCAGATAATGCAACTGCTTTTAGCAACAGACCCAAACAAATTCAAAGGCAAATGTGTGGCGTGATTGCAAAATAAAAGCCATTATGGCTTTGGTTGCTGTTATCCTTTTGCTGGTGATTATCATTCTTATAGTTATGAAATACCATACTTGATTTGATGAAAGAGATCTTCATTAAGCAAGATCTGGGACAATAATAATAATAATAATAATAAAAGATTGCTGCATAATTAAATGAAACCTATGTATATACTTTTAAAACTTCTTTTTCAAGAAACTAAGAGGCAAATATCACTTCAAATTGGAGCACTGAGAATGTCCATTTATCTTCTTCCCTCCTAATAAAATATGCTTTTAATTATTACGTTTAAGGCAAAAATAACCAGCGTGTATTTTGCCATATTTCAAGGATCTAATTTGAAACTTGATACTTGCCAGTTCATTATTTATGTATATAGTTAAACACTGATGATGATAATTTCATACTATTATTTTAATGGCATAAGGACTTGAATTATTGCCTCAAGGTGGGGGTCAAGCTGGGGGGTTAGGAAACCTATGTTGGCTACCAAATCATTATACTTAAAAGAGATGCATAATCATTCTGTCAATATTTGCAGAGAGATCATTCCTCTCCCATTACAATTACTTTGCAAGCAATTCCTACATGTTTATGGATATAACAAAAGCTAAATGCTGTAAATGTTGCTGCCTTCAGGTATAACTAAAAACATTCTAGTAAACCTATTTTTACTGTATAAGGGAATGTTGTCACAACAACAACAAGGGAATGTATAGTAATTTTTTTGGCATTTGGATTATGGAAATGGGAAATATGAACAGTGTGAAAAGCATAGTATGTCACCATAAAACTGGACCTAATAAAATTATTGGAGAACAACAACAGCAAAAAAACCCCACTTGTTAGGTGCCATCAAGTTGGTTCCAACTCATGTGACACTATGTACAGCAGAATGAAACACTGCCTGGTCCTACACCATCTTCACAACTGTCAGGCTTGAGTCCATCATCACAGCCACTGTGTCAGTTCTTCTCATTGAGAGTCTTCCCCTTTTTCACTGACCTCTACTTCCAAGTATGATGTCCTTCTCCATGGACAGGTCCCTTCTGGCAACATGACCAAAGTATGGGAGACAAAGTCTGGCCATTCTTGCTTCTGAGAAAATTCTGCCTATACTTCCTCCTAGACAGATTTATGTTCATTCTTCTAGCAGTCTATGCTATACAGTATTCTTTGCCAACTTCACAATTCACAAGCATCAATTCTTCTTTGGACTTTCTTATTTAACATCCAGCTCTCACATGCATATGAGGTTACTGAAAATACCACGACGTGACATCTTTGCTCTTTAACACTTTACAGAGGTCAGTAGATTTGCCTAGTGCAACACAATGTTTGATTTCTTGACTATTGCTTCTATGAGTGTTGATTCTGGATCCAAATAAAATGAAATCTTTGACAACTTCAATCTTTACTTCATTTATTGTGATGTTGCTTATTGGTCCAACTGTGAGGAATTTTGTTTTCTTTATGTTGAGGTGTAATCCATGCTAAAGGCTGTAGTCTTTGATCTTCATCAGTAAATGCTTCAGGTCTTCACTTTCAGTAAGCTAGGTTGTGTCATCTTCATATAGTATGTTGTTAATGATTCTTCCTCTGATCCTGATGCCATGCTCTGCTTCATACAGTCCAACTTCTCAGCTTATATGCTCAGCATACAGGGGAGTAAGTATGGTGAGAAGATAAAACTCTGATGCATGCCTTTACTGATTGTAACCATGCAGTATCCCCTTGCTCTGTTCAAAGGACTGCCTTTTGGTCTATGTATAGGTTCCTCATGTGTACAATTAAGTGTTCTGGAATTCCTATTCTTTGAAATGTTATCCATAATTTGTTATAATCCACACAATTGAATGCCTTTACATAGTCAATAAAAATACAGGAACAACCTACATGCCCCAAATTTTTCAAGTAGGAAGTGGAGGCAGACTGTCTGACTCTTAAGACCATGCTCTAACACTATCCATCTTCAGAATCTTTCACTATAGTTGTGTTATGCTTGATAGTGTATACCTGGATATGAATGCTTAGCCTCATGCCAGACCACATCATAAATCTTGATCTTTTTCATGTGTATTTTAGGTAGCTTTTTTTTTTCAATCTAATAATTATTTCTCATCTCACAGCAACATATATGCAAGAAATTTCTGACAATATCTCTTCTACATTTTTAAACTGACCTACCCATTGTGGTCCACCTTCTGTTTCTGATAGTTATACATTAAACAACATATAGAGTAAACCCTGCTTTGTAATATTCAAAGGAGTTTGGAAGATCAGGAAAGCACATTCTAGGAAATTAATTTCATTTATTCTATGGCTACTGTTATAACAACAACTGTATACATTACTTGCTGTTAGTTGCTGTCCAGTTTATTCTGACTCATGACAACTCCATGTGTGCAGAATAGAAATATATCCCATATACTTTTCAAGGCTGTGGTCATTTGGAAACAGATCACCAGGGCTGTCTTTCAAAGTGTCTCTGGGTGTGTTTGAACCACCAACCTTTCTATTTAGTAGTCTATTTAACTATATGGGCCTCCTTAAAGATCCCCATAATTAAAATCACAAGAAAATAAGAATCTTCTGAAAAGGGAGATAATTATAGCTTGTCTTGAAAGTTACCTTAGGAATCATCCCAGAAGACCCATCAAAGAAGTTAAGCACTTATTAGTAACCCATAAGGGCATCTTTATCTCTGGAACTAGGAGATGCTGGCTAGAATTGCTTGAGGAGTGGGGGAGTGAGAGTAATGAGTACCAATAGTATTTTATGTAAGAGAACCTGTGCCTGTTCTCCCAAGGTTTCTTTCA
>NW_006921603.1:18804865-18836023 GCF_000298275.1 Orycteropus afer afer | reverse complement strand
TTGGCTTCCTGGGTTTTACCCCTTTCTCCTGCTCTTCCAGCCTGCTACTCTGTGCTACGCCCGTGCTTACCTTGCTCCCGGAGACCCGGTCCCTCTCGGGAGGGTAACAAGAGAAAGTGTTCAGTGCAGATCAGTGAGTAAGCACAAGCCCGCCCATGCTTACCTCGCTCCTGGGGACTAAGCACAAGCCCCAATTTAAAATTAGTCTAAGTAAATGAGCCTACAAAAGATAAAGAAGTCACATCTTAACACCTAGGAGGCTACACTATTAATTGGTAAAATCAAATATAAAGAGGATAAATAAGCTGAGACATGGTTCTTTATGCAATTTTGAAGACTTAATTTCAGGACACAGAAGTACTCAGAGTATTTTGTAATTACAAACCAATAAGAAAATCCATCCAGGAGGAACAATTATATAATTTCCACATGGCTTCATTGTGTGAGGCTTAGAGAAAGGAATAAATGGATACCTCTATCATTAGAACTGCTGTAGGCAATGACTCACCATTACAACTGGGACCAACTCCTAGAACATTCCCCTCCCCCCCCTTTGATTATCATACAAGAAATTAAGAAGACGGTATTTCCCAGGAACATCAATTTTTAAAAAAAAACCCAAACACTTGATTCTGTTTATGATATTATTTTCCATAACAAGATCAGCAATAGACTATAAAGGAAATTTCTGTTTTGAGAATGTTTTTCGTTTGCCCTACATTTCTGGTCTTAACTGGTAGGAAATTAATTTATATTTGCAGCGACCTGTGGTTTCATAAATATTTATGATAGCAAAATGCCATTTATGTAAATAATTGAGGTTTAGTTTCTAAATTCTTGAGACTAACACTATCAATCCCATTAAGAAACCTTTAATTTTCTCTAATCCTGCTACTGAGTTTAAATCAATGACTATTATAGCAACCTTATTATAAATCTGCATATTTTTAAAAGAAATGATGGTATTCAAAAACTAAAAATATAACAAAAAGATAAATTGACTATAAACAAGTTCCTCAAAAAAATGAAAATAGAAATCCTGATCCTTTAACCCTCCATTTATCTTAAAGTGAGCTGAGAGTTTGTAAATTTTCATCCTATAAATTGTATTTATTTAATTAACTCCATTTACTACTTCCTGAAATGCTTGAGGCTGGGGGAAGAATAGTATTTTCTTTCAATAGAAGCCTTGGTAATCTTTCACCAGTCACGTGCTCAGCTTTGGATTTTTTTTTTGCCTGGGAAAGAAAGTAAGAAAACACTAAGGAGAAGTAGAAGAAGTAGAAATAACCCTGGTGTTGCAGTGGTTAACAGTTCAGCTGCTAACTGAAAGGCTGGCAGTTAGAACTCACCAGCTGCTCCATGGGAGACAAGATGTGACAGTCTGCTTCCATAAAGATTACAGCCTTCGAAGCACTATGGGGCAGTTCTATTCCATCCTATAGGGTTGCTATGAGTTGGAATTAACTTGACAGCAATAAGGATTTTTTTCTGGTCGCTTTTAGTTTAAAGGACAGTAGGGACAAGCAGCCACGTTATTAGTCCATCACAAGCCATGCTGTAATGCAGAATCTTGCTTGTATTTACCATTATAACTATTTTTCAGTTTAATTTACATGTTTTAAATTCACATGTTAAAGATTGAAAAACAAATGAAATCACACCCTAGGCTGAAGACCTAATCTCTGAATTTCTACACATTATTATATGTGTTCCATGTTCTCTGCCCTATGGGCCTGTGGCTACCTTGTATAGGCTCTAGCCCAATTCAGGTTACACAGTTTTTATCCCAGCTCTGCCACTTAGCAGTCTCATTACCTGTGACATTTCTTGAGACCATTTTTCTGAACTAAGCAATCTACTTCCGTAGTGATACTTCCTCGGCAACCCAAGGAGTGGTCGCTATGAGTCGGAGCCACGGCACATAACAACAAGAAGCTAGCTGCTGACAAAATGAATTATGTTGTAATAAATCGTCCATATTTCATTGTATCAGTTATTATCCCATTGAAGGGATATGTGTGTGTGTGTGTGTGTGTGTATGTGTGTATCTATATCTGTGTATGTATATATATATATATATATATGTTGTTGTTGTTGTTAAGTGCCATTGAGTCAGACCTGACTCACAGTGACCCCTCCTTGGGTTTCCGAGGCAGTATCACTACGGAAGTAGATTGCCCCATCTTCTTTCCGAGGAGTGGCTGGTGGATTTGAACCGCCAGCCTTCTGGTTAGCAGGCAAGTGCCTTAGCCACTATGCTACCAGAGCTCCCAATATATAAATATATTAAAGGTAAGAAATGATTACAGAATGCTTAGCAGGACCAAGTCTTCTTGCTCTTTCCTGCACCTTTCTTTTCAGTGTTACATTATCACCTCCAGTTTTTGGGCATTGGGCTGCATCTGGAATGAGATGTTATTAGGCTGGAGTGTGGAGTTTGGCTGTACCACCTCCTAGAGGTTCTATTGAATGTTGAATGTTCAGGGACAAGGAAACAAAAGCTCTGTGGGAGATCATTTGAATTTAGCCCATAATTGGGTTTCCCTCCTACAGGGCACATTAGGAATTTCCCTGAAGGAAACTGGGTTGGAAGGAGAAACACACATTGGGTCCCTGAGCTTCTTTATAGAGAATCTAGGTATGGAAAGCAGAGGGGGTATTATAAGTAATCTCTTTGCATAGTTGATCATAAATTCTAAAAGTTAAGAATTTTGTGGCTATGCACTTCTCTCACATGAGTTGGAAAAAGCTGGACTATTGCAAGACTGGTAAGGACACAGCAGAAATACAGAGATGAGCAAAGAGGTCACAAACGAGAAGCTAGCCCTGAGACCCAATGGTCTTTGAGGTTTTGGAAACACCTACATTCCTATCCTTGTTCCCCTAGGATACTTCATTATCCCTACCATTGTTGTCAGCAGCTATGGAGTCAGTCCCAACTCATGGCAGATAAGAAAGGCTGCCTGGTTCAGTGTCATCCCTAAAATCAGTTGCAGATTATACTGCTGTGATTCATAGGGGTTTCATTGGCTGAATCTCAGTAGATTGGCCAAGCCTTTCTTCCTAGTTTTAGTCTAGAAGCTCCACTGAAACTTGTTCAGCATCCTAGCAGCACACAAACCTCCACTAACAGATGGGTGGCAGCTACCTATGAGTGCATTGGCTGGGAATGAACTGAAGTCCTCCACGTGGAAGGCAAGAGTTCTCCCACTGAACAAACGACCAGTGATTCATCCCTACAATAAATGCCCCTTTTTGCTTTATTTAGGTTTAGTACTTGACTGCTCACCAGAAGGCTGGCGGTTCAAACCCACCAGCCACTCCTCGGAAGGAAGGTTGGGCAATCCTACTTCCGTAGTGATACTGCCTCGGAAACCCAAGGAGGGGTCGCTATGAGTCGGGGCCGACTCGACGGCAAACAACAACAACAACAACATGGTTGTTTTTTCTCTTTCCTCTGAGTGTTTTAACAAATACAGGGCTCTATTTTTCCTTTATAAGGAGCTGTGGTGGTACAGTGGTTAAGGCATTCAGGTGCTAACCCAAAGCTCGGCAGTTTGAACCCACCAGCTGCTCCATGGGAGAAAGATGAGGCTTTCTGCTTCTGTGAAGATTTATAGGCTTAAAGCCCTATGGGGCAGTTCTACTCTGTTCACTATGAGTCAGAATCAATTTGATGGCAGTGAGTTTTCCCTTTATACTTTATATCATTTTTCTAAATTTTCCATGCTAGGCATGTGTTTCTTTTATAGCCAGAAAAAAAAAAAAAAAAACTTATTTAAAATTAAAAAAAAAAAAAAGAAGAAGAAGAAAAAGCCCAGCACACGATGAGGGAGTAGAAAAAGAAGACATAGAACTCTGACAGCAGTTATTTTGTAATCACTCGGAAGAGTGGATTTTTACATTAGGTTTAATGAACAACCTCTACACCCAGGATTCACCACGAAGGAAAACTGTAGCCTACATCTCAGGATATTAGCCAGTTGATTTGCTCTGAAATCTCTAAATTCAAATTAACATTTGTCACATTAATAGTGTATTAATACAAAGCCACAGCCTGCTTGCTCTCCACTCATTCTTCTTGCAATGGAGTACTGACTTATCGTAGTCATGGATTTGCTCCAAAAAAGCTCTTTGAAAAGAAAGTACTAAAAGCAATGTGATTTCCTTGGTCTGCTCTATTTATTCCACTCAAGCACAACCATTTGCCAACTTAACAGAAGCTTGGTCCTTCTGCATCCAGAGAAACAGCAGTGATTTTTTTAACAGAAATATATAGCAGTGGGGTCTTCTTTGTCTTTCTCATATTCAGTGCCAGTGAATGTTAAGGGCTTTCAAGATAAATCCCAGGTTAGTAGGGACTCTAAATTTTGGCTGTGCATTTGTTGTTTGCTTTACTTTTAAGTCTTAAGTACATTTATTTTTCTTTTTTAGTTTGATCTTTGGGGAAAAAAATGTGAATTTACTTAAACTATGGATTCAAGTTATAGATAGGGGATTTTGAAGAAACCAGTGCTCATTTTGTATTCCGACTCATCAGCACATAGGAAAAGAGCAAAGGTGGTTTCTCACTGTCATGTAGGTAGCATATGTGTAGAGTATTTCTTTCCAGCCTCAACTGTGAGGATTATCATTCCTGAATATTCTAAAAATAAGCAATAATCATGATATGTGTCTTTGGTTGATATTTTTCTCCCTCTAACAATAGGAAAGATTTCTGCTTGCAGTGAGATTAACAACTATAAGTTATTTTGCCTTTTGGTTAGGTGAAGTGAGATAATTTATAACTTATTATAACTAAGAACATGACACAAGGCTGATGATACAATTAGACATGCTCCCTTTTCAAGTGTAGAAAACACAGGGAAAAAATAAAAACAGAAGTTTTCAAATATATATCTTCATTCCAAATAAATCTAACTAATTTAGACCTTAAGTGGAAGAATCACAAATATCTGTATCCTTCTGGATCCATGAACAGTGAAGCATCAAGAAGGATTTTTCTGTTTGGTCACTTCAAAGAACACTGAAGTGATGCAAACTGATGTAGACTTTAATCTTTGAAAACTGATTTACTGAAGCACAGAGATTATTTGCCAGATTTCAGATTTCAGTGGTTTTTCACTCCTTTTTTTGTCATTTTCTTTATCCTGAACTCCTGCTTATTTTTTTTCCCCTTACTTTAGTGACAAACTTTCTCACTAATCAAGACAACATGATCTTCATCCCCCCCCAAAAAAAGTGAGGGGGCAAAATGCCTCCAAAATCTTCTTTTGTTCTGGTTGGTGCAATTTATATTTTCCCTAGAGAAATATGCTGGCCTCAAGTTTTGACAACCCAACGAAATGGAGCAGGAACTCTCCAGTGCCCCAGGTGATATCTCCTTGTGAGAGTAAAAGTGTGTGAATCTTCGTACTGAAGACTAGTGATTCAGGAAAGGCCTTGGGCATGATTTCCTTATTTTAAAAACAAAGTAATTAAAGCCCACAAAACAAAAGTGTCTCACCCAAGGTTATCTATCTAATTTGTGGCAGTGCTGGGATTCAAAGTCACAGATAAGGGATTCCCAGGACTCCTGATTCACAGTGCAGGATTTTTTCCTCTGCTATTTGGCCTTGGAAGAGATGGAATTTTCACTTTCAAAGCTATATATTTTTTCTTCTTTTAACTTAACTCCTCAAAAAACAACACATTCTCAGATGTTTTAGCTTTGTCTCATTATAAAATAATCAATATTACTCCTGGAAGGAAATTCAATAAAATGTTTTATCAAAGTTTCAGTCACTTCTTGCAGGGGTCTCTTAAGTTCATTGAAAATACCAGTTTTGTATCTCGTGTTAACCTAGTCAACCCTTCCTAACAAGGCAGGCAAAGGAGAAGAAGAGAAAGTGGAGGAGGTAATGAAGTTGCCAGTATCCAAGAGTGCCAGGAATCTTATCCTCTAGGTAATATAATACCCATTTTACAGAATTGAAAACTGATGTTGGAGAGGAGAAGTATGTAGTATGGCAGAGCTAAGAGCTCAACCTGCATCACTTTGACTCTCTAAAGTTCCTGTTCCTTATGTCAAATGTTTGTAAACCAAGTATAAGACAAGGAAGGGTGGTTTTTAGAAAGATCTATTACTTATAAACATTGTTTTTTAAGTCCCTGAAATAAAAATCTTCCCTTTGTTACCTTTGTCCCTTTGTCAATGCTCCCCATGATGAAGCTGAATTACTTAAGGGACTCCTTGTAGTCATGTTATTAATAAATAAAGCAATGTTATTTAAACTTTTGGGTGGTTTTGGCACTCAAAGATATCACTGATTTTCCCTTCTGCCTTACGAAAATGTACATAAGGTCACTGAAGCCCTTGTTGTTGTTGTTGTAATATGCCCTCGAGTCAATTTTGACTCATAGCAACCCTTCCTTGGGTTTCCGAGGCAGTATCACTATGGAAGCAGATTGCCCCATCTTCCTTCCGAGGAGCGGCTGGTGGGTTTGAACTGCCAGCCTTCTGGTTAGCAGTCAAGTGCCTTAGGCACTATGCCACCAGAACTCCTCACTGAAGCCCCAGAAATATATAAATTTTTCAGAGCAGCTTCCTTCTCATGGTGCTTGAGTGACTTTTGATTAGCTTTGGGAGGTCACCTTAGCCACATATGAGTTCATTTATCATTCTCAGATTGCTCATCAGGAGAGACAAAGCATTAGGCTCTGAGCAGTAAGCTTTGTAGCATTGATTATCATTTTATAAAACTTGTATTTGGCAAGTTTTTTCAAGATATGGAACAAATGGATAACATAAATGTTCCTAGAAAAAAAACAAGTCAAAATTTTGTTCAAATATTAAAAAAAAAAAAAAAAAAATCACTGCTAATGACTCATTTAAATTGCTAATAGTAATGTCTCACAGTTATATAGTGTTTAACATTTGACCAAATATTTTCACATATATAATCTTATTTAATTCTCACAGCAATCCTTCAGTAAAATTCAAACATTTAATGACTATTAATCTGAGCCATGTTATTGGGCTATGCCCTGGAGATACACCAATAAATGAGAAATGTCCCTTGTCCTCAAACAAATTACTGTATAATATTATCATCTTATGTAACATATTAGATATATAAAAATCAGAGATTAGATGAGCCCATTTGCATCTAGAATTGAAGCTGGAGTCACTGGATACCAAAAGTTATTCTTGTCTTACTATGTCATGAGCTCTGGTGGTGTAGTGCCCAAGGCATTTGACTGCTAACCAGAAGGCTGGTGGTTCAAACCCACCAGCCACTCCTCAGAAGGTAGTGATACCTCAGAAACCCAAGGAGGAGTTGCTGTGCGTCAGATCCTACTCCATGACAGTGGTTACTTTTTTTGCATTTACTATGTCACATTCAACTTGGGAGTAGAAATTTAGAAGAAAGTGACATGGATACTTTTTTGAAGTAATCTTCCTTATTATTAGTTTTAAGTTTATGATTTTTATAGTTTTGGGTTTTTAAGGGAAGTACATCCCTGTAACAGGAGTCAGAGACGACTCTACCACACTTAACATCATTGTAATCTCTCTTGCTGTCACATCCAACCAAATGCTTTGCATGACTATTGTTAAAACAAAAACTTTTAATCATCTATTTGCTTACATAGAAATAGAACCCAAGTTATCATATTCATGTAACTTATTCAACTAAGCTATTTATAGGGGCTGAGTATGCTGTTATATATGATTTAGGATCTCACAACTGAGAAGGAAGATGAATTTAGGGGAGAGTCCATTTGTGCAAAAGGAAGGAGATTAAAGGATTAGACAAAAGATATTATGAAGAAAAATTGAAAGAATTTACCATAAGGAAGATAGCTAAGTAATACCTTGATTTATTACATGAGCTTTTTACTTAAAGGACAGAAAAATAATGAGTTCAAACTGTAGCTCTAAACATTTAGGCTAGCTATGAAAAAAAAATGAGTTTCTGATAGATGAGATTGTCAATTATTGGAATCAGATACCAAGAGAAATTGTGGAATCTCCCTTGAAAAACAAGAATGATTTCTAATCTCTTTCTATGGTTCAAATGTAACATGGATGGAGGCCAAAAGGTAGACTAGATGACTCTCCAAGTTTCCTTCCAGTTCAGTGACCATGACTATGATCATTTCACTGGCTAAATGTATCTTTCCATTGTATAAACCAGCTGATGTCGAAGTTCATGGTACCTCAGCCTCCCTTTTATTTGCTAATATCCACTGCCATCAAGTCAATTTGTACTCATAGTGACCCCCATTGGGTTTCTAAGGCTGTAAATCTTTATGAAAGTAGATTGCCTCATCTTCCTTCCATGGAGCAGCTGATGGGTTTGAACTGCCAACCTTTTGGTTAGCAACCAAATGCCTTATCAACCATGCCACCAAAGCTCCTTTTAATAGCTAATAGTTTGATATAATTTAAAAGGGTCATGATCAAAGTTTCTAAAGATTGAAAGGCCAAATGTAGGAAATTGCTGACATTATGAGAGCTGTTTTCTTTCTTCTTTGTTGAGTTTCAGAACAACCCCAAACCATGGATAAGCCAGTGGGGATTATTATCTTAAAGCTTTGAGATGAGGAAATCCTTCTGCAAGATCACCACAAAGTCCAGGCTTTTTCTCACCAAATTAAGTTGATACTGGACTTCAGAGGTTGCTCAGAATAAGACAAGGTTTGGGATATAGTGAGCCTAAATATCATTCCATCCAATTAATCTATTTGACAACCAAGACACAGTCTCAGGATGTTTAAGGAATTAAGCAGGATCTTGTATTTTAATAAAATAATAAATTGAGATGATAAATCAAGTCTTTTGGCTCCCTGCTCAGTATCTGTTTGCTAAAACATATTTCATACTTTCAAAGAACCAAATCAAAGGCTATTAATAAAATCATGTTTCAAAATATATACAGATGTTTATGAGATTAGATAAATAATTTGAAATTCCTTTCTTTTAGAAACATCTGACTAATGAAATCAGGTACCTTCTTGCAATAAAAGACATGTACAACAGCCATTCCATTTATTTGTGATGACCATGTTCCAACATTGTGCTCAAATAAAGACTCCATCTTTTCTTAAATACAATTTCCTTAACTGTGAAAAACAGGTTTTATAGACAGAAGAACTTAGGTTGTCTCTGATTATTACAACTCTTATTATTTGCATGAATTTTGGCAGATTACTTAAATTTTTTTGTTTCCCTGCCTGCAAAATGAAGATAATATTTATCTAGATTGATTCAGATATTATTGTATATTAAGTGTTTTGCAAACTCTATGTGTTCAGTAAACTGTAGCTGCTGCTCCTCCTCCTATTGTTATTATTATTCCCATGTATGCTAACATTTATAAAGTAACTGTAAGCGACGAGACATACAGTCTATTGGGCATAAAGGGTAAACAGACTCCTTGTTAAGAAAATAAAACTTTTTCCCAAAGCCATGAAACCCATGTTTCCATTGTCAAAAGAAGGTTCAGTTTAACTGTTATTTCCTGCATTTTCCAAGGACCTTATATGGAGCTGGTAGCCAACAACTTGAAAGCACCTAACAACAATGATAACATGTGCCAGAGACTGTACTAGGTCTCATGGGTATAGAGATAAAGAAAATAGCTGTCCTGCCTAAGGGTTTCATGGTCCAGAGGTAAAAGCAAACATAGAAACAGGTGAATACAGTACGGTATGGCAAAGAGAATAGTGAGGGCAGTGCACAATGAATAGGAAGAGGAGAATGAGGGAAAGCATGGTGGGCAAAATTTGGAAAGGCTTGGCAGAGTACATGATCCTTTCAGCTGAGTCTAAATTCTAAACAACAAGACAATAGGGGATCATGATCACCAAATAGATTATTTTTTAACTGAAATTTTATAGGCAAAAGGAGGATACTATTTTCTCAAATCAGTTATTCATCTGTCTGATTATCATTCATTTGGGCACAAATAATAGAAGTCTTGAATAGGTCCAAAGGGAAAAATGAAAAACAGAAACATTTCAGCCACCATGCCTGGCACATAGAAAGAACTCAGTAAGTGTTTGCTGAATAAGCCTATTTCAGTAAATCTATCTCTTTTTTTGGGGGGAGGAGATGGGGGGAGTGATTATCAGTGTAAGATGGCCTTTATTATCATCTGATTTTTATTAACAAGACTCCTCAAAGGTAATTATCCAGGTAATGGTCTCAATTCTTCATTTCACTTTGCACATGAACCTCATTCTTAACTTGAAAAAGGGAAGACACTCACAGGGGGTCATTATCAATACTCTTTTGAATCAGACAGCTTCAGGGTTTCTTGACTGAATGATAATCTAATTTTATGTCTCAGATTTTCTTGGGTTTGTTTGTGCCTTTATCTTGTTCCCAGGTAGATTTCTTAATTTCTGCTAGTTTTTAAATATATGTGATAAAAAAATCTTATAAATAGCATGAACCACAGATCAGAGTTGTAAATAGTTTTGGAAACCTGCTATGGATGTGTAGGAAAAATTGCATCCACTTTTTATAATAAGTCATTCATATAAATCACATCAAAGATGTTTAAGCCATTAAGTGCTTATGGCATAATTCACAAAAAGTGAAATGACATAAGGCATGTTCTTTTCAGAAGAGAGTGTTTTCCAGTGTGGCAGTGGTGCCTTGTATACAAGTTTCAGCAGCTCTCCATACAATGCATATCATGTTCATAGTGTATGCTACATTAGTCTATAAGTAGAAATCACAACAGCAAAGTGATAAAAAAATTATATGGCAGGGAAAATTCCAAACAACACTTCTTTGGAATAACTTTTCTGAAATTATTTGAAAACACATCATGCATATAAATATATTCCAACCCTTTGTTTAACAATGATAAGTGAGAGACAATTTATTAGATTAAACATTCCAAAATATTAATATTTGCCAGGATAAAAATACATAAAAAAAACACAACCATTTGTAATTAATAATGATAATACTTATGTAGCACTTGGTGCTTTGCCAGACCTGTTTCCCTACCTCATTATATTTGAACTATATGGTATCCATGTGAAATGTTATTGTGGTGCCCCAAGAAGGCTAACTTTGCAGAAGAAATGCAATTTTAGGTAATAGCCTTTCTCCAAGCAGAGAAATTTCCAAATCAACACTGTTTCTTCCTTCATTCATAACCACCTGTTACTAACTGCTATTAGTTCTAGCCTCATAGCATTGGGTGAATTTCCTTTCTATTTCTTCCTTTTTAGAATGAAATACCTGTGAAGGCAAAGAGTTTGCCAGTGTCATTGCTATATTCTTGTAGCTAGAACAACGGAATAATGTCTGACCGATATAGGGGCTCAGTAAATAGTTTTAAACAAATTAATTATTTTCTGTAGCCTCACTTTATCCTATTTCTTCAACCCACCTATCCCTGATTTCTAGCAAATGATGCCTAGTTGGCATCATGATCTAGATTTTATGTACCTAATACATGGCTACTTAACTGGTTTCACTAGACAGATTTAGCTGTTTTATTCTCTAACTAAAAATGTGTCGATAACTGTCTCCTTATTGCTAAACATGTCAAATGCAAGCCCTCACTCTGCCATTTAAGGTTGGCATTAACCTACCTTTCACCTGATTTCCCATTATTCCCTACATAGTTTTCAGTTTCAAAACAATACCCTATGCATTATTCAGGAGCTCTGGTAGCATAGTGCCTAAGGCACTTGACTGCTAACCAGAAGGCTGGCAGTTCAAACCCACCAGCCACTCCTCAGAAAGATGGTTGGGCAATCTACTTCTGTAGTGATACTGCCTCAGAAACCCAAGGAGGGGTGGCTACGAGTCGGGGCCAACTTGATGACACATAACAACAAATGTATTATTTCCCGTCAACCCTCAGACTATCTTGCTTATTTGACTCTGTGCATGTAGGTCTCTTGGCCTAGTATGGACATATCATCCATTGTTATTTACTGAAACATCACTACCAAAACCAAACTCACCGCCGTGGAGTGGAATCTGATTCATAGTGACCCTTCCTTGGGTTTCCAGTATCACTATGGAAGTAGATTGCCCAACCTTCCTTCTGAGGAGTGGCTGGTGGATTTGAACCCCCAGTCTTCAGGTTAGCAGTCAAATGCCTTAGGCACTATGCCACCAGAGCTCCTGAAATATAACTAGTCCTTCTGTATTTATCTGAAATGCCACTTTATTCATGATCCCCTGATTAGATACCATTACTTTGCTATCTCATGCACCTATATTATTCTGCCTTGTAATAAAGTTATGCATCTTATCCTAATTACTCTAAGCTACCTAAGGTCAGCAACTATACCTTACTTATCGTTTACCCAAAAGCACCTACCTCGTGTAGTAAATGGTCAGTAAATACCTATTAAATTGAAGTGATTCCAAAGGGTAAGTCAAAGGATGAAAAGATATGTACTCTTTTGAATGAATAGTAAAGAAAGCTAGGACTGAGTTCCAAAACCTTGTGTTTGAATCTTAGCTTTATCTTTTTACAACATGAGTAAACCAAAATCCAAACCAAACTCACTGTCATGAAGTTGATTCTGACTCATAGTGACCCCCTTTGGGTTTCAAAAGTGGTAAATCTTTATGGAAATAGATTGCCCAGTCTTCCTTCCACAAAGTGGCTGGTGGGCTTAAACCATCAACCTTGTTTTCAGCAGTCAAATGCCTTAGGCATTACACCACCAACATGGGTACAAAAACCAAAACAAAACGCACTGCTGTTGAGTCAAATCTGACTCATAGTGATCTCTTCTAGGGTTTCTGAGATGGTATCACTATGGAAGTAGATTGCCCCACCTTTCTTCCGAAGAGTGGCTGGTGGGTTTGAACTTCCAGCTTTCTGGTTAGCAGTCAAATATCTTAGGCACTACACCACCTGAGCTCTTCCAATTCTACCTGGCTCAGGTAAAATTTTCGTTTCAATCTATCTGAGGCACAGTCTTCCTCATCAGTGATAATTATATTATCTACCTCACAGGGTTTTCTGTAGAACCTAAATGGGACAATGGAGAGGACAAAGCATACCAGTTACTATCAAGCTGATCTGACTCATGGTAACTCCTTATGTTTACAATTCAGTAAACCAGAGCCCCCAGTAAACTTTAACATACTAAAAAGATTTCATTATTCTGAATCACATGCCATGGAGCTTGTTGGATGAATAAAAAATGAAAGCTCTTTGGTTATTGTCCTTCCCAGCTATATCTGGTGGAGAAGGAGGAAGGGGTTTGAATAAGAAGAGAGGAAAAGCAAAAGAAGAGCATTCTCATTTTGCTCACAGTCAGAATTGCCCAGCAAATGGAAACTTACCATTTGGACATAATACTTTAATGTGAGTGCTCAGCCAAGTCACTAAATTGCTATGTGATAGCATTTAGAAAAGGCTCACTGTGATCAATTATTTTGAGGTTTAGAATTTATTATGTGTTTAATGTATTAAGCTGACAAAGAGCCTTTTTTTTTTAAAAAAAATAAACATTTCTAAGCTCTCCCCAATGCCCCCCCACATATTTTCTCTTTGCTGAATTCGTTAACACACACACACACATACACACACACACAGAGCTTGCCACCTTCCCCAGAAAATATTGTGACTCTACTCTGTGTTCATGCCATTGTCTAAGGGTGCCCCTCATTTAGAACTTAACAGAAAACACTGCATCGGAACAGAGAAGAGGAGCAAATGCTGCCGAGAACTGTCTCTGAGCTTACAGTGGTTCTGTCTCCATAGAAAGCCTTTTCTCATGCTACTTTCTGCTTCAGATATTCCTGATTTTAGAGACAAGCTGGACTCAGGTTATGATATCTGAGAACCCCGGACATTTGTGGCTTATTGTGATATAATCTGATTTTAGAAGATCTTACGCAACTCACATTCCTTGTCTCAGGCTTTCCCACATTTCTGGATAGCCAATGACATTTTAACAATTTTCCTTTTTTTTTTTTTTTAAAGTCCAGGAAGGGAGAAAAATCTGCCCATTATCTGTGAGAATATAATAGTCACCTCTATGAAGTCAGGGCTTGGTTATGAATCAGTATTTTTCTGCTTCTTCATTTCATTTATGAGCAGGTTTACTAGACACCCTGGACTGGTTTGAAACCTCCCAATGACGTCAATGGGGCAGAGAAATTGGAGCAACGGAGACAGCTGCAATGCACCAAGTCTACTGAGGTTTTATTCTTTTCTCCCAGGGTGACATCTGAGACAAATATTATCAATCAAGCCCTCCTGGCTCAGCACCAAATCAAAGGCACTTTATCATTCAAAGCAGTAAAAGCTGCAATTAGATGATCTACTCAGCTTTTCCCTAGGAATAATTTGTTCATGACAATTAATAATGCAATTAAAACTGAATTAAGCAAGTATGTGCTTACTAAAATATTTTATTTAAATATGAGAGCAATTTCCTTTAGTGTTTGCATTTATGAAATTGTTATAGTTCACTCTTTACATATATTTTATAAAAAAAAAATGCAAAACAAATACACACACCTTTTCCAAAACATTAGTAGAAGCCTCATGATAAACTTTAAGCAGTTTCCAAGAAATGTCCAAATATTCAGGAAAAAAAAAAATGTGTAGGTATAATTATAACAAAAGTTTATTGTCATTTAGGAAAAAGACCCCCCCCAAAAAAAAAAAAAGCCTGCCACAATTGAAAGGAAGGTAACTAGTACTCTACAAATTAGCATTTCTTTCAAAAACATTCAAAATAAAATCAAAAGAAGAAAGCACAGACAACTACTTTTTTGTTGTTTGTCAAGCACAACATATTATTTACTGACATTTCAAGTTTCTTGGGAATAGTCTTACTTGCCTGAGTATATAATAGCATATCGAAATCTTAAAAAAATACAGCACTTAATCTAATTATATAGTTTTAAAGTAAAGGTCTGTACTCTGTCTCTTTTTCTCTGACTTTTTTTTTTAAAGAAAGAAACTTTAAACTACTAAGGATATTCAATGCTAATCATAGGAAATCTAACAAACACTCTTAAAATGGATTTTTGTTTTGTTTTTGCCTACCTAAGAGGGGTAGGCAATAGAACAAAGGTGCATATAGAACACAGAACTAACTGTATATAGCCATCCCTGTCTTTCTGCAGTGTTGTCTAGCAAACAATATTAGTGAAAAAATGCGTTCAAAGTAGAGACAAAACTGAGGAAGAATTTAGCAAAGTCAATCTCCAGGTTCTATGTCAAACTTAATAGGATCTTTGTATTTAGTCTACAAAGTCAAACTGGCCAAGGACAAGGAACATAGAAAACAATACTCTTCAACAATTGGCACTGTTCATGAAGCATCTTCGTCAACTCTCTTTATGCTATCCACGCAAACAACGCAATGCAAGTCACTGCCGTCAACTCGGATCTGATTCATAGGGACACCTCCTTGAGTTTCTGAGGCAATGTCACTGTGGAAGTGGATTGCCAACCTTTCTTCTGAGGAGTGGCTGGTGAGTTTGAACCGCCAGCCTTCTCGTTAGCAGTCAAATGTCTTAGGCACTAACACCAGCGCTCTCATGTTATTCACATCAGGTAATAATGTACGTAATACATGTGTACTTCTCTAACTTCAAAGCAGACCCCCAAAATATGAAAGGCATCTATGCAGGAGAATTGCTTTTTCAATGAGGAACAAGAAAACATGGGTTTAAATGTCAACACTAAGAGTTTAGGTCAGCTAGAATAACAAACTTCTTGCCAATCAAGTAGTTTACTCAAGGTAGTATATTTAAAGTGTCCTTTATTATTTGGGATTAAATAATAAGTTTCTTTTCTTACCATCTTCTACTCCATTTAGCTGTGATACATTCAATAAATCATAGGTAAAGCTACCAAATATCTTGTGTATTGTTTACAAAGCTGAGCGTCCTAACTGACCCAAGCCTAAACTTTCTATCAAGTCTAGATCCATCATTCCTTTATTCATTCTTTTTATCCACCATAAAGGTATGAATATTGAGGCCTGGTAGATGTGAGTTCTGTACCCAGTTCCATCTCTTATTAGCTACATGTCCTTGAATGACTTCATCTGCAAAATGATAATAAGCACATCATAGAAACTCTTAATGGGATAGATGATATTTTTAGATGTTTGTTACAAAATGTGTATTATTGTGCTTCAGGGCCAAACACTGTGCTACCCATCATTGCCACTGAGTCAATTTTGACTCTCAGTGAACCTTTTAGGACAGAGTATAACTGCTCCATAGGATTTCCAAGGCTATAAATGTTTATGGAAGCAGATTGCCTCATCTTTCTTCGATGGAGCAGCTGGTGGGTTCGAACCGCTGACCTTTTTGGTTAGCAGTCATGTTTTAACCACTATGCCATCAGAGCTCCTAAGCACCATGGTAGGTAGTAGAAACATACACACATACACACACACACAGATAACACAAAATCCACAAATCCACAGGATAAACTAAGCTACCAATTTAGCAATTTGAGAACCATTCTTACTTTCCACATCTAATTGTCACTACCAAAAAAAAAAAGAAACCAAACTCACTGCCATCAAGTTGGATCTGACTCATAGCGACCCTTCCTTGGGTTTCCAAGGCAGTATCACTATGGTAGTAGGTTGCCCAATCTTCCTTCCGAAGAGTGGTTGGTGGGTTTTAACCACCAGCCTTCTGGTTAGCAGTCAAGTGTCTCAGGCACTGTGCCACAAGAGCTCCCAATAAAAGAAAAGTAGGAACCTTTCACCAAGGTGGGAAATCTGTCTCTTTAGCCAGTAGCCTGCCAAGCTTTCCAATGTCATAAACAAGTGAGTTGCTACCTAAGTGGTTTCCTGAGCACTGAGGATTCTACCTCCTTAACCTTTCTTGAATTGCTTTTTTATCTGGCCATTGATGCTCTAGTTCAAGTGATCATCATCTTTTTCCTGGATTACTGCCAACAGCCTCCTAACCAGTTCCCTTGCCTGGAGCTTTACCTATAAAATCATCCTTTTAAGTTATAAATCTAGCCATTCACTCTCTGATGAAAACTTTTCCAAAAAACTCAAAGCTTTTATGAAAAAAGTATCTATGACTTAGCATGGCATAATAACCCTATATGACATGTGATGCACTTTCTAATTTTATCTTCTTGATGTGACAAGTCATGCCAGACTCTTTCAGTTCTCCCAACTTGCTGGGTTGTTTCATATTTTCAGGTCTTTTCTGCTCTTTGCCTCCATCTTTACCTTCTAATTCTTTGACCTGCTTTTATTATGACAGACATTTACCAGATTGCATTACATGTATTCACTCATATATCTTCTTCCTTACTTGAGCTCCTGGAGGTTAATGAGTTGTTTAGTTTTATTTCCTTATCTAGGCAGAGAATGGCTTGCTGTTCTTAAAACAAGGCTCATTAAATAAATGAACGTTGTTGTTAGGTGCTCTCCAGTTGGCTCTGACTCATAGAGATTCTATTATACAACAGAATGAAATACTGCCCAGTCTTGTGCCATCCTCACAATCATTCTCATGCTAGAGCCCATCATTGAAGACACTGTGTGTCAGTCCATCTCCTTGAGGTCTTCCCCTTTTTCACTGACCCTCCACTTTGCCCAGCATGATAACCTTCTCCAGGGAATGGTCCTTCTGATAATGTGACCAAAGTATCAAATATAAAGTCTGGACATTCTGTTTCTAAAGAACATTCTGGCTCTACTTCCTCCAAGACAGATCTGTTCATTCTTCCAGCGGTCCATGGTCCCTTCAATATTCTTTGCAAACACCACAATTCAAAAGCATCAATTTTTCTGCAGTCTTCCTTATTCACTGTCCAGCTGTCATATGCATATGAGCCTACTGAAAATACCACGGCTTAGGTGAGGTGCACCTTAGTGTTCAAAGTTTGCCCTTAAACACTTTAAAGTGATCCTTTATATCAGACTTGCCCAGTGCAATACATCATTTGGTTTCTTGACTGCTGCTTCCATGGACATTGATTAGGGATTCAAATAATAAGAAATCTTTGACAACCTCAATCTTCCAGCATCACAGCAACATGCAAGTCACCACAGTACCACAAACTGACAGCCAAGTGGCGGAAACGAACATTAGGATCTATGATTTCTGTTGACTTATCTTCCCAAGGAGACTTTAGAATCTTTTCTGTGGAACAGGGATAGATCTTGAGGAGGCCTCTTGTGCAATTTGGCCCTATTTTTTTTTTTTCCCTGTAGATCTTGTTTCAATTGAAAAATTAGGCACTAGATTCTGAAGTCCTGAAACAGGATAACATTAGAAGTTCTAGAACCAGGTTCAGAGAGATTTATTAAATTCCACACATTTTGATAGTACCTAGTACTTCCAAGGAGTGTATAGCCTATCACTTGAATCCAGATATTGCAGTGAAGCCAGGAGTGAGATTAAGCTAATTGATCATTTATTGACAGCTTCACTTGTTCAAGGGACATGAAAGTCCTAGATCATTGATTCATTCACTCAGCAAATATGATTGTGTGACATGCAGATCCAGTGGTGAACAAAGAGATTAGCTTTATATGTATTAAGGAGCCCTGTGGTACAATGGTAAGCACTAAGTTGCTGACAGATCTTTGGTTTAAACCCATCAGCTGCTCTATAGGAGAACATTGTGGCAGTCTATTCCTGTAAAGATTACAGCTTTGGGAACTGGGCAGTTCTATTCAGTCCTATAGTGTTGGTATGAGTCATAATCAACTTGATAGCATTGAGTTTATTATGGTATATTTTTCTTCCCTTCTAATACATTATGGATGACTGAGTTGAGCAGCACGTAAATGAGGGCTCTTTTTTATCAATGGATCTTATTTGCTATGTCATACTATTGGATCTTCTCTATGTAACTTCTGTCTCTGTGTGTAATCCCCATTCTCCATAGGCAGACGAAGGAGAAAAGGATCATTGCCATCTAGATAGTCTGGAGTTGGCCTGGTCACCATTTCGCTGCACTTTGATATTAATAAGAAAACATGCTGGATAAGTTTGCACAGCAAATAGTGATGAATCTTTGACTTCAAATTAACAAAAGCAGTGAAAAATGAAAGTGGATTTTTTTTTCTGATGAATGCTTGATATGTAGAGACTAAGTATTGGGTACATATGTGTCACTATCCAAACTCACTAGAAGATTCTTAAAGGTTATCACTTATTGATATCAGTTTCAGAATAGAGTATATTTTCTATAGCACCTCTTTGCCCATGTATGTGTGCCATAAAAAAATGTGTTGACTGCTACTTTTGTGAGTAATCAAAATATTTTTACTCAAGGACTCCCATATTTTTAAATAAACTAGAAAATAAGTAACATTTTCCTGTTCATAAAGGCAACACTGAGAATTTAAATATAATCAGTAAATGAAATATAAATTTTTATAAACTTTGTAGATAAGAATTCGAAAATTGAAATAACTAGCAGTCAGGAAACTGGTAGTTATACAAATTGTCCATATAAGATGGTGGGAAGAGCAAGAGTTTTAGAGTCATAGAGATCTGAGTTTGCATTCAGATTCTGCTCAATACTTGTTTCATAAAAATAGGAAAATTAAAACCATCTAAAAGGTTAAACGCTTGAATACCATTTAGAAAGGTAGGAGGTTTGAACCCATCTAGAGGCATCTTGGAAGATGGGCCTGACAATCCGCTTCCAGATTGCCTTGAAAACCCTATGGGACACAGTTCTTCTCTGACACACATTGGGTCACTATGAGAAGGAATGAAGGTAACTACCAACAACAACAAGGATAATAGTAACATCTAATAGGATTCTGTGAATAAATGAATACGCATTAGGTATTTTAAACTGGCATACAGTAGATACTGAATATGTTTAAAAAGTATGGTATATTTACATTTACTGAGCTTTTTCTGGGGGTAGGAGAAAAACTGTTACATAGTAATCTGAGAATATATCACCTGTCGTGAGCTTTTTCAAATAATATAAATGCAATGCATATATAGTCTCCTTTCACTCTCTCTTTTTCTTTTTGATGAGACTTTATGGTATTTTCAACTGTAAGTTTTAATTCTAATTTCCAAACTGTGTTGTCTGTTATTTTAGACAGTGATTTTTTACTAAGGGACTGAAAGTTTTGGGTTTTTACTGAAAAATAATGCCTACCGACGGCTGTACTGACACTTCCAAAGTTTGGTCTGTTTACTGAGCCAGGGTGACACTGTACCTTTAAGTGCCACAGGGCATTCCTGCTGCTTACTTGGGAATCAATAAAATGTCAGGGACCTGCACTAAATTTTCTTGAACAAGGCTTCCTAAAAGACCACAGACCTGAATATTTATTATCTTGCTTCAATGAGTTATGGACACAAGTCTAAACTTGACTTTTCCTGCCTGCAGCTTATGACATTGCTCAACAACAATGAGATCTTTCAGGGTTTTGAACTTTGCTGTCATTAGTATAAAGGCTACCAAGTGACTTTTAGTTTTAAAATAAAATACACTTTTAAGCAAGAAAAGAGGGTCTAAGACAAAGACTTGTCTGGTGTCACTTCCAAAATTACTTGAACTCTGGATATGTTAAAGTTCCAAGTCACTCAGCACAACTACAACTCAAACACTGCCCCCCCCATCCATTATTTTGACAAGTATTTATTGAATACTTACAATGTGCCAGATACTCTTCTGGGAGCTCTGGTAGCATAGTTCCTAAGGCATTTGACTGCGAAACAGAAGGCTGGAGGTTCAAACCCATCAGCCACTCCTCGGAAGGAAGGTTGGGTAATCGACTTCCATAGCGATACCACCTCTGAAACCCAAGGAGGGGTCGCTATGAGTCAGGGCTGACTGGATGGCAGTAAGTAGGGTAGACATTCTTCTAAGCATTCAGGCTATAGGTTTCTTCTGCTTTCTGAAAGCAGAATGTTCCTATGAAACGGTATAAAGCAAAGAAGCCATTACCATTAAAATATATGAGAAAAGTTTTTGAGCATTCCTGGACCCAAAAAATAACCTACAAATCATACCAAATAAATCATAAACCCTAAAGTATCACTAACACATAATGTTCACAGACAGTTCAAAGCTACAGCCACTTGGCGATGACACTTGCTGCTCAGGGTGTGAGCTGCCTCTTTAACTGCTTGCTGTAAAACGACGCTGAACACTTTGTTGTTATGTGCCGTGGAGTCGGGGAGTCGGACCTGACTCATAGCGACCCCTCCTTGGGTTTTAGAGGCGGTATCACAATGGAAGTAGATTGCCCCACCCTCCTTCCAAGAAGTGGGTTTGAACTGTCAGACTTCTGGTTAGCAGTCAAGTTCCTACTAGTTTCTTCTTTTTGCTTTTTTTCATGAAAGTGAAAATCCTCTTCAGATTTCATTAGGTTATTGAAAACAGATACTAATGTCTTTCATGAAAATGAAGTGGCATAAAGCAAACTTTGGAAAAGCAAGGGATACCTGCATATCAGTGAACAAACAGGAAAAAAAGAATTTCCTCAGGGAATTCCCAGTAGGGTGTATAATTGTGAGGATCAAAAAACAAAATGGAACTCACTGTTATTGAATAGATTCTGACTCATAGCAACCCCCATTAGGTTTTCTATGCAGTAAATCTCTATGGAAGTAGATTGCCCCATCTTCCTTCTGGTTGGTGGGTTTGAAGTGCCAACTTTTTGGTTAGCAGTCAAATGCCTTATGACCTTATGCCACCAGAGCTCCTTAATTGTGACAAATAACAAACAAACAAAAAAGAAAACACGAAAAGAAAAAAGCACTGTAGTCCAGTAGGATCTGACTCATGGTGACCCCTCCTTGGGTTTCCAAGGCATATCACTATGGAAGTAGATTGCCCAATCTTCCTTCCAAGGAGTGGCTGATGGGTTTGAACCACCAGCCTTCTGGTTAGCAGTCAAATGCCTTAGGCACTACACCACCAGAGCTCCTAATTGTGAAGGATTAAAAAAAAAAAACAAAAAAACCACCTCATTGCCAGTGGAACCCGACTCACAGCAACCCCAAATTCAAAAAGGTGGAGACAGAAAAGAGCATGGCTGGCCCTCAGAAACATGAAACCAATATGGCTATGTATACTGTTTATCTTTCCATCTGATTATAGGATAGGAGGCTAGAAGTCCAAGTTCAAAGTGCTATATTCTAGGCACTTTGCTGCCAGCTGAGGCTGACAAACCCAAGGTCAACAAGTAAAATGGCACAGTCCCAATATTACCAAACCACCAAGCAGGTCACTGATTCAAGTCCATTAATAGTCCCAAAATTGGCAGACAACATGGCAGGCTGTCAACAACAACTCAGCTACATGCAGGATTCAAGAGTGCCAAAAGCTGCAGACCATTCCCAAAGCTGTTTCTTATACACTGGAAGCAGACCACATCCTTAAAGCAGCTGCTTGCAGCACATTCTACACAGAATTGATCACCAGTCTCATCATGGGGAACAATTACATACACCTGCCCAGCCATTCAAAATCAGGCCCAGCCAAGTTGACACATAACCTTAACTACCACAGCTTGCATATTACTATGATGATAAACAGGGTTCAGCTGAGCTTTCAGACTAAGATGAACTAGGAAGAAAGGCTTGGTGATCTATTTCCAAAAATCAGCCAGTGAAGATGCCATGGATCACAACAGCCTCTTCCAATCTACAAGAAATCATGGGGATAGCACTGGACCTGGCAATGGTTCATTCCACTGTGCATGGGGTCCCTATGAGTCAGGGTTGACTTGATGGCAGCTAACAACAGCAAATTGTATTTGCCATAGAGCATAGAGAGAGCACAGAGTGTAACAGAGTAGCACTCTCAATAAATGTCTGTTCAGGTCAAGAATGAATACAGTTTTATTTTACCATAGAGAAAAGATTAATTGTAAGGTTAGCTATGATTAAGATGTTTCTTTGAACACCCTCTACACCAAAGTCTGCAATAATATATACATGTAAGAGAGATTTTGCTTGAAATAGATCTATTTTATGTGAAATAATTAGCATTGTTTTATTGAAAGCTGATTCATCAGGCATGATAATTCAAAAGCTAACTTCTAATTAGTTGGTGCAAATAGCCTTGCTAGAAATACTAATTTTATGACTTGATTATCTTTTAAAATGCCTAATTTCATCTGTGCACTCATCATTTGGATAAGTTGAGGAGTATAGTTAAGATGCTTATTTTCTTCAACTGTCTAATTATCACAAGAAAATTAAATTACTGTTACTCTGAGAAAGTCAGTGTGGTAGTTAAGGTTATATGTCAGCTTGGCTGGGCCTGGTAGAGTGGCTGGGCAGCTGGATGGAGTTATTCTCATGGTGAGATTGGCAATCAGCTCCATGGTGGAATCTACTGGAGCAGCTGAGTGGCTGCCTTAGGGATGTGGTCTGCTTCCAGTATATAAGAAGCAACTTTGAGGAAGGTCTCTAGCTGATGGCATGCTTGAACCCTGTACGTAGCCAAGTTGTTGTTCAGCAGTCTATCATGCTGCCTGCCAATCTTGGGACTTTTTCTGGACTTGAACTAGTGGCTTGACGTGTTGTTTGGTAATATTGGGACTGTGCCTTTTCACTTGTTGACCTTGTGTTTGTCAGCCTCAGCAGCCAGCAGCTGCCTGAGTGAAGAGATGCCTCTAGCTTTAGTGGGCCAGGAGCAAGAGGCAGAGCTGAAGTCCAAGGTCAAAGTTCTTTCACCCAGCCCCTAGAGCCTGACACCTTGAACTTGGACTTAAAGCCTCCAAAATTATAAGAGAATAAACTCCTGTTTGTTCAAACATCCCATTTGTGGTATATCCCTGGGAGAGAGGCACTAGGTAACTAGAACAGTTAGGCATCTATCTGACTACCTTACTATGACAGGGACAACAGAGCTTACTTTGGGAGAGCTGTGATTTGAAACAGCATATTCGAAGAGCAGAATACCTATAGCCTATAGCCAGTACCTGGGAGCTCTGGTGGCTTAGTGCCTAAGGCACTTGACTGCTGACCAGAAGGTTGGTGGTTCAAACCCACAAGCCACTCCTCGGAAGGAAGGTTGGGCAATCTACTTCCGTAGTGATACCACCTCAGAAACCCACGGGGGGGGGGGGGGGGTTTGCTATGAGTTGAGTCCAACTCGAGAGCACACAACAATAACAACATAGCCAGTGCCTAGACCCTGCTCTAGGAATAGGCCTATGGTTCTCAAGATGTGATTGGTCAAATCATCTGTCTTTTTTTCTGCCAGTGTCCTCCAATCTTCAGTCTGTCTTCAGCTCAGAGAACCCTGCCTTTGTGGATTCAACTATGTAATGAAAGAGGAAGCTATGTTTCCAAAAGAGAGGAAAATCTTAGGAGCAAGCTAACATCTCTTCCTGTGATCAACTCTCAGGTTAATTTTAGGTCTTCTACCAACCTCATAGCCTGAGCCATCTTACAATACTTTAAGTACTAAGTAGCTTTTAAAACTGAATAAAAATATGTGTCCCTTCTTTTTCTTTTTCTCTTTTTCTGCTGGGAAAAAAAAAATTGCATGGCTTTTGAAGGAAATAATTTCATGGAAAGATCTGATCTGCCTGCCCTATACTGGAGGCACTCACTATTTTGCATCCCTGTGATCCATAGCTTCATGCTAATGTAGCAAATATGTGATGATTGATGGATGCCTCTGACTTATAAGTGTATGCTCTGCTTGAGCAGACTGTATGAAGTCTCTTTTAATAGCATTGGAAGGGAGAAATAATGTAGTTCTTCAAATACTGTATACAATTTTCCCTATCAAAGGAGGCTTACAGGCATTTCACTCATACTGCTTGTGCTATGGCTAAAGTCTCAAGAGGAGGATGATGTCCACAGCAAAGAAAAATAAATGAATATATTTTTAAAAAGTCTTGTGTGTATATATATTCCATCTAAATAAATTTTTTGTTAATTGAAAAGAGTTTGTCTGATGTCTGTACCTATTTGTCAATATCAATAAAATATAATATATTTGAATTTTTGTGACTATTCAAATTCCCTGGTTTTTATTTTCACTGTAGGAACCTGATCTCAGGAACATTTTTCTCATTCTGGCTTAGGTAATTAAAAGAATCTTCCTTCAGCTAAAAAGAGAGAGAGAGAGAGAGAGAGAGAGAGAAAGAGAGAGAGACAACAAAACAACAAAACCCAACGAGAACAAAAAAAAAAGAATCCTTTATAACAGAACTACAGTCAGGATTGTAGCTAATGATTGTCAAATTAACTCTTGCACAGTTTGAACATTAGCTATTATTCAATGTATAGCTGACAAATACTTTCTGTCTGACTCTATGTTGTTGCTGTTGTTGTTATTATGTGCTGTCAAATTGGATCTGACTCAGCAACAAGGCATTATCACTACTGAATTTGATTGCTCAACCTTCCTTTCGAGAAGTGGCTGGTAGATTTGAACTGCCAGCCTTCTGGTTAGCAGTCAAGCACCTTAGGCACTATCTACCAGAGCTCTATCTATCTATTTCAAAGAATAAACAAGTATTTACTGGTTTCTGGAAATGTTTACAAATCTATCTATCTATCTATCTATCTATCTATATATATATATATAAAGCACTGCAGTCCAGTCAAATCCAACTCATAGCGACCCCTCCTTGGGTTTCCAAGGCAGTATCATTATGGAGGTAGATTACCCAACCTTGCTTCTGAGGGGTGGCTGGTGGGTTTGAACTGCCAGCCTTCTGGTTAGCAGTCAAATGCCTTAGGCGCTACACTACCAGAGCTCCCTTACAAATCTAAAACAGCTTCTAATAGGATTGCCATGATAAACAGTGTAAGCCCACTATTCCAGCTACTGAATATACTAAGTATAGGTGTCCCTTGCTTAGGGAATCATGTAGTATAAATTGTTGCTCTTGTTAGGTACAATTGAGTCAGTTTTGACTCATAGTGAACCTACATACAACTGAATGCAACACTGCCCGGCCCTATGTCACCCTTACAATCATTGCCATGTTTGATCCCAGTGGTGCACCCACTGTGTCAGTCCATCTCCTTGAGAGTCCCATTTTTTTGCTGACCCTCTACTTTACCAAGCATGATATTTTTCTCCAGGGAATGGTCCCTCCTGATAACAAAACCAAAATAGGAGAAATGAAGTCTGGCCATTCTCATGTCTAAGGAGTATTCCAGCTGCACTTCTCCCAAGAAAGATATGTTCATTCTTCTGGAAGTCCATGGTATGTTCAGTACTCTCTGACAACACCACACGTCAGTTATTATGAAGTCTTCCTTTTTAATTGCCCAGCTTTCACATGCATATGAAGCTACTGAAAAGACAATAGCTTGAGTCAGGCACACCTTAATCTTCAAAGTGACATATTTTGCAGCAAATTTGCCCAATGTAATACATCACCTGACTTCTTGACTGCTGTTCCACAGGCATTGGTTGTGGTTCCAAGTAAAATGAAATCCCTGACAACTTCAATCTTTTTTGCATTTATTGTGATGTTGCTTATTGATTCAGTTGTGAGGATTTTTGTTTTACGTTGAGATGTAATCCATAATGAAGGTTGTAGTCTTTGATCTTCATTAGTAAGTGCTTCAAGTCTTTGCTTTCAGCAAACAAGATTGTGTCATCTGCGTACTGCAGGTTATTAATGAGTCTTCCTCCAATTCTGATGCTACGTTCTTCTTCATATAGTCCAGGTTTTTGGATTATTTGCTTAGCATACAGATTGAATAAGAATGGTGAAAGAATATAGCCCTGATGAACAACACCTTTCCTGATTTTAAACCATGCAATATCTCCTTGCTCTGTTCTAATGACTGTCTATTGGTTTATGTATAGATTCCTCATGAGCACAGTTAAATGTTCTGGAATTCCCATTCTTTGCAATGTTATCCATAATTTGTTATGATCCATGCAGTCAAATGCTTTTCTGTAGTCAATTGAACACAGTTAAACGTATTTCTGGTATTCTCTGTTTTCAGCCAAGATCCATCTGACAAGAGCAATGATATTCTTTGTTCCATGTCCTCTTTTGGATTCGGCTTGAATTTCTGGCAGTTCCCTGTTGAGGTGCTGCTGCAATAATTTTTTTTTTTATTATATTCAACAAAATTTTACTTGTGTATGATATTAATGATACTGTGTGCTAATTTCTTCATTCTATTGGATCCCCTTTCTTTAGAATAGGGGCAAACGTGGCTATCTTCTAGTCAGTTGGCCATAAAACACACACATAAAACAAATAAATTTAGAAATAATTTTGCTATAAAAATAATTTGGCTCTTTCCTGAGGGATTTTCTCTAGGATTTCTTTAAAGTTTAGCTCCCCTAGCCACTCCTCGCAAGGAAGGTTGGGCAATCTACTTTGGTAGTGATACCGCAAGGAGGGGTTGCTATGAGTCAGGTCCGACTCAACGGCACATAACAACAGCAGTGCATTTAAGTGATTGTTTACTGCTAACCAGAAGGCTAGCAGTTCACACCCACCAGCCACTCCTTGGAAGGAAGTTTGGGTAATCTACTTCCATAGTGATACTCCCTGGGCAACCCAAGGAAGTGTCGCTATGAGTCAGATCCCACTTGATGGCAGCGAGTTTGGTTTGGTTTTACATATAATTAATTGATTTGGGTATAATTGAAAATGTGGAGCTCAACTTTATTTTCTCACTTGAATTCACTCTTCCTTGTACTTCAATAGAAAAAAATATAGGTGGAGTAACATAAAAAAATATATATAAGTCAAATGAGCTCAAGTGGGAAAAATAAAAAGAAGAAATTTACATTTACTTCTTAAGGAGTTGTATAAAAAAAGAGAGAAATCTTTATCAGATAGAGGACTTATGAGGGCACTCCAGACAGGTTTCCAAGCTGTTAGTAGTTGAGCCAGGAAAAAAAAAAAATTACCACTTGTAATTCAACAGTTTAATTGTGATGTGTCATTTTGAGTGTTGCAAGTTGCCATATGTGTTGACTGAGCCACTGGGTTACTGCAAGGATTATAGAGAAATGCAAACAGATTCTTGTAGGTTTAGCAGCAGTGTCTTGAATTTTTTCTCCCTAATATGGAATACAACCCTACTTCCTAAATTAAACAGCTCTCTTTGCTTTTACAGAAAACACATAACCACTCTCTTCCTCCACATACTGGCTTATGTCTGCCTTTTCAGTTTTTGTCTTTCTAAGCAATTATCTCTTTTCTTACGATATGGAGCCCCTACAGTTTTTCCCCAAAATCAATCATGATATACTGCCACGAAGGTCTTCTTCTGATTCTCTGTCTAGAAATGGTCTATTTATCCATCAAAATTCTAATTGTAGGTCACTTCCTTTATGTTGGTGATGCAGCCGTTAAGCACTTAGTTGCTAACTTGAAGGTCAATGGTTCAAACCCTCCAGGTTCTAAATTAAAGAAAGATGTAGCAGTCTGCTTCCATAAAGATTGCAACTTTGGAAACCCTATGAGGAAGTTCTACTCTGTTTTATAAGGTTGCTATGAGTTGGAATCAACTCAATGGCAAGAAGTTTGGTTTGGGTTTTTTTCCTTAATTCTTCAGTTTGATATAGATGTATATGTATCCACATTCCCCAAGCAGGCTGTGCACAAATCTATAATTGTTTTAAAACACTGATTTATAAATAATTTATTTACCCTATCTAAAAAAACAAAAAAACAAAAAAACACAACTCTGCCATCAAGTTATTTCCAACTCATTAGGGACCGCTCCTTCGGTTTCTGAGGTAGTATCTCTATGGAAATAGATTGCCCAATTTTTCTTCCGAGGAGTGGCTGGTAGGTTTGAACTGCCAGCCTTCTGGTAAGCAGTATCTAGGAGCTCCTTATTCAATCTGTATTCTGAAAATATAATTTGAGAAGCTGGACTATACGAAGAACACACAGCATCAAAATGGGAGGAAGACTTGTTAACAACCTGTGATATGCAGATGACTTAACTTTGCTTGGTGAAAGTGAAGATGACTTAAAGCACTTATTAACGAAGATCGAGGCCTATATAGCCTTCAGTATGGATTATACCTCAACATAAAGAAAACAAAAATCCTTACAACTGGATCAATAAGCAACATCAAAATAAATGGAGAAAAGACAGAAGTTGTCAGGGATTTCATTTTACCTTGATTCACAATCAATGTCCATGGAAACAGCAGTCAAAAAATTGCATTGGGCAAATCTGTTGCAAAAGACCTGTTTAAGATCTTAAAGATAAAAAATGTCACTTTGAAGACTAAGGTGCACCTCACCCAAGCCTTGGTATTTTCAATAGCCTCATATCACATAAAAGCTGGGTAATGAATAAGGAAGATGGAATTTCAATTATGGCATTGTCAAAGAATACTGAAAATATCATGGACTTCCAGAAGAACAAACACATCTGTCTTGGAAGAAGTATAGCTGGAATGCCCCTTAGACGTGAGAATGGTCAGCCTTAGTCGTGAGAATGGTCAGCCTTAGTTATACGTACTTTGGTCATATTGTCAGAAGCAATCAGTCCCTAAAGAAGATATTATGATTGGTAAAAAGAGTGTCAGAGAAAAGGGGAAAACCCTCAAGGAGATGGACGGACACAGTGGCTGCAACAATCGGCTCAAGCATAGCAAATACTGTGAGGATGGCACAGGAGGACTGGACAGTGTTTTGTTCTGTTGTACATAGGGATGCTGTGAGTCAGAGATGACTAGATGGCACCTAACAACAATAATATCAGGAATCCTTGACTGTGCAAATGGTTAAGCATGCAACTACTAAGATTGGCAGTTTGACCCCAACAGAGGCATTTCAGATGAAGGGCCTGGCTATCAGTTTTCCAAAATTCGCAACATTAAAAACTGCTATTGAGTGCAGTTCTACTCTGCCATACTTGGGGCTGCATTGAGTCAGATCAACTTGAAGGCAACCAGTATGGCTTTGGTTTTGTTTTTCACTCTCTGTGACAGTTACACAACTTTGTCACCAGAAGGCTAAGACATAACCTGGTACCCAGTTGTTGTTGTTTTAGCTGCCATCGAATGGGCTCTGAATCATAGTGACCTTATGTACAACAGAATGAAACACTGCGTGGTCCTGCGCCAGTCTCATAATCCCTGCTATACCTGAAAGTCCTTAATAAATGTAAGTTGGAAAGGTGAATGAATCAACCTTTACAATTATGACTAAGAAGATCCTCTGGATTTTCAGCAAAGTGCCTGTCAGCTTTTAAATAACGTGAAGTTGAGGAGACAGGAAGTAAAGAGGAGAATGTTTGTTGAGTTAATTCCTTGGACCAAGCACTATGCTAAGTACTTGTATGTGTCATTTAAACACAGCAATCAGCCACATGATGTTAATATTACTTTTCACATTTCATTCTTAATATGAACTTGTTATTTACTGAATGCTTCATATTTGCCAGGAACTTTTAGTTGCTTCATATTATATCACTGAGTCATCATAACATTTCAAAGAAGCATTATGACCTCATTTACAAATAAGAAAATTGTAGTGTAGACCTGTCCAAGGTCAAGGTGATGAAGCTTGGATTTTCAACCTTATTGGTTTGGCTCTTTAAACAATGTTTGTTTCCTTGAAACATTGCCCAAACCATAACCTTTTCTAAAAATTCAAAATGACATTAGTTTCATATCACTGCTCTGTAAACCATCAAGAAACATGCTTACTGTTTAATCAAGTATTTACTAGCTTATTCATTTTTTTCCTTCACAGAACACCAACATAGCATCCCAAGATATTGCCCTCATTTGAAGTTATATCAAGAGGGAAATTTGGTTTTGATCCAATTACCCAAAATTCCCTATTGAATTCTGCTTTTGATTGGAATGGTGAATATTCTAAGTTCCTTACCCTTTCATGTGCCTTACATTTTCAATTGATCCTAGAAAAAAAAATATGGTTAGGAAAAATTGTGATCTGATTTATGAGGATTATTTATACTCCAAATTAACAGCAAAAGTACTTTGCTTTTCTGATTTACTCATGAACTCCACCCAAAAGTATTTATTGAATTAATTGTCTAAAGGCCTGTGCTAGGTACTGTGCAAAAAAAGTATGCCAGCCATGGCCTCTGTCCTCCGGGAGCCTTGGCATTCAGAGTAGTTCAAAAGTTAAATAATCCCCAAGCAACAATGTGCCTATATTTACAGCACACACCAATATTTCTCTCTCTCTCTCTCTCTCTCTAGACACACACATATACATATATATGTATATAATATACATATGTGT
>NW_006921603.1:18793058-18804765 GCF_000298275.1 Orycteropus afer afer | reverse complement strand
TATATATACACACACATATGTATATATATACATATATATACATATGTGTATATATATACCCATAATTCTATGTTTCTTAGTGTATTAACCCTCAAAACAAAAATAAAGTGAATAGACAATAGAAATATTTTACACAGTGCAAATTATTTTAAATTTCCCCCATAATTCTAAAAAAAACAAGGTAAAATATCACTAGCCACATAAAAATATACACTTTGGAAAGGTTAAATACATATTTAGGAGTGGTTAAAATATTTACAATTTGTAGCAACTGCTCATTATCTTATTTATATTTTAAGAGTCTCCTAGAGAAAAGCTTTTCCAAAACAGTCTTACATTAAACTTCGAGCAGAAAAAAAAAAAAAAAATGAATATCATTCATAAATTTAACCCTGGCCTGAGAAAGTAGATAACTTATTTTCACAGAAAAAGTCCACTCAATTCTCTATATGCTCTTATAAGTAAAGTTAAAAAATTTTAATATATGAATATACTGAAAATATTTTTCCTAAGTAGCATATAACTTTACAAGGCATAAAATTTTCCCAGACTTTTTGCCCTCTTTTAATTTCTTGATACTCAGTGATTTTAAATATGAAGCCATCACCCAGCTCTACTCTGGAACTGTCAGATAATGTTTGTTGTTCATAGAATCACTAAAACCTACCATATCCACGAATGTCGCCGAGGAGGAGGCAAATCACTCACATGCAACATCCTGAAGAGCTGGTACACTATCAATATCTCAGTACTCATAAACTTAGTACCTTTTCATTAATTGCAAATCTCTCCCTGTGTTCCTGCTGCCACATAGTTATTACTTAGCTTTTTGTCCTTTCATTTTTCTTTCTGATGGCATGTCACTTCCCATTGCAGAGTAGATATCATTTCGATACGAATACAAATGACTTAGCAATCAGGTAAGCGTTCAACTGGAACATCATCAGTACTCTCCTTTAGATATCAAATGAGAAAATTGATTTGCAGCCAAATCTAAACCATAGGTTCCCATAGCGAATGTAGTATTTCCTCCAATTTACCTCAGAAAAGGAAAGAATTTGAGTTTCCAAAATTGTAGAAAAACCTCCCTTTAAACAGTATTCTCTGTTTTCTCTCTCACTTTTCATTTCCTTCTCCATGCCGTATCATATGCCGGCATGTTTTCGAGTTTCTTTTAGCCGAAGTACACGGTGATCAAATTAATCAAATAAAATTCTCTCTTCTACCTTTTGCATTGCGTTTGGAGCTATCAAACCTCCTGTCTGACTCGTTCTGCATTGTTTAGCTTATTCAGTGCACGATGAAAGCACACCTAACACACGGGGTCAGATTTCCTGAATGACATATGTTAGACCACAACAAAGGAGAAAACCCTGGAGAGATTACAAGTCCTTTTCATTGCAAGAGATTACAGAGCAAAGAAAATGTCTATGTTACACAAAGAAATAACAGTGCGACTGGAATAAGAAATTCAACTTTGCCCAGGTTAGGGACCAACTCCCCTGGCTGCTCTAAGCATGCTGGTGTATATTTAAACTTCCACCTCTGGTCCCAGAAGACGGACTCTAAGCAAACATAAAACCCTGAAAGGTTGGCTGGAATCACAATTAATACAACACAGCAGTAATAGGTTAAAAAATTCTAAGAGTCTTGAAGAACTAAACATATCTCCTAGAGTGACCAA
Source organism: Orycteropus afer afer (assembly GCF_000298275.1). Taxonomy (NCBI): domain Eukaryota; kingdom Metazoa; phylum Chordata; class Mammalia; order Tubulidentata; family Orycteropodidae; genus Orycteropus; species Orycteropus afer. The sequence continues at coordinate 18,803,081 of NW_006921603.1, read as the reverse complement.
ATATACCCCAAAGACATTCAACTGCTTATAGCATACTAGAAAGACGATAGTTGTTCTCATTTGTAAATAAACATAAATAGTTTTCACAAGAAAATGGTATTTTGGGTCAGGCTAACTTTTTAGAATAGCTCTTTAGTAAAAGGCTTTATATTCTCTGCTGGTTTGGGGAGCAATATAACTGTTGAGAGTGAGTGAACAGAGAAGAGAGAATCATTGATGATTATGGCCGTTTAATACAATGGACTGGGCAGTATTTTGTTCTGCTGTACTTAGGGTCACTGTGAGTTGGAGCTGACTTGATGAAACCTAACAACAATAATGCAATCAAGCAGCATGATGACTATGGAGAATGCTATTAAAAGATACATTTTAGATGATGAAGGAGAAATAAAAATAGCAAAGGCTATCTGGGAAAACTTGATAAGAAAATTTTAAAGATGACATATGGCTAATTACCACAACTACAAATACAGGCTATATATTTTTACTATTGTTGTTGTTGTTATGTGCCGTCGAGTCGGATCTGACTCATAGCGACCCCTCCTTGGGTTTCTGAGGCAGTAACACTATGGAAGAAGATTGCCCAACCTTCCTTCTGAGGAGTGGCTGATGGGTTTGAACCTCCAGCCTTCTGGTTAGCAGTCAAGTACTTTAGGCACTATGCTACTAGTGCACCTACTTTTACTATTAGGAAAAGAAAAAAAAGTTACCTTATTTTCTTTTTCTATTTAATAGAATCGTCAAAATCCTACTATGTAATAATAGCTTTATTGAGATCATTAACATACCATTAGAATTATCCTTATGGAGTATCTAATGATTAATAATATATGTACAGAGTTGGGTAATCATTACCACTACCTAATTTTAGAACATTTTTATCACCCCTGAGAAAAATCCTATCTCTAGTTACTACCCCAGGTCCTCCAAATCTGGCAAACACCAATCTACTTTTGGTCACTACAAATCCACCTATTCTGAACCTTCCACATAAATCAAATCATGTAATATGTAGCATCTTTCACTTAATATGTTTTAAAGGTTAATTCACCTTGTAGCTTACATCAATACTTCATTTCTTTTTATTATTGGATAACATTCCCCATTTTGTTTATCCGTTTGTTAGCTGATTGACATTTGGGTTGTTTTCACTTTTTGGATACTATGTACTCATCTATCAGTTTGTCTTACTGTGGTGGCTTGCCTGTTGCTGTGATGCTGGAAGCTGTGAAACTGGTATTTCAAACACCAGCAGGCCTACTGATGGCGGACAGGTTTTAGCAGAGCTGCTAAACTAAGGCAGACTGGGAAAACGGAGCTGGCAATCTCCTTCTGAAAAATCTGGCCAGTGAAAACCTTATGGAGAGCAGCTGAACATTGTCTGATAGAGTTCAAAAGATGAGTCCCTTCAGTTGGAAGAAACTCAAAATACAACTGGAGAAGAACTGATTATTCAAAGTAGAGTCAACTTTAATGATATGGCTAGAGTAAAGCTTTGAGGACCTTCATTTGCTGATGTGGCTTGGCTCAAAATGATAAGAAAGAACTGCAAACACCCACTAATAACTGGACTGTGAGATGTATAAAGTATGAATCAAGGAAAACTAGAAGTTGTCAAACACATAATGGAATGCTTGAAAATCGATATCCTAGGCATTCTTGAGGTAAATTGGCCTTTTTAAATCAAATAATAATGTGGTCTAATATGCCAGGAATGACAAATTGAAGAGGAATGGTGTTGCATTCAACATCTAAAAGAACACTTCCAGATCAATCCTGAAGTACAACACTGTCAGAGATAGGATGATACCCATACATCATCTACAAGGAAGACCAGTTAATACAACTATTATTCAAGTTTACACCCTCCAGTACTAATGTCAAAGATGAAGAAACTGAAGATTTTTACCAACTTATGCACTCTGAAATAGATCAAAGATGTGATTAAGATTCAATGGTAAATACTGGTGATTAGAAACAAAGAAGAAGGATAAGAAGTTGGAAAATATGGCCTTGGGGATAGAAACACTGGAGATCATATGATAGAATTTTGTATGACCAACAACTTATTCATTAGAAATGCCTTTTTTTCAACAACATACATGATGACAATATACATGGACCTCATTGGATGGAATATATAGGAATTGAATTAACTACATCCATGGAAAGAGGTGTAGAAGCACAATACCATCAATCAGAACAAGGCCAGGAACCAACTGTGGAATAGACCATCAATTGCTCATATGCAAGTTCAAGTTGAAGCTGAAGAAAATTAAAACAAGTCCACAAGAGCCCAAGTATGACCTTGAGTACATCCCACCTGAATTTAAAGTCTATCTCAAGAAAAGATTTGCTGATTGAGCACTAATGACCTAAGATTGTGTGAGCTGTGGGATGACATCAAGAACATCATACACGAAAAAAGGAAAGGGTTACTAAAAAGTCAGAAAGGAAAGAAAAGATCAAAATGGATGCCAGAAGAGACTTGAAACTTGATCTTGAGTGGAGAATAGCTGAAGCAAATGGAAGAAATGATTAAGTCAAAGCACTGAATAGATTTCAAAGGGCTGCCTGAGAAGACAAAGTAAAATATTATAATGAAATGTGCAAAGACCGAGAGTTAGAAAATCAAAGCGAAAGAACATGCTCAATATTTCTCAAGCTAATTAAACTGAAGAAAAAAAATTTAAGTCTCAAGTTACAACATTGAAGGATTTGATGTGCAAAAATTCTAATGAAGCAGGAAGAATCAAAAGTAAGTAGAAAGAATACATAGAATCACAGTAATGAAAAGAATGACTTGTCATTTGGGGAAGTTGCATAGATAAAGACTTGATGGCACTGAACGAAGATGTCCAAGCTGCAGTGAAGGCACTGGATAAAAACAAGGCACGAGGAATTGAAAGAACACCAACTGAAATATTTCAACAGGCAGATGTAATGCTGGAAGCACTCAATGCCCAGAAATCTGGAAGACATTCACCTGACAACCAACTGGAAGAGATGCATACAAGTGTCAATTCCACAGAAAGGTGATCTAATAAAACACAGAAATTATTGAACGAAATCCTAGTTTCACATGCAAGTAAAATTATATTCAAGATAATTCAAAACAATTGCAAAAGCACATTGACAGAGAACTGCCAGAAATTCAAGCTGGATTCAGAAGATATGAAATGTGGGATATCATTGCTGATGTCAGATGAATCTTGGCTGAAAGTAAAGAATACCAGAAAAATGTTTACCTGTGTTTTATTGACTATGCAAAGGCATTCAACTTTGTGGACCATAACAAATTATGGTTAACATTGGGAAGAATAAGAATTCCAGAACACTTAATTGTGCTCTTGCAAAACTGTATGTAAACCAAGAGGCAGCTGTTTGAACAGAACAAGGTGATACTGCATGGTTTAAAGTCAGGAAAGGTGTGCATCAAGTGTGTATCTTTTCACCATACTTATTCAATCTCTTTGTCTTCTTAATAATCTGCTATATGCAGATGGCATAACTTCATTGGCTGAAAGTGAAGATTTGAAACACTTAAGGATGAAGGTCAAAGAATACAGCCTTCAGTATGGATTACATCTCAACATAAAGAAAACAAAAATCCTCACAACTGGAACAATAAGCAACATCATGATAAATGGAGAAAATGTTGAAGTTGTCAAAGATTTCATTTTATTGGATCTACAATCAATGCCCATCTCACTCAAAACTCACTGCCGTTGAGTCAGTTCTGACCCATAGTGACCCCTCCTTGGGTTTCCAAGATAGTATCTCTACAGAAGCAGATTGCCCCATCTTCCTTCTGAGGAGTGGCTGGTGGGTTTGAACTGCCAGTCTTCTGGTTAGCAGTCAAACGCCTTAGGCACTATGCCACCAGAACTCCCAGCAATCAAAAAATCTAATATATTGCATTAGGCAAATTTTCTGCAAAAGACCTATTTAAAGTATTAAAACTAAATACGTCACTTTAAAGACTAAGGTGCACATGATGCAAGCCATGATATTTTCAATTGCCTCATGCATGTGAAGGCTGGACAATAAATAAGGAATACAGAGGAAGAATTGATGCCTTTGAATTTGAATTTGAATTTGAATTTGAAGGTGAAGAATACTGAATATTCTTCTTAGAGGAAGTACAGTTAGAATTGCCCCCTTAGAACTAAGGATGGCTAAACTGGGCCTTACATACTTGGGATATGTCAGCAAGAGAGACCAGTTCCTGAAGAAGGACATCATGCTTTGTAAAGAAGAGGGTCAGTGAAAAAGAGGCAGACCCTTAAAGAGATGGATTGACACAGTCATTGCAACAGTGGGCTTAAACATACCAATGATTGTGAGTGTGGTACAAGACCAGGCAGTACTTCATTCTGTTGTACATAGAGTTGCTATGATTCAGAAAATACTTGACAGTGCCTAACAAGAACAACAAAAGATGCTACTATGAACATTTGTTTATGAGGTTTTGTGTGGACATGTACTTTCATTTTTCCTAGGTATATATCCAGGAGTGAAATTGCTGGACAATATGGTTAACTCTATGTTTAATCTTTTGAAGAATTACCAAACTGTTTTTCAAAGTAGTAGCTCAATTTTATATTCTAACCATTAAATTGTGAGGGTTCCAATTTCTCTACATCCTCTCTAACACTTGTTATTGTCTGTCTTGTTTATAATAGTCATCCTAAGTTGTTGTGAAGTGGTGTATCATTGGTATATCATGGTTTTGATTTGCCTTTTTCTAAAGACTTAGGATTTTTAGCATATTTTCATGTGCTTAAAGGACATTATTAATATTTCATTGGATAACTGTTTATTCACAGACATTGTCCATTTTTAAATTGCATTTTGTTGTATCGTTAAATTGTAAACAGTTCTTTATATATTCTGGAAACAAATGCCTTATCAGATAAATGATTTATATATTTTTTCCTTCCATTCTGTGGGTTGTTTTTTTTTTCCTTTTTTTGTTGGTCCTTGGAAGCACAAAAGGTTTTTTTTTTTTTTTTAATTTAGTCCAATTCATCTATTTTTTTTGATTTGTCTCTTGTGATCTTGGAGTCATATCTCAGAAATCATTGACTAACATGATGTCATAAAGATTTACCATATTTTTTAAGACTGTGATAATCTTAACTTTTACATTTAGGCTTACAATTAATTTTGAGTTAATTTTTTATATGGTGACAGGAAGAAGTTCACCTTCATTTATTTGTGTGTGTGTGCAGATACCCTGTTGAAAAGACTATTTTCTTCCTATTGAATTGTCTGTGTACTCTTTTCAAAGAAAGCCTTAGTATAAGTATACCTTACCCAACTTCACTATGGTCAAGTCAAATTCAACTTATAGTGACCTCTTCTTGGGTTTCCAAGGCAGTATCTCTATGGAATTAGATTGCCCAGTCTCCCTTCCAAGAGTGGCTGGTGGATTTGTACTACACCAGCCTTCTGGGTAGCAGTCAAATGCCTTAGGCACTACACCACAGAGTTCCAATTAACTATACAGTCTCTCAATTCTATACTACTGATCTATGTGAGCATCACACTGTCTTTGCAGTAACTTTTCAAATCAGAAGTATGAGTTCCAAGTTTTTTCTTCTTTTTAAATTTGTTTTGATTATTTTGAGTCCCTTGCACTTCCATATGAATTTTAAGATGAGTTTGTCAATTCCTCCAAAGAAAGCAATTGGGATTTTGATAAGAATTGTGTTAAAACTGTAAATCAGTTTGGTAAGTATTGCCATGTTAACTAATTAAGTCTTCTGATCCATGAATGTGGAATGTCTTTCCATTCATTAAAACCTCCTTTAATTTCTTTTGCCAATGTTTTGTCATTTTCATCTATGCAATTCTTGTATTTCTATTGTTAAATTTATTTCCAGGTATTTTATTACTTTTTATTCATATGCTTTATTGCTAATATGTAGAATTATAGTTAAATTTTGTGCATTGATGTTACATCCTGCAACCTTGCTGACCTCATATACTAGTTTTTGAGTTGTGTGTGTGTGCAGGTACGTGTGCATATTCCTTGTTGTTAGTTGCCATCAAGTTGATTCTGACTCATGGTGACCCCACATATGCACAGTATAACTGCTCTATAGGGTTTTCAAGGCCCTGATTTTTTTTTTAAAGCATATCACTGGGCTTGTCTTCTAGGGTGTCTCAGGATGAATTGTAACTGCCAACCTTCCATCTAGAATTCAAGTGTTTAAAAATTTGCACCACCCAGATACTCCTTGATGGTCTATATAAAAGATCATGTTATGGTGGGTGGGGCAGGGGGGCTTTCTTGTTATTGAGAACAACACAGCAAAGTGAGCAGTCATTCCCATTGATCTCCCAGCAACTAACCCAGTGAACAACAAATGAAAGCAAATAGACTGAGATCTCAGAACTCTAGATGGTAGCTGAGATATTTGAGAGTAGAGTAAGTCCAGAAATGGGAGAGAGGAGGATCAGAGGGTACCACAGAAGCTGAGAGAACTTACCTGCTATCATTTGGAGCGGTTATTCACTATAGCTATTTTGGATGGGATAAAGTAATACCGTGTACAAAGGACACAAAATAGGAACTAAACTGAGGAAGCTGTACCCCAGTTTCTAAAGCTACACAAATCGATAATTGGAGTTTGCAAGCCACACAGTTGGGAGAGGACAAAGAGAGACATTGGCACTACAAAAAAGTGCTGTTGAGTCTCACCAAGATTCCAGACAAATGGGCACTAGGACTGGCAGGAGCTGAAAAGGCATTAGAATGAGGCAACATAGAGGGAATTTTTGTCTTCCTGCCCATTGTGGGACACCAAGGAAGAGCCTGTGCAGGGGTGCCCGTGGGGGAAAGACATGGAGTGCTCCCTACCTTTGCCATGAGAAAGCTGAACATTGTCACTTATGTCAGTATCTGTGACCAGCTGAAAATCATCATGCATACATGCTGAGCTCAAAGAGCCCAAACACCCAGAACTCCTGAAACATCAGTATAAAGAACGTATGGCTCAGAGTGCCCTCTAGCGGTCATCAGCAGAATATAGTAGAGCAAAATCAAGCAAGTCAACCAGAAAATTTTCCCACGATAATCAGAACAGATTTCAAACTGGTTAAGACACTTGACTGCTAACCAGAAGGCTGGCCGTTCAAACCCACCAGCCACTCCTGGGAAGGAAGGCTGGGCAATCCTACTTCCCTAGTGATACTGCCTTGGAAACCCAAAGAGGGGTCGCTATGAGTCGGGTCCGACTCCACGGCATATAACAACAACAACAACAACAAAATCATTTTTAGGAGCTCTGGTAGCGTAGTGCCTAAGGCATCTGACTGCTAACCAGGAGGATGACATTTCAAACCTACCAGCCACTTCTTGGAAGGAAGACTGGGCAATCTACTTCTGTAGTGATACTGCCTCAGAAACCCAAGAAGGAGTCGCTATGTGTTGGATCAAACTCCAGGGCAGTGAGGTTTTTTTTTTTAATAATTTTTAAAAGATGTCAAAATGGCCCAATTTCATTAAAAAAATAAATAAGATAGTAAAACACAAAAAATTACAGGAGAAGATGAGCCAATCAAAAGAAAAACACAAAGAAGAGGAAATTTCTCTTACAGAGGTCAAATTAATGCAAAAAATAGAAAATGTTCAGATAGGGGTGCTAAATATGTTTAAACCAAGCAAAAGATACACAGAAAACAAAATAACAGAGATCAGGAAACAAATGGAGGAAAAATTGGAGACTCAACAAGGAAATGAAAACATCAAAAAAAAAAAAAAAAAAGCAAGCTACTAGAAATACTAGAAATGAAGGACAAAGCAACTGAATTAGAGAAAGCAGAGAAACACTTAACAATGGAGGCAAACAGACAGAAGACAGACTAAGTGAACTAGAAGACAGAATAAGTGAACTTATCAAGTCTCAAGAAAAAACAAGATAAATGAACAAAGAAAAAAGAAAAGTGAACAAAGCCAAAAGGAAATATGATATTTGATTAAGAAATTTGACATTAGAATTATATTGTAATTGCAGAGTTTCATGACAACACTAAAAGGATAAGAAGAATTTTCCAGGAAATAATCAGAATGAGTTTCCCTATCTTGGACAGACAACCAAGCATAAAAATACAAGAAGCTTCACAAACCTCAATTAGAAGAGATATAAAAAGATCATCTCTGCATCACTTTCTACTAAAATTCCTGCAGACTAAACATGAGAGAATTCTGAAAACATCAAGAGGAAAACACAATATAATATAACAAAGGACTTTCATTAAGAGTCAGTGGGAATTTCTCTCCAGAAACTCCAGAGGTATGATAATAATATTTAATAAAATGTTAAATGACAACAATTGCTAACCAAGAAATTTTTACCCAGCAAAGTTGTCTTTCAAAAATGAGGGTGTGGACTTCTGGTAAGATGGCGGACTAGGCAGAAAGACTGCACAGACCCTCTTCAACAAAGAAAAACAAACCAATTAACACAGACACAGAAGATAATCCTAGACCCCTGAGCCTGGAAGGGAAGGATATGTTGTTATTGTTGTTGTGTGCCGTCGAGTCGGCCCTGACTCATAGCGACCCCTCCTTGGGTTTCTGAGGCAGTAGCACTATGGAAGTAGGATTGCCCAACCTTCCTTCCAAGGAGTGGCTCGTGGATTTGAACCGCCAGCCTTCTGGTTAGCAGTCAAGTGCTTTAGCCACTATGCTACCAGAAGTGCTAAACCCCAACTAGCAGAAGAATTTGCATGAAAATACCAAAAAAGGAGACATACGGAGCTGCAGTCTGGCAGTGATCCTGATGGCACGGCACAGACAGCTTGGAGAGTGCCAAGTCTGGTAGGACCTCAGAATTAACCTAAAAATCATTCCTGCTAGCCAGGTACTGCACAGAGGACTGCTCTGGTGGCTGGTGAATAAAAGGAGAAGCAGCAAAAAGTAGGGCAGGCTGAGCTGTGGACTTTTGCCTGTCTGGAGGACGCAGCCATTTTGAGTGAGTGTTTAAAAACGGCTTGATCATTTTGGATATTTAAAGAGACAGCACTCTCCCAGATTCCAGAGGCTTAAGAACAGATCCAGCTTGCCAGCAACCTCAAGTATACTCTGGACCTGGACAACTGAAAAGGTGTGACATTCCCCTTGTTACTCTTATACTCCACACCCGCTTGGTGAATGGAGTTGTGGCCATCCCCCACTCCCACCCACCTTCTGGGCCCACAGGAACTCCATTCCAGTCTGTGTGCTCTGATGAAGCCTTGGTGCCCTGCCCTGCCCTCCCTGATTTTTTTTTTTTTTTTTAATTTTTCTCTTTCTTTTTTTCTGGTTAGTAGTTTGCTTGTTTTTGTCTGCTTTGAAACTATTATTATTATTAATACTTTTGTCCTTTTTACTATTATTCTTTAGTTTTCCCCTCCTAGGTCCTAGTTTTCAGTTTTTTTTTTCTTTTCGCTGTTCCTGGTTGCAAATTATTATTTTTTTCTTTTCTTCTCATGGGTAATCCCATTCCTTGTTTTTGCTTTTCCATTTTTCCCATTTTTTTCTTCATTAGTCTCCTTTTCTACCTTTTTTCTCTTAGTATCCCCAGATATTGCAGGTTTTCTTCTTCTTCTTTTTCCCTTTATTTCTTTTTTTTTACTATTCCTATGTGAGTACATGATGCATTTTTTGTCCAGGTGCTTTTACTATTTTGATGGTTATTCAATTATAATTTTTGTCTAAATGAGTGGGAGACAGCAAGAGTCCCCATAAGACACAACTACACTCACACCTCCTGCAACTTCACTTAATGAGCGAGAGCCACCACCTCCTTCTCCACCAATGGGCCAATGATAAAAAACCACCAAGAAGAACCTGAATCACTCTTGGCTGCTCTTCACAAACAGTTAACAGAGATCTAAATACAACAATGCCATGATGCCTCGGAGACAAAAGACCATCACAGAGAAGCAAGATAAAGGGGTCGAAACAAGGAAGCAGGATACAGAACTAGAACACATCCCTGAGGAAGAAGCAGCATTGGAACTCTCTGATAA
>NW_006921603.1:18788069-18792339 GCF_000298275.1 Orycteropus afer afer | reverse complement strand
TGATTTCTCAGCAGAAACCATGCAAGTGAGAAGGCAATGGGATGGTATATATAAAACCCTGAAAGAGAAAAAATTTCAACCAAGAATTATATACCAGGCAAAATTGTCCTTCAAATATGATGACAAAATTAGGAGATTTCCAGATAAGCAGAAACTAAGGGAATTTGTTACAACCAGACCAATCTTACAAGAGATGCTAAAGGGAGTCCTTTGAACAGAGAACCAAAAATAGTAAATAACAACTGACCATTAATACACAAGATGACAGAACCCAGACACCACAGCTATGAACATATTCAAAGTAAAATGAGCTTACAAGACTGTAAACAGGGACATCAATTGGCAAGTGAGGACAACTACAAACAAAAAGAGGGAAAATATTGTATAGTTTCAGAACTTCTATATGGTGAGGAAGTTGAGAGTTGCAAGATAGGATGGACTATTCTAAACTCAGGGAGAAAATTATAAATCATAGGGTAACCTCAAAGAAAAATGATAAACCTTCATATCACAATAAAAAGGAGAACAAGCACAAGTACTCAGCAAGTACTAAAACAACAGCAACAAAGGAAATGATAACACGATTCATAAACATAATAAGCTCAGCACAGAAAATAATATGGAGCAAAGAAACCAGAGACACCATGAAAAAACACATAACAAAATGACAGCAACAAATTCATACCTGTCCATAATTACACTGAACGTTAATGGATTAAATGAACCACTTAAGAGATGGAGAGTTGCAGATTGAATAAGAAAACAAAACCCATTGATATGCTGCCTACAAGAGACACACCTTAGAAATAAAGACAAAAACAGACTAAAAATCAAAGGTTGGAAAAAGATATATCAAGCAAATGGCAACAACTGTAAGAGAGCAGGAGTGGCAATATTAATTTCTGATCAAATTGACTTTAAGACAAAAACCACCATGCGAACAAGGAAAGACATTATATAATGATTAAAGATCAATTGAACATGAAGATATAACCATAAGAAATATCTATGGACCCAATGAAAGAGCTCCAAAATACATAAATCAGACTTTAAAAGAGTTGAAAAGCCAAATAGATGACTCCACAGTCATAGTGGGAAACTTTAATACACCACTTTCTTTGAAAGATAGAACTGGAAAGAAACTCAACAAAGATACAGAAGAGCTAAACAATACAATCCATCAACTTGGCCTCATAGACATCTACAGAGCACTTCACTCAACAGCAGCACAATATACATTCTTCTCCAGTGCACAGGGAACATTTTCCATGATAGACCATATGTTAGGTCATAAAGCAAGCTTTCATAAGTTTAAAAACATTGAAATACTGCAAAGCATCTTCTCAGATCATAATGCTATCAAATTAGAAATCGACAATAGGCAGATCAACAGAAAAAGAGTAAACATATGGAAACTGAACAACACGCTCCTTGAGAAAGACTGGGTAAGAGAAGAAATCAAAATTGAAAAATGAGGGTGTGGTTTTCTCTAAAATAGACATTCTCAAATAAACAGAAGCTCTGGGAATCTGCCACTACCAGATCGGTTTTGCAAGTATTATTCAAATATGAATTATTATTCATATTTCCAAATGGAAAGACAAAAACACTAAACAAATATTTCAATTTAAACACAGGGAAAAATAAACAAGAGAGAGAGACCTCCAAGAAATGCAACAACACAAACAATCATAAGGACCAAGTACATGATATTTTCAGAGAATAAACTCAACAATATAATCTTGTAAGTAATACAACAAGATTGTAAGAATAGGTACAAAGCAAACCTATTGAATATGGGATGTGCAATTATATTAATGGAAACTCACCAACAGAAATGAGAGAGGGAGGAGCATATCAGGAATAGATTTAATATGTTAGAGTAGTATGTTATCTGTTGTTCATATGTTAAAAATTGTCACAATTTTAAGTCATGTAATGTAATATGTGTGGTACCCACCAAGAAATCCCTGAGCTAAAATACACAGATGAAAAGAAGGAAGAAAGCAGACTCATCACAAGGGAGCAGTCAAAAAATAAAAACCCAGAAAGAGCATAAAAAAAGCAAAGAACATAGGAAACATTCAAAAAATTGCAAAATGACTGAGACACTTCATTTTCAGTAATAATCTTAAATGTAAATAGTCTAAACTCCCCATGAAATGGCAGAGAATGGCAGAATGGATGAAAAAACACAATTCATTCATTTTGCTGCCTACAGGAAACACACCTTAGACATAAGGACACAAATAGATTGTAAATAAAAGGATGGAAAAAAATATTCCAGGCAACCAGTAAATAAACAAACAAACAAAACAAAAGCAACAGAGGTGGCAATACTAATGATCAGATAAAACAGACTTTAAATCAAAATATATTACAAGAGATACAGAAGGACATTACATAAATAAAATTACATACATAAAAGACATTATATAAACGAAAGGATCAATCTAGCAAGAAGACATAATAATTATAAATATATATGCACCTAACAGCAATGCTCTAAAATACATGAAACAAAAACTGACTAAAATGAAAGTAGAAATAGACAACTCCACAGTAATAGCAGAAGACTTCAGCATAGCAATTCAATTTTCTGCAGAAAATCTAAAAAGAAGACCACTAAAGACACTGAGAACTTACATAAAACTGTGAGCCAATTGATCCTAATGGACATCTGTAGAAAACTCTACTCAGCATCAGAATAATACACATTCTTCTCTAGCACACGTGGACAATTTTAGAGAATAGACCATATTCTAAAACAAATCTCAACAAATTTAAGAATATTGAAATCATAAAAAGCTTCTTGGATTATAACAGTATGAAGCTAGAAATCAACAACAGGAAAAATAAGGGGAAAATGAATACATGGAAACTGAATAATGCACTACTAAAACACCATGGAGTCATAGAAGAAATCAAAAGTGAAATTGAAAAATTCTTAGAATCAAACAAAAATTAAAACTCAATATATATATATAAAATATATATATATATATAATATATATAAAAAACCTTTGCGACACAGCAAAAACAGTGCTCAGAGAGAAATCTATAGCGATAAATGCCTATATTAAAAAAGAAGAAAGTTTCAAAATAAGTAATGTAAACCAGCAATTTGAACAATAGAAAAAGAATAGCAAAAGAAGCCAGAAACCACTAGAAAAAAAGGAAATAATAAAGATCAGGGCAAAAATACATGAAATGGAAAAAAGTAAGCATCAACAAAACCAGAAGTCAGTTCTTTGAAAGAATTAAAATAGACAAACCACTGGCTAGGCTGAGAAGGAAAAATAAACAAAAACAAAAACAGAAGAGGCAAATAAACAAATTAAGAAATATAACTGGAGTCATTACAACTGATCCAACAAAGATAAAGAGATTCATAACAGGTTGCTCTGAAAAACTATACTCCAACAAATTTGAAATGGACGAATTCTTAGAAAAATGCTACCTACCCAAACTAACACAAACTGAAACACAAAATCTAAACAGACCCGTTACAAAAGAAGAGACTGAAGATGTCATAAGAAAACTGGCAATGAAAAAAAAGCCCAGGATAAGATGGCTAGACTTTCATAGAAGAGTTGACACCAATTCTACTAAATCTCTTCAAAAATGTAGAAGAGGAAGGGACACTACCAAACTCATTCTATGAGGCCAGTATAAGCCTGATATCTAAATCAGGCAAAGACATCATAGAAAAAAAGGAAAATTACAGACTCATATCTCTCATGATCATAGATGGAAATAATTTCAACAAAATTCTAGCCAACACAACTCAGCAAATTATAAAAAAAAAAAATCATACATGATCAAGTAGAATTCATACTAGGATTACAAGGGTGGCTTAACATTAGAAATTAGAAGACCAATCAATGTAATCTATCACTTAGATAAGCAAAGGAAAGAACAATATGATCATATCAATTGATGCAGAAAAGACATTTGATAACATTCAACATCCTTCCCTGATAAAAATTCCTCATCAAAATAGGAATATAAGAGAAATTTCTCAACATGATCAAGAGCATATCTGCAATGCCAGCAGCCAACATTATACTCAATGCACAAAGACTGAGAGCCTTCCCTTTGAGAATGAGAATGAGACAAGGATGCTCATGAACACCACTCTTATTCAATATTGTACTGGAAGTCCTAGCCAGAGCAATAACATTGAAATATTGCAAAGCATCTTCTCAGATCATAATGCTATCAAATTAGAAATCAATAATAGGAGGATCAGCACCAAAAGAGTAAACAC
>NW_006921603.1:18779889-18785449 GCF_000298275.1 Orycteropus afer afer | reverse complement strand
GAAGTAGGATTGCCCAACCTTCCTTCCGAGGAGTGGCTAGTGGGTTTGAACCGCCAGCCGTCTGGTTAGCAGTCAAGTGCCTTAGCCACTATGCTACAAGACAAGTATAGACACATATAAAGAGAAAATGTTCAATGGTGGCTACCAGGGGGAAGAAAGAAGAGATGGGAGGAGCATGCTTTAGGTCATAAATAGTTTTTATTTTTGGTAAATGGGAAAAGAGACACCAAATATGGATGCAGGGAGCACAGCATGACCAAAGTAAATGATGTCACTGAGAAGTGCTCATGAGAAAAGTATACCTGTATCAATTTGACATACATTGTCGCTGTTGTTATTAGGTGCCATCGAGTCGGACTCGACTCATAGTGACCCCTCCTTGGGTTTCTGAGGCAATATCACTACGGAAGTAGATTGCCTCATCTTCCTTCTGAGGAGTGGCTGGTGGATTTGAATCCCCAGCCTTCTGGTTAGCAGTCAAGTGCCTTAGGCACTACGCTACCAGAGCTCCTTTGACATACATAAGAGAGCACCAAATTCAACAAAGTATAATAAACATATAAGGATGGGTACAGGCATATATGTACATGGTTAGGTACAGGTGTATATATAAGTAAGAACAGATAGAAGTACCTACATGTACATGTAAATATAGATATGAATAGGCAGACATATATATTATTGAAGGCACAAACTACACATACTTCTCAGACATAACCAAGTACCTTCTGAGATTGTTTTCTGGGTTTAAAGGCTTAGGATCATATTCTCATGGGAAAACTCAGTCACTTGGCATAATATAGCTCACAAAGTTCATGTTCTGCATCCTGGCAAAATTAGTAACGTCTGGGGTGTTAAAAGCTTGTGAATGGCTAAGATAAAACTATTGGTCTCTTCTCATCAGGAGCAAACGAATAAGAAAATAACCAAAATCACAGAGAAGAAACAAATATACAAGGCTGATAGCCTACACAAGCCATGACCACAACTACCCTGAGTCCAGAAGAACTACATGGTTGTGGCCACCACCACTGACTGATCTGAACAGGTGTACAATAGATGATCTTGGCTAGGATGAGAGATGAGAGTTCTGGTGGAGTAGTGCCTAAGGCATTTGACTGCTAACCAGAAGTGGTGGTTCAAACCCACTAGCCACTCCTCAGAAGCAAGACTGGGCAATCTACTTCCATAGAGATACCACCTTGGAAAACCAATGAGGGGTCACTATGAGTCCAAATCTACTTGATGGCAGTGAGTTTGGAGTTTGAGAATGGGAGCAAAATGCAGAACAAAACTCAAATCTAAAAATGGTTAGACTAACTGGACCACCTGGATCTCTGGGCCACCAAAGATCAGAAGATTCCCTGAGACTATCATCCTGAGACACTCTTTAAACCCTGAACCAAAACTATCCCCTAAGATCACCTTCTAACAGAAAAGCAGAGTGAAACACAAAATAAAGTGTATTACCTCTTACATTTTTGCTATACTAAAATATAAATGCCTCTGTGAGTCCAAAAGGTCAACACTTAATCCACAGGAAAGATGAGAAGATAAAAGGGCAGAGAAACTAGAGTACTGAAAATGGAATAACCAGAACACAGTTAATGAAAATGTTGACACAATGTGAAAAATACAATTAACGTCATTGATCAGTTTGTAGATTGGCAAAGTGAAGCCTAATTTCCTGTGTAAATTTTCACCAAAAACACAGTAACATGTTATTTAAAAAATAAAAATAAAGCTCATGCTATCTGCAAGGTTAGGTTCTTTAACAAGGAAATTACTATGGCTCAAACACCTCAAAGACTGAAGGAGAAAAATGTCCTTCAAATGTTATAATGTTAGTATTGACATAATTAAAAGTAATAATAATAGTTAATATCTACCATTTATATCAGGAACTCTGGTAATCATTTTACAAACTCAACCTTATTTATTCTTTATAACAACTCTCTGTAAAACAGTATATATAACCATTTTATCGTAGAAACTGATGGTAAAAGGGTTATGAGACTTGTCTAATGTCACAGTTAATAAGGTATGGTGGCAGAGCAGAAATTCAAACACAAGCTATAGAAACCAGCTCTGAGACACAGCTTGTGAACATCACAGAGCTAGAAGATCTGCAAGCTATGTCCTCTAACTCTATGTTTCATCTTTAGTATGTCTTGCTATTTATGATGGAGATTGTTAGCCTTTTCATAAGAATTGCTCAGGATGAGGAAAAAAGGACCATACATATGAAATGCATTACTTTAGGATTATGCCTGCAAATTGCTCTTTTGGTTTTCTACTAAAGCATGCTTTGCTGATGGAGTAGGTCTTGGCCTCCCACTGAGGAGGTTGGGTAATATCAGGAAATAAAGGGAAGAAAAATGATAGCCAGGACTTGCATACTTAGAGAAAAACTAACCTCAAGATTTGTGCTTCAAGCTCCCTGGGAGGAAAAGCAACAGGGAATAAATGTTATCTGAGAACACAAAGATGCATAGGCAGTCCATCAGCAACTAACAGCATGAAAGACACCAAACAATCTTGCCTGAGAAGGGAGTGTCATTTAGTAATAAATCATGAACCAGTGTGGGATAAAGATCTTCCACAGGCTGGTGCTGAAAAGCTGAAGTGTGATGGGCAGCTAGACAGTCTTTAAGTACTTAAATAAAAACAGCACTTATTTTATTTCACTAATTTTTAACTTCACTAGTTTTAAATGACATTTTAAAACTTACCTCACAAAGAACAATTTTATGTGCTAAAACATTACTTAATTGGTTAAAGTATATTACAATAAATATTGTCTCTGAATAAAATATGATGTGCTGAAGAATCTGAACACTTATTTTCATTCAATTTCAGTACATGAGTATTTCTTTGATATGAAAAATTAAAATCTACACTGTTTGACTTAGAAGTACTAAGAGCAGTAATGATGGGATTAACAAAAGAACACCAAACCAGTTGCTGTTCAGTCAACTCTGACTCATGGCAACACCATGTGTTACAGAGAAGAACTCTGTAAGGTGTTCCTGGCTCTAATCTTTAGAGTAGCAGATTGTCGTATACCACTGGATGCATTCAAATTACAAACCTTTACTTTCAAGTGGCCATCTAAGGTTCAGCTAATGGTCTCCTATCATTGGAAGCAAAGAAGAGTGAAAAAAAAAAAACCACACATTTGGAAGCAATCAGCCCTAGGACATGATGGACCTTGAGACCAGAAGAACTAGATGGTGCCCAGCTACCAATGTCAACCACTTGAGAAAGGATCAAAACTGGAAATCTTGGATTGAGTGGGAGGAAAAACGTGGAACAAAATCCAAAAACACAGTAATGACCAGAATTACTCATCAGATGGCCTCTGGTGGGACCCCCAATACTATGGCCCTGGGATATACTTCAGGCCTGGAATAAAACTCACTCCCAGTGGCTGGCTCTCAGCCCAATAGTAAAGAAGATGTACATATAGACCACTCAATCCAGGGTGACACACTCACATACTCTATGGAGATGCATCCTTTGGAGCAATCAACCATGGGGCGCCAGAGGGGCAACATTCACATGAAGGAAATACAGGACTCACAGGAATGCATAACTATGAGGGGCATAGAGGAGGGTTACTGGGCAGGGAGGGGAGGAGAGTGGGTTAGGGACGGGGATGGAAATTGTTGAATGTAAAACAAACTGCTCTGTAAACTTGCAACTAAAGCACAGTAAAAAAGTAAAAAATAAAGTAATAATAATAAATCACCAACCTTTAGATTAGTAGATGAATGTGCACCACCCCATTTATCCCAAGAAGAGAGCAGATGAAAATAATACTTACAATGACCAAGGCATAGTACTTTGGAGTTTTCAGAATGCTTTCACATGTATTATTGCACTTAATCTTCATCATGGGAGCTCTGGTAGTGTAGTATCTAAGGCACTTGACTGCTAACCAGAAGGCTGGTGGTTCAAACCTACCAGCCACTCCTTGGAAGGAAGGTTGGGCAATCTACATCCATAGTGATACCACCTTGGAAACACAAGGAGGGGTCACTATGAGTTGGGTCTGACTTGACAGTACATAACAACAACAACAATCTTCATCATAATCTTCTGGGAAAAAGTAACTTTATCTCCATTTTATAGATAAGGAAAGTGAGGTCCAGATTCAGATTTAACAAACATTGTGTGTCATTGTGCATTTTCACCCATGTTTCCTTATTTACCACAAAAACTCTGAGACAAGTACTATTAATCCCATTCTGCAGATGAGATTCAGGAAGAACTAAAAGTTATCCAACATAGCACAGAAGTACAACAACATAGTGAGTAGGGGGCAAGGAATATACTTGAATACAGTTCTTTGGAGGTTAAGTGTAATGCTTTTTGCATAAGAAATCATAGTCTCTGGCACAATGCTTATAAGTTAAACTATCTTTGACCAAAAGTTTTCATGGTGGTTCTATAGATGAAAATTGTTCTAAGCCTCCATAAGAAAAACAACAATAATAAAAAATACTTCATATTCACTGAACACTTATTATACGTCAAATTTGGGTTAAGTAAGCACTTTGAACTCACTGTCATTTAATCCTCACAAGAACCATCAAAGGAAGGTAGCATTTTTATCTCTATTTATGATATTGGAAAATTGAAACAAAGAATTTAAGTAACATGTCCAAGGCCACTGTCTGGTAGTAGGACTAAGTGAGTTCAAGTAATATGGAGTTCGTGCTTCTGCTTCTTACAGACAAAAACGTAATAGATAATTTATTGATCTATTATTTTAGCAGCTGAAAATCCTTAATGCATTTCTCAGCTTAATTAAGATCCAGCACCTCCTCATCCACACATATGATCAGAAGCCAGTATAGACTGGGTAGCAAGCTGAGATCTGTGGTCATGGAGTGGAGGGAAGAGATCTGCTGCATTCTCTAAGATGGGTGATCGGCTCTGTTAGGTATGAGCCTCAGATGACAGCACTGGGTAGTATGGAACAGCATTTTTCCCTTGTGTGGAAGCCACACACTTCTAGATTCTATGTGAATATATGATTAAAGGATCACTAGAGTGGCATAGGTGTTAAGCTCGGCTGCAAACCAAAAGGTTGGTGTTCAAAATCACCAACCACTCTGTGGGAGAAAGACAAAGCAGTGTGCTTCTACAAAGATTTGCAGTCTTGGAAACCCAATGGGGGTAATTCTACTCTGTCCTAAAGGGTCATTATGAGTTGGAATTGACTCGACTGCAAGGCGTGAGAAGTTAAGAGTATCAGAATGACATAGAGACAAGTCCATGAATCTTAACTACCAAAGAGCTCTATGGAAGTACAGAGCTTGTTCCCAAGGATTAGTTTTCAATTAGGGATAACATAGAGACCTAGTAAATCCCTGGAGCCTCACAACACTTGGCATTGACCACTTCATTTGAAACTTCCATAGACCCTCCTATATCAACATTGACTAGATTGACCAGAGATTGTTTCCTTTTTTTTTTTTCTTAGCAGTCAACTGCACTTGGATGACTGGGGTCAGAATTAAAAGTAAAGCGATTTTATGAGTATCTACTATAT
>NW_006921603.1:18754148-18779789 GCF_000298275.1 Orycteropus afer afer | reverse complement strand
TATATATATCCTTGCTGTTGAGTCTATTCCGACTCATATGCCAAGTGCTTGATATGGTTTCTCATTTAATACTCACAATGAGCTTACAATTTTGATATCATTAGTACCAGTCTACAGGCAAGAGAAGCAAGGATCCATCTCAAAATCACAAATATAGTGGGTGAACTTGGAATTCCAGCCCAGATATGTTTGGCTCTAGAGCTCCTGCTCTTTGCTCTACCAAAAAGTTGAGTAGAACATCAAGCCCACCACTCAGCAGCTATATAACTTAGGATAAGTCATTTATCTGAGTCTCATTTTCTTCTTCAAATGTATATAATTATAGAGCTGCTATGGTGTTGAATCATCAAAAGAAGCCCTGATGTGGCAATGGTTTAGCTCTTAGCTACTAACCAATAGATTGGTGGTTTGAACCTACCAGACATTCCACCTAGGAAACCCTATAGGGAAGTTCTACTCTGTCCTCTAGGGTTGTTATGAGTCAGAATCTACTCAATGGCACACAATAACAACAGGATGCTGAAAGAAAAATAAAAAAATAAATAAAATAAAGAAACAACTGCTACCTACCTCCAAGGTTGGTAGATAAATCACATAGATAATTTGCATTAAAATGCTTGGCAAACAATAAAACACGATATGAATAAAAGATAATTAGAGCTTCTGGGAGAGCTCTGGTAACATAGTGCCTAAAGCACTTGACTGCTAACAAGAAGGCTGGCAGTTCTAACCTACCAGCCACTCCTCGGAAGGAAGATGGGGCAATCTACTTCCGTAGTGATACCACCTCCAAGGAGGGGACGCTATGAGTCAGGTCCAACTCGTCAGCACATAACAACAACAACACAGCTTATGGGGAAAAGAAATAATGAAAATCTTAAAAGAATTCCCTCTTATAAAAGTTATTCAGAGAATGAAGTGTTAAACCAGAAAAGCATTCAGGGTAAGATTATCCCAATACTTTAGACTTGGGCAGGTATCAAAAGGCCTCCACAGGGTACAATTTCCCAGCACCCAGTTCTAAGAATGCATTCCAGAGAAAACAAAAAAGCATTCTGTGTGTGGTATGTGTGTGTGTGTTTCTGTTCAGATTTGCATGCCTCTGTCTATTGGCACATGTTGGCACTGAAACAAGCTTCCTTGTACCTGTTTACCTCTTATTATGGTCATCTATCTACAGAGTTCCAGATGTTCTGTAGGAGTGGTTAGGCTCCTGAATTGAACACCAATGAGATGTGCTTATAACAACGATTAGAAAATAATGTATTTCCATGATTGGGGAGTGTATACCATAATTTTTAAGGAAAAAAAAAGGACAATTGTCTTTTCATCTTCCAGAACTTTGGTTGTTTCTGGATATTTTTAAATTCCTTCTTGGCAATGCACTCATATCCTTCAGGATAGTACTCTGATCTGGAAATAATAACATATTGATGCCTGACAGCACCACTCTAGAGTTATTGCTGGAAGGCTAGAGGCCAACTTGGCTCATGATCACGAAGTCTGACGAAAGTGCCTCCTCTTGATGGCTCTATCTTTTCATATTTAAATAAATCCTAAAGGCACAGTCAGTATAATTAGATTTTCAGAGGTACTAAGAATCAATTTGACTTTAGAAAACTTTCCATGATAAAAAGATCTCAGAGGATATTGAATCCAATTTTATCATTTTACAAGTAAGGAAATTTGAGCACGAGTGTTAAAGGAACTTTGTGAGGCCACGTGGGCAGTTAGAATATTTTTCTGTAGCTACATTATATAATTATCTTTTAAAAAATTACAAAAAAAACAAAACTAAGTAGATTGTGTTGAGTTTTTATCAGTTTACTAAGTGCTAACTTATTTACTCAGCTGTTGATTCATTCCTGAATCATAGGGACCTTGTATGTGCTGGAGTAGAACTGTGCTCCATAGGGTTTTCAATGGCTGATTTTTAGAAGGAGACCACCAGGCCTTTTTTCCCAAGTCACCTCTGGGTGTGCTTGGACTCCCAAGCACGTTAATGTTGGTACCACCCAGGAACTCTGCCAATTCTTTTAGAGGGTAATAAAGGAGGAGGCATATGGTGTTGTGGACATAGCAGAAATATTAGACATGAATTGAAACTTCATTTAGTCACTTACCAGGTAACCAGTAATTTAAGTTTTCTATATCTTATGATTTACATCTATAAAGTGGACATAATCTACTGAGTTTATTAGGATAGTTACAACTGCCAAATACCCAATCAATGGACATAAGCAAAAAAGAGGACACTATTGGTTCAAATAATTTAGCTATGGTTAAGGATTGAAATTATAGCAATAGTGAATAAAGGGATTCAAACACCTTTGGTTCTCTCTGTCTCCTCTGTCTCTTTATTCTTCTCTCTATATATATCAAGTGAATTCTTTCAGTCCAGCTCCTCTACACAATATACCTGCTTATGGGTCACTCCTTACAGCCTTGTGACCAGAGGGAAGAACATTTTCTTTCCCTCTAGAATGCGCTATAAAAATCCTGTCTGAGTGATGTGATTGGTGTCACTGAATTGGTACACTGAAAGATGTTGAAATGTTAAATGTTATTTATATTTTCACAACAATAGAAAAAAAAATCTTGTGTGAGGACTCTAACTGGATCATCTTGAGTATTGTTACAACTCTTCTGGCCAGCAGGTAGGGAGCTGTATATAAGGTCCTGTAGTAGTTACCTTTGCATGTCAACTTGGCTGGGCCTGGTTGAGTGGCTGGAGGGCTGGTGGTAGTTATTCCCAACGATGAGATTGGCAATCAACTCCATGGTGAGATCTACAACAGGCAGCTGAGTTTGGGATGTGGTTGGCTTCCTGTATATGAGGAGAAGCTTTGAGAATGGTCTCTAACTTATGGCACTCTTGGTTCCTGCATGTAGCCGTGTCGTTGTTCAGCAGCCTGCCATGCTCTGCTGACCTCAGGACTTACAATGGACTCAAATTAATGGCCTCCTGTGTGGTCTGGTAACATCGGGACTGTGCCATTTTATTTGTCAACCTTGGACTTCTCAGCCTCAGCAGCTGTCTGAGTGAAGAAACATCTTTAGCTTCAGTGGCTGGGGGCTGGAGGCAGAGCTGAAGCCCAAGGCTGAGGGGCTTTCACCTAGCCCCTAGAGCCTGGCACTTCGAACTTGGACTTAAAGCCTCCAAATTGTGACAATAAACTCTTGTTGTTCAAGCCATCCCATTTGTGGTATATTCTTGTCAGAGTAGCACTAGGTAACCAGAAAAAAACCCTATAAAGCCAAGATTTGGATGAGGAAGAGCTGTTTTATAGAAGAGGAAGCTACTTTGGTAAAATAAAACTATAAATGTTCCCTACAGATGCCTCTCTCAGGAACAAAAAGATTAAATGAAATAGTAGACTTAAAATTCTGAGCACATACTAGGTAGACAGTAAATGGCAGCTGACTGACACCACTGTAAATCTTTTTGAAGTAATTTTTGAAAAAGTGAGAAGCACTGAACTCATGGGCAATGAAAACAGGGAATGTGAGAGTTATTAAAGTGAGCACAACAGAGGAATAAAGAGGACACTTTCACAGTGTGGCAGTGCCTGTAACAATCAGGCAGGGTCCTCAAGTCAATGCCCAAGATTGTACAATCCATGGCACTTTACATGTAGATTGCTTGAAGTGGCTTCAATAAACTCATTTCCTCCTCTGCTCTTTTAGCTTCACCAGGTCAACATTTCAAAACCCATGAACACTAATTCTTCTGGATAATTCACCTGCCAATCTTGTCATAGTACTAAATCTATACAGTGGAACATCAGTGTGAAAGGGACTCTGAGACAAGGAGATAATGCTAATGTCTCTATCAGACCCACAGCTCACCAAAGCAAACCACAATGACATATTGTTCTACTATGATAAATCTCCATTGACCTAGAAAATCTGAAATCAAGGTCATCAAAATGCTTTTCAGAATATTCTGAAGATATCAAAAAAGAAAGATGATCACATTTATAGACCTTCGGGTTATGGAAAGAACACTCAAGTTCTAGTCAAGAGATTTATATTCAAGTCTCAGCTCATTTAATAAATATTTGGTGAGCATCTATAACAAAACAACACTGTTTTCAACACTAGAAATAAAGAAGGAACCAGGTAGACAAACCCTTGCCTCTTGGATTTATATTCTAGGGATCATAAACAATTAAGCAAATATACTCTGGTAGCATAGTGCCTAAGGCACTTGACTGCTAACCAGAAGGCTGGAGGTTCAAACCCACCAGCCACTCCTCAGAAGGAAGATGGAGCAATCTACTTCTGTAGTGATACTGCCTCGGAAACCCAAGGAGGGGTCACTGTGAGTCGGGGCCGACTCAATGGCACATAACAACAACAACAACATAATATATGAACAGGTATGAGAATAGGGAAAAATAAGGAGAATTAAGGAATAACATCATGATAAATGGACAAGAAAACCAAGCTGTTAATGATTTTATTCCACTTGGCTCAATCAATATCCATAAAAGGAGTAGTCAAGAAATCAAATGAAGTAGTGCACTGGGTTAATCTGTGTCAAAAGACCTCTTTAACATTCTAAGAAATAAATATTTCACTTTGATGACTAAGATGCATCTGATGCAAGCCATGGTCTTTTCAATCATCTCATGTGCATTTGAAAACTGAATAAGGAAGAAGAAAGAATAAAAAATAATACATTTGAACTGAAGTGTTAGCAAAGAATATTGACTATACAGGGACTGCCAAACAAACAAACAAATCAGTCTTAAAAGAAATGTAACCAGAATATTCCTTAAGTAAAGATGGTCAGATTTTACCTCATTTGCTTTGGACATGTCATCAGGAAAGACACTTTCTACAAAAGTGTATCGTATTTTGTAAAGTAGAAGGTCAATGAAAACAAGGGAAATTCTCAATGAGACGGATTGACACAATAGCTACGAGACGGATTGACACAATAGCTACAACAGAGTCAAATATACCAAAGATCATAAAGATGGTTCAGGACTGAGCATCATTTTATTCTGTAATACGTAAGATTGTCACAAGTTGGAGTTGACTAAATGGGAGATAAGATTTGCGGACAACATGTGGCCTAGAGAGGAAATTTTAAAGACAAAGATATTATAGAAGGTAAACTGAAAGAATGGTTCAGTGGAGAAGGAGAAACTGAAGTTTAAAAAGATAATGAGTGTAAGTGAATTTTGTAAATTTAAAAGGCTATACAAGGGTCTGATATTATAATTATTTGATCTGAATGAACATTCACAGTCTAACTTTTCATAACCCACATCTCACAAAGCATTATATCTTGTCCCCTTCATAAATATTTATGGTGACATCATAAACACTCTCCTGACTACTTCTTGTTTGTGTTACATTCATAAGGGATGCTTTGTTAGTCACAATAATAGCTATTGAGTTTTAGAAAGGATGAAATTGTTCATGTGCCAATGAACTCACCCTTTTAGGGTGCTTTGACTCATTCATTTTTACTGGACCTGAAGCCGGATAGAAATGCAAATGCCAATTTTCAATCCAATCTTACAAGAATATATCAAATACTTACTATGCATAGGGCCAAACTAGGTTTTGTGAGATTTACACATTAGTTAGGGTAATATCATTTAGACATTAAATCTCATCGACCCCTTTCTTAAATTTTTCATCATTCTGTCTCATCCTCTTCATTTCTACTGATTCTGTCACATGCAAAGGCAAGGATGTAACAGCATAACATTAGTTCAGGTATGACACTGGCTTTATAGAAGCATTAAGTACTAGAAGTTGGGCAGAGAAAAAACTTGGAGTTGTAGGAATAAGTATCCTCATGCTAATTTGAAAAATAAATATTGCTAGTGATTTTAGCAGGAGCTCTGGCAGCATAGTGCCTAAGGCACTTGATTGCTAACCAGAAGGCTGGCCGTTCAAACCCACCAGCCACTCCTCAAAAGGAAGATGGGGTAATCTACTTCTGTAGTGATACTGCCTCAGAAACCCAAGGAGGGGTTGCTATGAGTCGTCTCTGACTCGATGGTACATAACAACAGTGATTTTAGCAGTGAATAGAATTGTTTGATTTAGGTTTTAAAAAGATAGCTCTTTTGAAGGTAGATTAGAAGAAGGTAAGAAGTAGGGGGATCAATTAGGAGCCTCATTTAGCTACTATTCAATGTATCAAGTACCTACAGGATGTCAGGAATTACGCCAGGTTCTGAGGATAACACCACAAAGATACAACTCTGCCCTAAAGAAGTTTGTAATATAGTGGTAATAACTGACAGCCACAATATATAATTAACTTAGTTATGTGAGGGAAAATTAATCAGTGTGTTAACCCTGCTAAAAGTCAATTTTTAAAAAATGCATTTGTGGAAAAAGTAAAATTAGTATAAACCAGAAGGTATCTATTTATTTCGAGATATATATTTTTGAAGCTGAAAAGTTCATGAGGCAGTTGGATTCTGGAGCTGTCATGATGGGTTGTGTGAAGTTATAAGGGAGCAGAAATTACGAGTAAGGAGAGGATCTGAGGCAAAAGAGACATGTAGAGCAAGAGGAACAAAAGTGAAATGAAGTAACTCTGCCAAGAGAAGAGACATCATGAAACAGGAGAGAGTTCATCTAACTAAGAAGAGAGAAACAGGTAATGGAAGACCCCGTGAGTGTCTTGGTTTCCAGTCTTTATTTCAGCTCCAATCGAGATGCATCTGTGAAACAACCAGCCCTATTACTTGAGGAAATTTGTGTGGGTCTGTGTTTCTTGCAAACACAAGCAATTTGGAAAAACAAACCCAAACCAAAATGAAACATTTTCTCACTGCCTTGACTACCTTATCTCTGAGCAAAGCAGTAGGGGCATGAGAAGTTTGTGCTCATGGAGAGCACAGTTCATGCAGAAACAAGACATTTTGAAATGAATGCCTTTTTATTTGTTTTTGTTTTTTGTAAATGAAGCATGTGTAGTCACCTTTACACTTGACAGAGTGCTTCCAAAAAAACTCCTGCCAGCCAACAGTGCTTCAGATTGTGTGTTGTAGAACAAAAGAAAAGAGGATACTTAATCCACAAAGCACTTTATCCACGAGTAAAATCAAACAGTGAACCATAGCAGAAAGCAGGATCAAGGATGGCCCCAGGCACAAAAGTGGTTTCACAGAGGTCCATTTTCTTGCTCCTCTTCTCTCGCAGTTCTTCACATCCCTTTCATCATGCCTATCCCCTAGAAATGCTCAGGATTCATTCTATCAAAGAGAAAAGGCAACCACTTGGCCATTCTATGCACTCTGTTGGGCTAGACATTAGGGTTATAAAAATGAAAAACATTTTCTTTCCTTAAGAATTCAGTATTCTGGGTAAATCAGGCAGATAAACAGTTAAACATTAGAGGATGGAAAATCTATGAGGATGCAGAGAAGAAGCCCCTAAAATCACTGAATGATAAGTCTTCCAAAAAAAAAAAACCAAATCCACTGCCACCGAGTCGATTCTGACTCATAGCAACCCCCATTGGTTTTCCAAAGCAGTAAACCTTTACAGAAGCAGATTGCCCTGTCTTCCTTCTGCAGAGTGGAAGGCTGGTTTGAACCGCCAACCTTCTGGTTAGCAGTAAAATGCCTTAGGCACTATGCCACTAGAGCTCCTTGAGAATCTTCCAGTAAAGGCAATTTAATTACATCGTAAAAGAGGAAAGAAGACACAGAGGTTTAAAAGAAAAGAAGAATGAGAAGGAAAGGAAGAGATTATGAGCATATGTGTTTAGTAACTCCTCCCAGGTGCATCTGGAAAGAGGGTAATTTTGTACCCAAGGGAATGAATTATTAATGGTGGCACATCAGACATTATGGCATCTATGCAAGAGCGATCATTTTGATCAATTGACCTCTTTGCTGCCCCTCACAGCAGACCACATACAGTATCTCCTCTGCAGGTCTTAGGAGAGCAGAGCTCTCCAGTGGCGAGAGTCCACTGTCTACTCTGACTAATGTATGTAGGAGTATTTAGGTAGGAGATGCTGAGGGAAAAGTGTCTACACTTTCATAGTTCAATAGATACAAATGAACACCTACAGTTTACTTATCCACCTCCCACGCAGGACTAAGAGCTCTCACTGTGCTGCAACCTTGTCTGATTGATCTTTGTATTCCTTGGCAGCTAGCACAGGACCTGGCACAGAGTAAACAAAAAGATTGGTGCATGAATGAAAGCTCTATACCCAGTTGGGAACATGGAAATCAAATAAAGCAAACAAAACAAAAAAGGGTGAGGTCTTTGAGCCCCTCAGGCCACAGGAGAGAGGATGATTGCCATGAATATATTTAAGAATCATGCAAAGCAGAACAAAATAAATGGATTGCCAGGAACTTTGCTGGGGGGTTCTAGAGAGGGAGAGATGACATCTATACAGGAAAATAGCCAATGTTTGGGAAGGTCAGTGGCATGTGTACAGGGTCTAAAGGGAAAGAGTAGGAATTTGAGAGTTGAGGTAAAATAGGAGGAGAGAGAATCCGAAGTGAGAAGCAGACACCAAAAGGCAGCAACTGCCTTCTGGAAAGATAAAAGGTGGAAAAAGGAGGCAGGCATCAGATGAGAAAGAACTTCAAATGCCAATGTGAAAACTACTGACTGCTTGACACAAACATTGGCTGCCAATGCAGCCACTCCTTTGTCTGTTCTCTTATGTCTTGACAAAGACAAGGAATATGTAGGAAACACTAACCCTGCTCCCTTCTTTAGGGACTCCACAGTGCTACTGTTTTTCATATCCTAAGGCTTTACATAAGCAGCACTGGGAACTGCTTCCAGATACAGAAAACAAAGCTTGCCATTAAAAAAATATTTAAGATGGACTTCCTCTCCCCTAGGGTCAAGTAGAAAGGAGTCCTGCTTAGCTTCTAACCAAAAGGTTGGCAGTTTGAACTCACCAGCTGCTCTCTAAGAAGCAGTCTGCTTCTGTAAAGATTTACAGTCTTGGAAACCCTGTGGGGACAGTTCTCTTTTGTCCTACATGGTCTCTATGAGTTGGAATCGACTTGACAACAACGGCGTTGGTTTTTTTGTTTTGTTTTGTTTTTTGGTTTAGTATCAAGCAGTGTTTTTATTATGATCACTGGAATCCTCAAATACAACTCTGTTACACCAAAAATCTTCAAGTGTAATTATGTATCAAAACACAACAGAAATGTTTTTATATTTTTGAAAAGGATGTCATCCAAATAGATTTTTATCATTTCTATTTTTTACAACTACTAGGAGGCTTTTATGATGCCTTTTTTACTGAAGGGTTCAAAATGTGCCACTGATACTACAATATTAATTTGTCACACAGTTGAATTAACTTCAATGCATATTTATCTGTGTTGCATGAGGTGCTATGAGAAGTATAAAAAAGTACAATTACAACTCAGCTACCCAATAAGCTGTGAAAACTCATTTTGGGGAGATGGATTTACTCATTAATCCAACAAATACTTATTGAGTGTCAACTATTTGTCATATAACTCTGCTAGGTTGGAGGTAAAAAAATGAATCAAACATGATTTCTGCCATCAAAGGATTTAATCTAAGAAATGGACAGATTAACACAAAGTACCCTGATTTGTTAGGAGCAGTGTGGCACAATGGTTAAAGCATTCAGCTCCTAACCAAAAAATAGGTGGTTTGAACTTACCAGCCTCTCCACGGGAGAAAGATGAGGCAGTCTGCTTCAGTAAAGATGTTCAATCTTGAAAACTCTATTGGGCAGTTCTACTTTGTACTATACAGTCACTGTGAGTCAGAATTTACTCCATGGCAGTGGGATTTTGTTTTTGTTTATTTATTTATTTATTTAATGTGAAGGTGATACTTGATGTGAGTCTTAAACATTGAGTAGGTGTTTGTCAGATGCACAGGACAGAAACAGGAGGGGAATGGGGAGGAATAAAGGCATAATTCATCCTGGGAAATGGAAGCTTCATGATCAAAGTCACGAAGTGAGAGCAGCTCTACTTCTGGGAAACTGAATATAACGGTTAACTGAAATTGTGTAAGGGAAGAGAGTAACTTATTATTGTTAGTTCCGCATGGATGACACTAACCACGTGAAAGATGAAGTGACAAGAATTTAAGGAAGCTGGAGAAATTAAGCAAGTCCTCATTAGAAATTTTAGTATGTAGGCAATGGAAAGTCACTTCCACTTTGGCTATGTTTGGTTTTCTGACTGTTCCTTGAACAACCAAACTCTACTACTACATCTTATTGTTCTCCCTGCCTGTAATTCCTTTGTCCCACAAAACAGCTTGCCCTTATCCCCATTCCCTTTAATTTGTAACCATTATCCACCTTTTAGATCCCAGTTTTTAGATCAATATTTAAATATGAGCTTTTAGATCATATTTTAATAGGGGTTTTCTTTGACTCCTTCAACCAAGGCACTCCTCTTACACACTTCTATAGCAATCTGTAATTTGGCTTCATAGTATTAATTATAATTATTATTAATTAAAAATTATTGTTTAATATTCATCTTGAAAAACAAACTCTATGAACATCATAAGTTAAAATCCTATGCCTAAAAGTCTATATTAAAAAGATTATATCAAATGAATAACCTACACTTTCACTATAAAAAACTAGAAAAAGAGCAAACTAAATCTAAAGCAAGTAGAGAAAAAAAAACTAGTAAAGAGAGAGCAAATGAATGAAAAAGAAAACAGAAAAATAGAAAAAAATCAATGAAACCAAAAGTTGGTTCTTTGAAAATATCAATAAAATTGACAAATCCTTAGCTAGACTGATCAAGAAAATCAGAGAGAAGACTCAATTACTAATTACAAATCAGAAATATAAGAGGGAATATTACTACTGGCTTTACAGGAAAAAAATATTATAAGAGAATGCTATGAACAACATTATGTCAACAAATTAGATAACTTAGATGAAATAGATAAATTCCTAAAAATACACTACTACTAAAAATGATGTAAGAACAGTTAGAAGATCTGAATACACCTATAACAAATAAAAAGTTGAATTAGTAATTTTAAAACTACCCCCACATACACACACACACACAAATCCTAAGCACAGAAGGCATCTAAGATGGATTATATCAAACATTTAAAGAAGAATTAACACGAGTTATTCACAAACTCCTTAAATGAGGTTAGTATTACCCTGATTTCAAAACCGGTAAAGAGATCACAAAAAGAGAATCATACAGGAAAATATCCTTTATAAATTAATATTAAAAAATCTTCAACAAAATACTAGAAAAATGAATCTAGAAACATAAAAAAAAAAAGAAAATTAGACACTGTGAGCAAGTAAGGTATAACACAGCAATCAGAGGTTAACTTACTAACAAAAATGCAGTCAATGTGATACACTGTATTGATAGAATAAAAGATTAAAAGATATGATCATCTCAGCAGATAAAGTAAAAGTGTTCAGAAATTCCAACACCCTTTCATTATGTCTAAGAAAATACTCAGAAAACTAGGAATAGAAGGGAACTTCTTCAACCTGATAATTAACATCTTTTAAAAACCCACAGCTAACATCATATTTAATAGTAAGAGTGGATTTTTTTCCCCTGATATTGAGAATAAGACAAGGATATCCCCCTGCATTACTTCTATTCAATATTGTACTCGAGATTCTAGCCAATGCAATTACACAAGAAAAGAAAATGAAAGATATTCTGATTGGAAAAGAAGTAAAATTATTTCTATTTGGAGAATATCCAAATAAATATATCCAAGTAAATAGAATATCCTAAGGAATGCACAAGAAAACTGTTAGAGCCAATAAAGGAGTAGTCAAGTTTGCACGATACAAGATCATATAGAAAAATCCAATGTAATTCTACACACTAGCAAATGAACTATGCAAATGAAATTAAGAAAAAAAATCCTTTTACAATTGTACCAAAAAAATAAAATATTTAGGAATAATTTAACCAAGGAGGTGCAAGATGTGTACAGCGAAACTACAAAACACTGTCAAAATAAATTAAAGGAAACCTAAATAAATGGAAGACACCTCATATTTGTTGATACCAAAGGGAAAACACACACACACACACACACACACACACTGCCATCAAGTTATTTCAGACTCATAGCAACCCCTCCTTGGGTTTCCAAGGCGGTATCTCTATGGAAGTAGATTGCCCAATCTTCCTTCTGAGGATTGGCTGGTGGGTTTGAATTGCCAGACTTTCTGGTTAGCAGTCAAACGCCTTAAGCACTATACCACCAGAACTCCCCCATGTTTGTTGATAGGAAGACTTAAGTTTTTTTAAATGGCAATACTACCCAAAGTGATCTACAGATTCAATGCAATCTCTATTAAAATTCCAATAAGATTTTTGGCAGAAACAGAAAAACTGACTCTAAAATTCATATGGAATTATAAGAGACCCCAAATAGCCAAAACCATCCTGAAAAAGGAGAACAAAGTTGGAAGATCACTTCTCAATTTCAAAACTTCACTTACTATACTTGCAGCTACAATAATCAAGACAATCTGGTAGTGGCATATAGGTAGGCATATAGATCAGTGGAATAGAATTGAGAGTCTAGAAATAAACTCATACATCTATGGTCAACTAATTTTTGACAAAGGGGCCAAGATAATTCAATGAGGAAAAGGGGTTTTTTCAACAAATGGTGCTGAGACACTAGATATCCACATACAAAAGTATTCAGTTGGAGTCATTTCTCATATGATATGCAAAAATTAATTCAAAATTGATCATAGACCTAATATAAGAATCAAAGCTGAAAAATTATTAGAAGAAAAATCTTCATGACCTTGGGTGAGACAATGGTTTCTGAGATATGACACCAAAACATAAGTGATAAAAGAAAAAAATAGAAATTATACTACATTAAAATTAATGTGCTACACCAAATGGTACCATCAAGAAAGCAAAAAGATGGCCCATAAAACGGGAGAAATATTTGCAAGTCATACATCGGATAAGAATTTTTCAGATAAATAAAGAACTCAATGATAAGATGAAAAATGCAATTTTAACATGGGGTTTTGAATAGATAGATCTCAAAAGTTCACAAATGGTCATTAAACACAATAAAAAATATTCAAAACAATTACACATTGGAAAACACAAATAATATAATTAAATACCACTGACACCCACTGTTGTTGTTGTTGTTGTATGCCGTCGACTCAGCCCTGACTCATAGCGACCCCTCCTTGGGTTTCTGAGGCAGTATCACTATGGAAGTAGGATTGCCCAACCTTCCTTCCGAGGAGTGGTTGGTGGGTTTGAACCGCCAGCCTTCTGGTTAGCAGTCAAGTGTCTTAGGTACTATGCTATCAGAGCTCCTCTGACACCCATTAGGATGATTAAAGTTAAAAAAAAAAAAAAAAGACAGTAACAAGTACTAGTGAGGATATGGAGATAATGGACCCCTTATTTATCTCTGGTGTGATTGCAAATTGGTGCTAACTCTTCGCAAATGTTTGTCAATTCCTTAAAAGATTAAGCATAGTTAATATTGATCTAGCAATTGCACTCCTATGTATATACAAAAACTTGCACACGAATGAACATAATAGCAATACTCATGATAGTCAGTATATGGAAACAACCCAAATGTGCTTCAACTAATGGATGTATAAATAAAATTAGGTATATCCATACAATGGAATGTTATTTGGCAATAAAAAAAGAATAAAGTATTGATACAGTTTACACAATGGATGAACTTTAAAAACATGATGCTAAGTGAAAGATGCCAGTCACAAAAGACCACATGTTACATTATACTATTATCATGAAATGTTTAGAATAGGCAAATCCATAAAGACAGAAAGTAGACTAGTAGTTATCTAGGGCTGGGGAGGTACAGGGGTTTGGAGAGTGAATTCTAATGGGTATGGGAGTGATAAAAATATTTTAAATTTAGATATTGGTATGGTTGCACAATTCTTTGACCATACTGGAAATAATTGAATTATGTATTTTAGAAATAAAAATTTTATAGTATATAAATTATATCTCAATACATATGTTAAAAACAAACAACAAATAGATGCTGGGCTATAGGAAGTCAGATATGGAAGCTATCATGAGAGATGGGAGCTATCATAAAAAGCCTCAGGGAAGAAGTGTATTTCAGTAGCCCTGGAAACTACGAAGGATTTGGAAAGCAAGGGAGTGGGTCACAGAAAATTGTGTTGAGAGACTGATGTAAATACTTAAAATTCTGTCAAAGTATTCTTTTAACAATACAGATAAGACAGTGCTCCAGAAAGAAGAGAAAATGTATTGATTCTCATTTCTATTGTCT
This sequence comes from Orycteropus afer afer, assembly GCF_000298275.1. NCBI lineage: Eukaryota > Metazoa > Chordata > Mammalia > Tubulidentata > Orycteropodidae > Orycteropus > Orycteropus afer. The sequence continues at coordinate 18,765,497 of NW_006921603.1, read as the reverse complement.
TTCTGCAAGACTTGGTAGAGTTTACTTTTGTATAGTGCAAATAATTATAGCAACAAATGATACAATAATACAAATCATTAAAGACACCTGCCAGGACAGAACTCCCAATTCTTTAAGTTTCTCTTCATCGGTGGTTTAAAACATTTCCACATAGAACTCCAAGAAGCAGAATAAACTAGGTAAGAAATGCCCTTGAAAAACCCCCTCTTACTGCCATCTATAATTTGCTCATTCCATCCTGAAGTCTGACTGAATCCAGCTGACAAAAAGATTTACCAGATTTAGAAAATAGCTTTTAGTTTGCAGCAGGCTTTTGAACCAGAGAAGGCAATGTGATACGTGGACTGCTTCTTTTTTCTTTTTTTTTTTTTTCTTTTCCTCTTTCCTGAAATTGTGTAGTTATTGAGAAGGAAATCTGAGTGTGGGCATGTGAAAGATATCTGGCATCATGGGCAGTGAACTGTTGATGCATCAGTGAACAGGGTTTCAAGTTCCCTCCAGCTCTGCCATGTACAATAGTGTTATCTTGGACAAATCAACACTAGTATCACTTAAATCTTCTGCAAAGTGGCAGTATTTTCCAACTTCTGGGGATATTGGGTGGACCAAATGTAACAAACGTTAATTAACAAATATTTACTGTGAATCATTTTGGACTATAGCAAAAGGAACACAGAGTACTTAAAGACAGTCTTTGCCCTAAAGAACCTCACAATCTAGTGGGAAAGAATTTTCTAAAGTATAATACAGTAAACAAATATAAAGTGCTATTCTTGCTTTCCTTCCACATGAATTGTTCTTACCACACAAATTGGCTCACTTGGGCTTCACAGGCTGTCTGCTTGTTTTAAGGTTATTGGCTGGTTCATTAATGCAACCATACGCAAACCCTGGAGAGTGTGGACTCACAAATCAAAACACATCAGCTTGAATTTCGAGACCTGGCATTTTATTCAACTCCTCACCAGAGAAACCTCCTTTGGGTTTAATCATCATATTTATTTATTTATTTTTGGTGTGACAGTGGGTACAAGAAAGTAAAGGAATTTAAAAATGGTGAGTTTTCGATCATTACCTATTAGAGAGATGCAAATCAAAACAACAATGAGATACCATCTTGCTTCAGCACTAGTATCAAAGTTCAACAAGACAGAAAATAACAAATGCTGGCGAGGTTGTGGAGAGATTGGGACTCTCATACACTGCTGGTGGGACTGTAAAATGGTACAACCATTGTGGAAAGCAGTATGGCGATTCCTTCAAAAGTTGGAAATACAAATACCATTTGACCCAGCCATCCCATTACTAGGTATATACCCTAAAGAAGTGAGAGCCATAACAAGAACAGATATATGCATGCCGATGTTCATCGCAGCACTATTTACAATAGCCAAAACTTGGAAACAACCTAGATGTCCAATAACTGAGGAATGGATAACCAAACTTTGGTACATTCACACAATGGAATACTATGCAACGCTAAAGAATAATGTAGAATCTGCAAAACACCACATAACGTGGATGAACTTGGAGGACATTATGCTAAGCGAAATAAGTCAGTCACAAAAGGACAAATATTGTATTAATCCATTATTGTAAAAGTTAAGGAAAGGTTTATCTATTGGAGGACATTTTCTTGGTTGGTTACCAGGGGTGGGAGGGGAGGGGAGGAAATGCTGTTAGATAGATAGAGATAAATATTGATTTGGGTGAAGAGAAGGGCAATGTACCAAATGTGAGTGACCAATATGGCAGCACTGAGGATGAGAAAGACATAGAGAGTTACATGGGCAGTACAGACAACAAATATGAACCCCTTTGCATATACAGTACTGAGTTGTCAGTGAAAGCAAACATGGGTATAGGGTCGGATAGATGGGTGAACAAGCTAAACAATTAGGTATGTCTAAATGGAGAGTGTATCCAAGATCATATATAGGGTTGGCAGACAATGGGCCTATAAGTTCATGTGAATGATCAGAATTCCCAGGTGTATAGTAGAGCTGACAAGGGGCAAGGTTATGGTCATTGCTTGGTCACAGCCAGCTACCCAGAGGGACCGAGTAGTTGATCTTGCGGGCTTGGGACCATGGTCACAGGGGACATCAAGCTCAATTGGCATAACATACTATACAAAACATTGTTCCACCTACTACTTTGGCGAGTAGCGACTGGGACCTTAAAAGCTAGCAAGCTGCCATCTAGATGCAACAACGGGTCTCTCCTCATCAAGAAGAAGGAAGAAAACCAAAATTAATGGAAACAATCAGTCCTAGTGACTGGTACACCATCCGATCTGCAACCTATACAACTATGAGACCAGAAGAACTAGATGGTGCCCGGCTACCACTGTCATCCACTTGGAAGGGATGTAGGAGATCCTGCATAGAGAGGGAGAACAATGTGGAACAAAACTCAAAATCATTTGGAGGCAAAAAAAAGAAGGTGGGGACCAGGTTTGCTGGTCCAATAGAGCCTGGTGTAACCACTGAGACTATAGCCCCTAGCTGCCCTTCAGGTCTGGAATTGAACCCACACCTGTGGTTTCCAGCCAAACAAAATACAGGCATGCAAGTTAAACATTTACCTCAAGTAGACACACGCCCTGGAGAGAACAATCATGGGAGAAGGAAGGGCTGCTTATTCACAGGGAGATAGCTCAGGGTGCAGAAGAGTATGAAGGGATGGACACTGGGAGGAGGTAACTATGGGGAGGAAGTGGGAGGGGAGCTGTTGCATTGTAAATTTTGGTCAATGACATGAGACAAAGTGTATGTGAACTGCTGTATGAAAAGTGAATTTACTCTGTAAATCTTCACCCAAATCCTAATTAAAAAAAAAAAAAAAATGGTGAGTTTTCCCAGAGCATGAATTTTACCCTATGGTAAGCCATTTAAAACATGATTCATATCTTAAAATAAACAGAAATAGAACAGAAGTAGAATCTCCAAGAAATTTTAATATATAACTTTGAATCTTCAGGAACAACAAGCAGGCTCTCAAAGTATATGATGCTAAGGTAGGAATGTTTCAAGTATCTTAGCTCAGAGTTGTGATGTTTGCCTGTGTGGGCTGTTCACTGCACAAATCTCTTATATGGACATATCCTCCTGGGAACTGTGCAACAGTGGCAACTCTGTTTAGTTGCTTATCTAGCAAAAGACTATTGGTAGATAAAAGTCCATCAAAATCATGCTTCTCAGGCTGTGGCCCTCTACTAACCTAAGTGGTTAAGATATATTTCTATTATTATACTCTGGGAAGTTTTAAAAAAGAACGATAAGTATGTGAAAAAACAAATGTTACTTCCAGAGGTTTTGGGGGAAGGACTTGTTGACCTGTCAAATGCTTCTTTATCCTCAATGACTTTTGCGAAGAAAAGCAAATGTTGCCGTCACACAGCAGTCACACAAGTGTCAAAACACACACTGGTTTTTAAAAGTGGGAATGGGAATAAAAATTCTTAATAAGAGCAGGAATCATCACTCAACGTTCAGAGAGCTGATACCATCACTCTGAAGAAGTAATTAGGAGAAAATCAATACTCAGTATCTGTCCAGAAAAGCATAACAAGCCACTGTGGGAAGCAAAGTAACATTCAGTTTGCCAGAAAGGCACCTTTTTTCATTTTTATCTCAACCCACATTTCTTAAATGGCAGGCAATAAAAAGGCATAAAAGCTTTTGTAGAAATCAGTTACCATCATCTGAAGACCACAGGATTGTTACTTGAATAAAAAGCTTGAAATGACTTCCAAATGTCCCTGAGACCCAAGAGCTCAAAACACATTGCATGCATCATACAAAGACGGATGGGGTACCCTTCTCCCCATCAAATACGCAAGTTTGGACTTTTAAAGTACATGAGAGCACCTCAGGGTACAGTTACAGGCATACCTCATTTTATTGCATTTCACTTTATTGTACTTCACAGATACTTTGGTTTTTTATAAATTGATGGTTTGTGGCAACCCTGCCTCAAGCAAGTCTATTGGTACCATTTTTCCAACAGTATATGCTCACTTCATGTCTCTTTGTCACATTTTGGTAATTCTTATAATATTTCAAACTTTTTCATAATGTTGTTGCACACTTAATAGACCACAGTATAATGCAAACATGACTTTTATATGCACTCAAACTAAACCAAACTCACTGTTATTGAGTCAATTCTGACTCAAAGAAACCCTCATTGGGTTTCCAAGGCTGTCAATCTTTATGAAAACAGACAGCCTAATCTTTCTTCCATAGAGTGGCTGGTGGGTTTGAATCCCCAACCTTTTGGTTAGCAGCCAAATGCCTTAACTGCTACTCCACCAGAATTCCTTTTAAAATTCATGGGACTCACTTTATGGCAATATTTGCTTTATTGTGGTGGTCTGAAACTGAACTTGCAATATGTTTGAGGTATGCCTGTATACACATGAATGCTCTTGTCCACCTCTTTGAAGTAAGGGCCAAAAATCGGTTCGTTGTTACAATATCATCAGCAGCATTGCTTGGGTTATTCTGTCTGTAGGCTCTCTTGGCCTCTGATCCCATTGAATATGCTTGGCTTTCTACTCATCAACCATCCATGTACCTTCTGTTGCTTTCTTAGAGACTTGCTAAGGAGCCTGCTACCTGTCTGTTTCTTTTTGCCTGCACAAATACTCAGGAGCTTGAGGGCAGGAACCATGCCATCTTTACTTCATTTTCTCATTATCTGGCATAATATCAGGCACATAGTATGCAATTTGAATATCTGAAAAGGAAGGAATTAATGTTCAAATTATTTGCCTATTTTAGGTGGTAGCAGTCATGTTTGTTGATTGCTCCTCGTGGTCACCACAGCCTTACCATAGGATATAAAGAAGTTATACACACCAGTCCATTCTACTATCTTAAGAAGGTAGAAGTTTGATGTAGAGCACTGGTATTTAAAAGTGCGAATGGGAGCCTCTGGGAGTCTATCAAAACAGAGTGGACATCCGTAATCGTCTACTGGTTGCATTTATATGTCTCCCAAGATGTTCTGTCTTCAGTTACTTAACTCATTTTCTTTTAGAAAGACATTCATTTTGTGTTTTCCTAACTTGTGATCCCTCATAATAAAGAACCATGACCCCTATTCTGCTACACTAAGGTATCAATAACCAATTTTACTCCAAATTGTTACTGCAGCTGGAAGGGAATAATTTATCTTTTACGAGAATTTCAGAAATTTGAAAAATCACACTTTTCTGATGCAATTCATTTATGATTAATGTCGACATGTTTGTTTCCATCGGATCGTGTGCTTCCTGAGAGGCCTCATCATACACTTTTTTGTATCCACAGCATTCAGCACAATGCTTGGAACATAGTGGATAGACAATATTTATTTGATAGATGAATAATCTCAATGTACAATGCTTCAATAGCAAAAAAAAAAAAAAAAAAAGAACTGGGACTCAGAAAGATCTGGAAAGCTTTTCTTTCTTCCTCCTCACAATTCTTAGAGTTTGTAACTTGGAGTTAGAGTCATTTTTCTGTTTCTGTTTGAGTTATCTTTGCTTCCTCCATAAGGTATCTATATCAATCAGGATTAAATTTGAGTCTATAAGTAGAAACCTGCTACAGTGGCTAAAACCAATAAGAAATTTCTTTTTCTCTCTCAAAAAAAAAAAAAAAAAGAAAAAAGAAAACAAGTCTAGGGCAGTCAGCCCAGAGCTATTACAGTGGCTTGAAGAACCAAGTTACTTTTCTCATCCTTGGTGCAATACTTTTGATATTTTGGTTACAAGATGACTACATATCTCTGAAAATTTAAATAGAAAGAAAGGCAAAATCCAATATTTAAAAAGTAGATGTCAGCTGTGTCTGTCCTTTTATTAAGAGACTTCTAGAATCCTCTCTCAGTAACTTCCACTAATATCTCAATTGCTCATACTGAGTTACATGGCCATGCCTGGCTACAAAGAGTCTGAGGAAGTAAGTGATTTAATGTGGACACTTTGCCTCGCAAATTAGAATCACCAGGTCCCTAATTAATAACAGAAAAGGGGGATATTGCATGATTTAAAATCAGGAAAAGTGTGTGTCAAGGTTATATTCTTTCCCCATACTTAATCTGTAGGCTGAGCAAATAATCCAAGAAGAAGAATACAGCATCAGGATCAGAAGAAATTCATTAACAACCTGCGATATACAGATGCATAATCTTGCTTGCTTAATGCAAAGAAGATTTGAAGTACTTACTGATGAAGATCAAAGACTACGGCCTTCAGTATGGATTATACCTCAACATAAAGAAAACAAAAAAATTTTCACAATTGGACCAATAGGAAACATCATGATAAATGGAGAAAAGATTGAAATAGTCAAATATTTCATTTTACTTGGTTCCACAATCAATACCCATGAAGGCAGCAGTCAAGAAATCAAACATTTGCAATGGACAAATTTGTAGCAAAAGACCTCTTTAAAGTATTAAAGAGCAAAGATGTCACTTTGAAGACTAAGGTGAGCCTAACCCAAGCCATTGTCTTTTTAGTTACCTCATATTTATGCAAAAGCTTGACAAGGAACAAGGAAGACTGAAGAAGAAGTGATGCATTTAAATTATGGTGTTGGTGAAGAATATTGAATATACCATGAACTGCCAGAAGAAGAAACAAATCTGTCTTATGTACAACTTGAATGCTCCTTAGAAGTGAGCATCTAGTGTTTTGGACATGTTATCAGGAGGGACCAGTCTCTGGAGAAGGATATCATACTTTGGTAAAGTAAAGTGTCAGCAAAAAAAAAAAAAGGAAGGCCCTCATGGAGATGGATTGACACAGTGGCTGCAAAAAGGGGCTGAAGCGTAGCAATGATTGTGAGGATGACACAGGACTGGTCAGACTTTCATCATGTTGTACCTAGGGTTGCTATGAGTTGGAGCTGACTTGACAGCACCTAAGAAAACCAGTAAGGAAGAAAGGGAGGCTGGAAATGAAGTGGACATCTAGTAGAGTCTGGTACACCATCATCTGGCATAATCACCTGTCCTAGAAGTACCTTGGCTGGTGCAGCGTCAAGAGCCTTCTGACTGCACTACTTTGCTCTACTCACCAGTCTTGTTTATCCCATTTCCTACCTAATTCCCTGATCCTTTAAAGACACTCTGATTGCTGCTCTTGTTTCCAGATCTAATGACTGATCTTGATCTACTGTCCCCACATGCCCCGTCTCTGCCTGTTGATAATCTCCTGGATTATTGAGGCCCCATTTAAATGTTACTCCCTCTATGAAGCCTCCTGCATCTCTTGGTCAAATTTAAAGCAGCATTCAGTGTACAAATGGCTCATAATATAACCAGTTGTGAACAGATTTTGTCCCTCAGTAGGAAGCAAACTCTTGAAGACAATATATTTTATTGTAGCTCAGAATCTGGCAAAGGTAGCCGGTCAATGAAGTGTCTTTTGTGCTAAGTGATATTCTTCTGACCTTCAAGCATTTTCTGTGCTTATTCTAATCCACTGCCTGACTCTGAACCTTATTTTGCTATTTTGAGTTTCTCATAGTGTATCTAGAGAATTTTATTGCTGCCTGATATGACACAAATGCAAAGTACTGGTGTGAGTAGAATTGTTCTGTCGAGTTTTCCCTCTATTGTGCTTATCCATCACCCATGCTCTGATTATGGAAAAACAGTTAGTCTTTAAGGACCTTTCCTGGTAGCTGATGTGAATATTGAGGATAACCTTCAAATGTTCTATCCTTCTGGCTCCATTCTGAACTTAAGGCTATACACACATAAACATTACCAGACATGGACAGATGTCAGCAAAAGAGTGAACACCCAAGCATTATTACAATGTCATTAAATTAGAATATGCCCCTGACACTTCAAATGGATAAAGCTTTAGACATGATACAAACATTGTATGTATAAAAGCAACTTGAAGAATTAACTATATTTTCTATTTGTAGGTTTTTCCACACACACAAAAAAACTCAATCCAGAAATTGTTTCTTCCTAACAGTAATGTTATTTTTAAAGCAGGTGTTCTTGTAAATTAACTCTCTTGTGGTTGCTTTCTAGTGTTCTTTCCTATTTTTTTTTTTTTTTAAAGCACTGTCAGTGTGTTGCCATACTGCAACAATTTTCTAGTTCCTCTTATGGTTTTTCTTATTCGAAAATATTTGCATACTGAATTCTTGGCAAAGGATTGAAGCTTTTTTATTTTGAAGATAACCAAGAAAAGCAACATGAAAATTGCCAAAAGTAACTTTGAATCTTTTAGCACCACTGTTTACTGACTTTATTAGAGGTTATGTAGAATAGCTTCTACTCACTTGATGCTTTCATTGTTCCTCAGGTGTATAATACATTATGTTGGTTTCCTAGTTTAAGCAATGACTGACCTACAAGGGACGTCCATGTGGCTACAGGTAGCATCACCCACAAGTCGTTCAGGGAATGTTGCTGGAAAGGCAACTTTTCTAAGATATCCTTCAGGCCATACATATAACAGAAAGGATTACATGTTCTGCTTTAACTTCTCAATGAGACAGGGAGATGGTCTCCATTCCCCATGCCTAATGCACCCAGAGCAGGAAAATTGTCACTTGAAATGGAAGTTTTAACCTAAGACAAAATGTTGAGGTATCCTAACATGGCTTCTCACTCTTTTTTCTTCCCCAAATCATGCTCCTTTTCCTCACATTCCACTCTCCACCAACTGGGGAATTCATGCAGTCTGAAAAGGTACTGAAAATATCAGAAACCTGAATAAACAAATTCTGAAAACTTGTTCGCTACAGTAAAGTCATCCTAAAGAAATCTTTCTGCCTTAGTTTAGAATAAATTTCTCTCCTATGTATTCCCAAAGCTCTCTATGTGTACTGCTGGCTGCTATCACAGCATTTACCACACTATATTGTTCTAAATTTATCTCAATCAGTATTCTGATTGCTCTCTGAGACCAGGTCCTGTGTCTTTGTAATCTTACTATTTCACCATTAAGATCACTGCATAGAACATGGTAGATGCTCAATAAATATTTAATAAATGAATGAAAAGTAAAATTTCTAGGCTAAAACAGCAGAAGAGGGAAGACCTGCAACAAGATGGATTGACACAGTGGCTACAATGATAGGCTCAATTATAGCAAGGATTGTGAGAGTGGCACATGACTGGGCAGTGTTTCTCTCTGTTATACATACGATTGCTATTAGTTGGGGCCAACTTGATGGCACCTAACAACAATAACTTATGTGTATATGTGTGTATGTGTGTGTATACATATATATATATATACACATATATATTTATGGATTGAATTATTTCCCCAAAATACATATTGGAATCCTGGCCTCTATACTTTTGGATGTAATGTAATCAATTTCTGTAATTCAGTCCAATATAATACAATCAATCAGCTGTGGTCAAGCCAGTGTAAAGTCACACTAAACCTAAAAATTCCTGAGTTATATAAAGAGCAGAATAGACACAGAGATGAGAGTACACACACTGAGGAAGGCAGATGCCATATGCAGATTGCCAAGAACCAAGGAATGCCCAGGGTTACCAACAGGAAAAAGGAGCTTTGGTTGTGCAATTGTTAAGCACTTAGCTGCTAACTGTGAGGTAAGCGGTTCGAATCCACCAACCTTTCCTTGGAAGGAAAAACCTGGAGATCTCTCTGTAAAGATTACAGTGTAGGAAACCCTATGTGCAGTTTTACTTTGTCATGTACAATTGCTATGAGTTTGAATCAATGCAACAGCACACAACATCAACAACTGTCAAGGCAGGAATTGGCACAGCCAAGACCCTAATTTGGACATTTAGCCTCTAGAACTTTGAGAAAATAAATTTCTGTTATTTCAAGCTACCCACTTATGGTGTTTGTGTTACAGCAGCACTGGGTCACTAAGACATATATAAATACACATGTGTATACATATATATGTGTACATGTAGTTATATGTTTCACTTTGATTCGATTGGTATCTTTGTCAACCAGAAACTAGGAAAATTCTGCATCTGCCAAAGAACAGCATATGCGAAATTGCTGGATCCAGACAGAGACATAAAACGTTAATATGATGTTTTTAAATATATCTCACAAGCTTCAAAACAGAGATCTGAAATGTAAGTGGGTGGCAGAAGTAGGGAAACTAACTGCTACAAAGCTAATTTTCAAGAGAGCAAAAATGTATGTGAAATCATATTCCAAGTTGTAGAGGAATCTGCATCATGCCTTCTGCTCCCAGTGAAGGTGTATTCTTCACATAAAAAATTTAACTATTACTCTAATGGGCATTTAGGCACTGTCATAAGTTAAATAATTCTCTCTTGTACTCAAGTATAGCCAGTCATTGAAAGTCATAAGAGAACTTCTAAAAGATCATTAGAATAATCAACATAGGAGATCAAAAGGGCAACATTTGCTCAGGGATAAAGCTAAGAGGGCAGGAAGGGATAGGAATGAAGGATGAAGAGAAATGGTAAACACAGGGAGGAAGTGGGAAGAGTGCTGTTATATTGTGGGAATTGCAATGAATGTCACAAAATGAAATGTGCACCAATTGCTGAATGGAAAACCAATTTGTTCTGTAGACTCTCACCCAAATCATAATAATAATAAAAAAACGAATATTTTTAAAGTTGGGCAAAAGATATGCAAGAATTCCTATAAACAGTAGAAAAACATAACTGATTTCTTTATTTTTGTATTATAAAACAATGCCATTTGTACTTTTTTGAACTTTTTTTGTATAACACAAATTGAGACATTTAACACATTTTGTAATTTTTTACATGATTAAAGAATCTTCAGTTCTTTTGACATTTAAATTATATTTTATGCTGCTTATGTAATGATGTGTCATTCTTTGCATTTAATTTGTAGTTGTAAAAGTTACATTGAGTCCTTTGTTTCTTGGCTCTCTATTTTTAAAGCAGAGTAGCTTTATTGGCTTTTGCTCAGTTCCTGGTTGTCTCTGAGGCAGTGTCCTTAAGTGTCTGACCTTCCTGACTTTGCCACTGTCATTGCATTGGGTGTGAATGGCAGCTGGGGTAAACTACATGTTAACAAACTGTATGCTCTCCACCCTTTCCATTATTTTTATGAGAAGACAGTTGAAAATGAACTTAAGAGCAGCCATCAAGAGGTAAGAGAAGTACCTCTTCTGTCTTACTTTTATCTGCATACTGCCTATTTTCCTATGACAAAGACTGGCTAAGTTTCATTTACTTTAAATCTGCCTCAGTAACTACCATAGTGCCTCATGTCAAATCTAGTAGATATCACTATCATCCTCACCATTACAACAGCTGCCATTCACTGACAGCCTCGTACAGGTCAGCCTCATACCAAAAAAAAAAAAAAAAAAAAAA
>NW_006921603.1:18752288-18753533 GCF_000298275.1 Orycteropus afer afer | reverse complement strand
GCTACCAGAGCGCCTCTTGATTATCTAGGTGGGCCCAATCAAATCACATGAGCCCTTAATTGTAAAGAACATTCTCCTACTGGAGGCAGAAGAGAAATACAGCAAAGGAAAAGCCAGACTTCAATTACATCTACAAAGTCCCTTTTGTAGAACTGAAATAAAAGGACATGTCTTTGCCAGTTTAAAGATGGAGGGGAAGAAGTGTCAAGGAAACCGGGTGGCCTACAGGAGCTGAGAGGGACTCAGCCAGGAAATAGGCCCCCTCAGCCCTATAACCACAAGGAACAGAATTTTGCCAATAACATGCATGGACTTGATACCGATTCATATCCAGGCCTCGAGAAAGGGAGGCAGCCATGTGGACACTTTGATTTTGGCTTGTGAGATTCTAAGCAGAGGACTCAGTCAAATCATGCTGTACTCAGACTATGAAAGACTATCGGTTGCTATTCTAAGACACTTAATTTGTGGTAATTTGTTACATCAGCAGTAGAATACTAATACAGAAGCCCTGTTGTGGATCGAATTGTATCTCCCCCAAAATATGTATTGAAGTACCTGTGATTATGTTCCTGTGTGGGAATAGGGTTTTCCTTTTGTTATGTTAGTGAGGTCATACCAGAGCAGAAAACAAAAACAAACAAACAAAAAACCAACTGCCATGGAGTCAATTCCAATGCGTAGCGACTTCCATTGGGTTTCTGAGGTGGTAGATCTTTACAGAAGTAGATTCCCCTATCTTCCTTCCACAGAGTGGCTGGTGGGTTTGAACCTCCAAATTTCTGGTTAGTAGTCAAATACCTTAGGCACTGTACACCAGAGCTCCTTTACCAGAGTAGAGTGGGTCCTAAAACTTAATCACTTTTAGTTATACAAAGAATAGAATAGACACAGAGATATACACAGAAGTAAGACACCTAATGAAGGCCGATGCATACGACAAATGCATCTACAAGTCCAGGAACACCAAGGATTGCCTGCAGTTACAGAAGCTGAAACAGACAAATACAGACCTTTCCCTAGAACTGCATGCTGGGTTCAGATTTCTATCCTCTGGAACTGTGATAAAATAAATTTCTATTCTTTAAAGCCACTTATTTGTGATATTTTTGTTATGGCGATACTAACTTACTGAGACATAGTGTAAGCAGATCCTTGTTGTTGTTGTTGTTATGTGCCATCGAGTCAGACCCGACTCATAGCAACCCCTCCTTGGGTTTCCAAGGCAGTATCACTACGGAAGTA
>NW_006921603.1:18747682-18751353 GCF_000298275.1 Orycteropus afer afer | reverse complement strand
GTGGTATACTCAGTGTTTTACCCCAACAGCATAATTCAAATTCATCAATTCTCCTTCTGTCTTCCTTAAAGAGGTCTTTTGCAGCGTTTCCTGATGGCTGCTTCCATGGATGTTGATTGTGATGCAAGTAAAATGAAATTCTTAACAACTTCAATCTCACCATAATTCAAATTATGAATAAATTTTTCCTCTGTCTTCCTTATTTAGTGTCCAGATTTCACATGCATATGAGGTGATTGAAAATACCATGGCTTGCATCAAGCGCACCTTAGTCTTCAAACTGACATCTTTAGTTTTTAATACTTTAAATAGGTCTCTTGCAGCAAATTTGCCCAATGCAATATGTTACATTTCTTGACTGCTGCTTCCATAGACATTGATTGTGGATCCAGTAAAATGAAATCTTTGACAACTTCAACATTTTCTGCATTGATCATGATGTTTCTTATTGGTCCCGTTGTAAGAATTTTTGTTTTCTTTATGATGAGGTGTAATCCATACTCAAAACTGTAGTCTTTGATCTTCATCAGTAAGGGCTACAAGTCATCTTCACCTTCAGCAAGCAAAGTTGTGTCATCTGCATATCACAGGTTGTTAATGAGACTTCCTCCAATCCTGATGCTGCATTCTTCTCTGTATAGTCCAGCTTCTCAGAATATTTGCTCAGCATAAAGACTGAATAACTATGGTAAAAGGATACAGCCCTAATGCACACCTTTCCTGATTTTAAACTATGCAGTATCCTCTTGTTCTGTCTGAATGACTGACTTTTGTGTATGTATAGGTTCCTCATGAATACGATTTAGTATTCTGGTATTCCCATTCTTCACAATCTTATCCTCAATTTGTTATGATCCACACAACTGAATGCTTTTGAATAGTCAATAAAACACAAGTAACATATTTCTTGTATTCTTTGCTTCCAGCCAAGATCCATCTGACATCAGCAATGATATCCTTCATTCTACAACATCTTCTGAATCCAGCTAGAATTTCTGGCAGTTCCCTATCGATGTTCTACTGCCACCATTTATAAATTCCCTTCAGCAAATTTTACTTGCATGTGATATTAATGAGATTGATAATTTCTGAATTCTGTGCAGTAATCTTTGATATGGACACAAATATGGCTCTTTTCCAGTTGTTTGGCCAGGTAACTGTCTTCTAAATTTTTTGGATAGACAAGACAGTGTTTCCAGCATTGCATCCATTTGTTAAAGTATTCCATTTCAACTAATTAGGTATTCCGCCAGTTTCTGGAGACTTGTTTTTTACCAATGCCTTCAGTGGAAATTGGACTTCTTCTTTCAGTACCATTTGTTCTTGATCATATACTACTTCCTGAAATGGATGAACATTAAACAATCCTTTTTGGCACACTGACAATGTGTATTCCTTCCACCTTCTTTTGATCTTTCCTGTGTCACTCATTATTTAGCCAATAGAACCCTTCAGTAATGTAATTTAAGGCTTGAATTTTTTCTTCAATTCTTTCAGCTTGAGAAGGCCTGAGTGTATTCTTACCTTTTGGTCTTTTAACTCCAGTTTTCTGCAGATTTCATTATAATACTTTATTTTGTCTTCTCAAGCCATCCTTTGAAATCTTCTGTTCAGTTCTTTTACTTCATCATTTCTTCCATTTGCTTAAGCTACTCTATGTCCAAGAACAAGTTTTGCAGTTTCCTTTGATATCCATTTTGGTATTTCTTTCTTTCCTGTCTTTTTAATCATCTCTTTCTTCATCTATGATGTTCTTGGTGTCATCCCACAGCTCCTCTGGTCTGTGATTGAACACACTTAATTAGTGTTTAATGTGTCAAGTCTGTTCTTCAGATATTCTTTAAATTCAGGTGGGATATATTTAAGGCCATATGTTGTTTTGATTTTCTTCAGCTTCCACTTGAACTTGCATATGAACAATTCATGGTTTGTTCTACACTCAGCCCATGGCCTTGTTCTGACTGATGTTATTGATCTTCTTTATTATCTTTCCACAGATGTAGTCGATATGATTCCTATGTGTTTCGATCCACCTGTATTGTTGCCATTTTTGTTGTTGTAAAGAGGTATTTATAATGAATAGGTTGCTGTTGTTGTTGTTGTTATGTGCCGTCGAGTCGGCCCTGACTCATAGCGACCCCTCCTTGGGTTTCTGAGGCAGTATCACTATGGAAGTAGGATTGCCCAACCTTCCTTCCGAGGAGTGGCTGGTGGGTTTGAACCGCCAGCCGTCTGGTTAGCAGGCAAGTGTCTTAGTCACTATGCTACCAGAGCTCCTAATTGTTGCCATTTTTGTTGTTGTTGTTGTAAAGAGGTATTTATAATGAATAGGTGGTTAGTTTTGCAAAATTCTTCATGCAATCTCCAGTGTCATTTCTATCACTAAGGCCATATTTTTAACTACCAATCCTTTTTTTTCCAGTTCTCACATTCTAATCAGTAATAAAAAGCAAAGATGACTAGATGTGCCTGACCAAACATGGTGTTTTCAATAGCCTAATGTGCATGTAAGAGCTGGACAATGAACAAGGATTACTGCAGAAAAATTGGTGCATTTGAATTGTGGTGTTGGCAAAGAATATTGAAAATACCATGGACTGCCAGAAGGACAAACAAATCTGTCTTGGAGGAAGTGTAGCCAGAATGCTCCTTAGATGTGAGAATGGCCAGACTTTGTCTCTCATATTTGGTCATGTTGTCAGAAGAGACAAATCCCTGAAGAAGAGTAACATGCCTGGCAGAGGGTCCATGAAAAATTGGAAGACCTTCAATAAGATAGATACAGTGGCTATAATGATGGGCTCAAGCATAGCAATGATTGTGAGGACAGTGCAGGACTGGGAAATATTTCATTTTATTGTACATAGGGTCATTATGAGTCAGAGCTGACTCAACAGTGTCTAACAACAACAAGAACAACAATCATCAATAATTATCAGTACATCTTGATTACATGTTTGATCTATTTTGGATTGCAGAAGTTGGTTAAAAAAAACCTTCAATTTCTTCTTCTTCTACATTAGTGGTTGGTGTGTAAACATGAACAATAGTCGTATTAACTGTTCTTCCTTGTATACGTATGGATATTATCCTATGACAGACAGTGTTGTATTTCAGGATAGATCTTGAATGCCAATGAATGTGACATCATTCTTCTTTAATTACTTATTCCCAGCATAGCAGAGCATATGATTATCCAATTTAAAATGGCCAATATAAATCAATTTCAGCTCTCTAATGCCTAACATATTATATTTAAGCATTCCATTTCACTTTTTTACAACTTCCATTTATCTTAGATTCATATTTCATACATTCCGTGTTCCAATTTTTAATGGATGTTTGTGGTTGTCTCTTCTTATTTTGAGGCCTGCCACATGAACAAATGAAAGTCCAAAAGCTTTATTCCATCCAAGTCATCAAGGTTGATTTTACTATGAAGAAGCAGCTCTTCCTCAATCTTATTTTTAGTGCCTTGCAACCTGAGGGGCTCATCTTTTGGCATTATATCACAATGTTCTGCTGCTATTCATAAGGTTTTCTCTGGCCAGTTTTTTTTTTTTTTTTCCCCCAGAAGTAGATAGCCAGATCCTTTTCTGAGGCATCTGTGGGCAGACTCGAACCTCCAACCTTTCAGTTAGCAGCTGAGCACATTAACTGTTTGTGTCAGG
>NW_006921603.1:18739525-18747582 GCF_000298275.1 Orycteropus afer afer | reverse complement strand
AAGGTTTTCTCTGGCCAGTTTTTTTTTTTTTTTTTTCCCCCAGAAGTAGATAGCCAGATCCTTTTTCCTAATGTGTCTTAGTCTGGAAGCTCTACTTGTATAGTAAACTTATATACCATGGGTGACCCTGATGGTATTTGAAATACTAGTGACATATTTTCCAGCATCACAGCACCATGCAAGCCACTACAGTATGAAAAACTGACAACCACGTGGTGTACTTGTTAAACATAATGAATACCTTTACACTGCTGGCCTGGACCCATCTCTGAGCTTCACATTCATAATCCCAGCACACAAACATGCATCTCTCTACCTGTATGTCTCACATATCCCACCAGTTATAAATTTTCCAAAGTAAACTTATCCTCACATAAATTTATTTCAATCTATCTCAGAAAAAATGCAACTAGAACATCCTTTAGATGAAAAGATGGAAGGCCTTTGGTTCATTTACTTTGGGCACATCATTGGGATCAACTTCTGGAAAAGGGCATCATGGTTTGTAAAGTGGAGAGCTAGTAAAGGCGAGGGAGTTTCTCTGTAAGATGGATTGACACAATGGACTAGACAATAGACTCCAACTTATCAACAATCATGAAGATGTCACAAAACTGGGCAACATTTTGTTCTATTATACATAAAGTCACTATGAGTCGAGAACTAGTAACAGCAACAGTGTTCCTACCTGTATATTCTTTCTCAATCATTGACATCAACTATCCCTGATTACTATATT
Source organism: Orycteropus afer afer (assembly GCF_000298275.1). Lineage (NCBI taxonomy): Eukaryota > Metazoa > Chordata > Mammalia > Tubulidentata > Orycteropodidae > Orycteropus > Orycteropus afer. The sequence continues at coordinate 18,746,843 of NW_006921603.1, read as the reverse complement.
TATCTTGAAAAATTGCTTTAAACTTTATGTTCAACTCTTAATGCCATTGCATTAGCTAAGGTCTTCATTATTGCTCCCCTGAACCACTGGACTAATTTCTCTCCTTGAGCTTGGTCTCAATATTTCAAATCTCCCACTGACATAGTCAATTTCTTTATTGCAGCAATATATTTAAGATAAAAATCTGATGGTGTAAAACCCTTCCATTGTTTCTCATTGCCTAAAAACACTAAATATGAGATCTTTTTCAGGGTATTCTGGCCTTTAACTGCCTCTGCATTTCTATATCTAATGACATATTGCTTCAAATTGTATGTTCCAGCTATATTGATATGTCTGTAGACTTATCTATCACTAAGTCCCACTAACATATCAACATTTAGATGTTTGTTGCTTCACATTTATTGATCATTCTGTGATGGATGTATTGGAATGCCATTCTTCCTTCTCTGCTTCATGCTTCCAAACTCTTTTTTTATCCTTTAAGATACATTTTAGGTATCAGCTCCTTCAGACAGTCAACCCTACAGTATTCTTCTATATATGTGCAATGCAGTTATCTCCCTCATGTATGATTTGACACGGTCATATCTGTACAGATGTTACTCCACACAGTACCTTTATATTAATTTATCTGTCTATTTTACTAGACTGTACTCCTTGAAGGAAATGATTTTATTTTATTTATTTGTATAGCTACAAAGCCTACACCAAAACAAATTGGCACGTGGCAGATACCTAACAGAAATTTTTGGAAAAAAGGACAGAAAGAAAAAGTTGTATAAAATTTAATATTTTACAAACCTCCCTCCAACATATTATTTTATTTGACTCACAGAACAAAATCGTGAAGTAGATATTTTTATTTCTATTACAAAAATCTGGAAACTAAGCCTGAGATTGCAGAAACAACCTGCTAAAGGCCTCCAAGTGAATTAAGAGTAAAAGGGGATTTGAACCTACATCTTTCCGCACCCTTTGGTTGCTGAATCTAATTGTTTCATGAAATAAGACATGGAGAGTCTTATAATATTAACAGAAGTTTTCTCCAGCCCTGAAACTCCAAGAAGAGAAGAATGAAAATAAAAGAGAGGGTTGTTACTGTTTGAGTAGAGAGAAGAGGTAAAAGGTCACAGTGCCTTTGAGAGCTGTGTTCATCCATGTACTACTTAATGAATCTTATTATTAATTAGAGAGGTTTTAAAACTACCACATGATTACATTCGTTTATCCAAAGCAACTCCACAGTGCCAACTCTGTAACTCTCTGCCTAAGACACAATTGTTTCTCAGGTTGAATCAGAGTATGTTTTCCCTAGGAAGCCAGCATGGTTCTGGCACGACAAGAAAACTGTTCTTTTGATTTTAACATATTCATCTGGTTCTCTATTTCATCTTAGAAAAACTTTCCAGCCTTTAATGGCAACCTTAAAAGTCTTTTTTCCAGTTTTGTCTATATGATATTTGAGAGACCAACCTACGCTTCTTTCTCTCTGCCTTTTTCTGTTTCCTTCTTTCCTGTTGAAGGAATGTATAGGTTCTGAGCTTGTTACCACAGAGAGGAATGTGTCAGGGCAGAAAGCTTTTAGGACAGTAGATAAGGGGACATAGAAAGAGTGAGGGTCCAATCCCTCCTACAAATTCTCCTTAATTTGGGGTTCTGAGAAAAGAGAAGCACTAGGCTCTGCTTCCTGATATTATTAAGAAGGTGGTAAGACCCTGGAATGCATGTCCTGGGAGAGAGATGTTTTCAAAGGTTGTTGAAGGTGATAAGATGAGAGACAAACCGTGTTTAAGATTCCTGTGCCCCACACATGACAAGGAAGCAACAGACGGCGACCAGACCCAAAGAAGCTCTGAGGACATGGACAACAGAGTTCTCACAGTCAGGTCAGCCTCTAGGTTCAAAGGCCAAAAACAAAGTTGACCTATTCTCATGTGTTGATGTAATCAAGGTAAGATGAGGTCATGCTGAGTTAGGGTGAAGTGTTAATCCAATCACTGGTGACTTTATAGGAAAAGTAAGAGATACAGAGGACACACACAGAGGAAGACTGCTATGTTAAGACAGAGGCAACAATTGGAGTGATGAAGTTACAAATCAAGAAACACCAAGGATTACTGGTGACATTCAGAAGCTAAAAATGAGGCATGGAACAGGCATTCCCTCAGAGCTTTCAGAAGGAACCAACTGTGCCAACACCTTGATTTTGGGCTTCTGTTCTACATCAACTCTGAGAAAATTAATTTCTGTTCTTTTAAGCCACTCATTTTGTGGTAATTTGTTATAGCAGCCTTAGAAAACCAAAATAACTTCTCTTATGTTTTGCATTAAAACCCAAGAAGTATGACATATCCTTGAAGTAGAGAACTGAGTTTAAGTTTTCCATCAGTTATGCATAATAGAACTCGAGACAGGAGTTCTGGCGGTGTAGTGCCTAAGGCATTTGACTGCTAATCAGAAGGCTGGCAGTTCAAATCCACCAGCCACTCCTCAGACGGAGGACTGAGCAATCTACTTCCATAGAGATACTGCCTTGGAAACCCGAGGAGGGGTTGCTGTGTGTTGGAACCGACTTGACGGCAGTGAGTGAGTTTTAGGGAAAGACAGATATATTTATTGTATTCTCAAATTAGTAAACTGACATTTATAAATAAGATAAAAATAATAACAATAATGATAATTATTATTAGAAGTGAGGTAAAGGGTGAAAAGTAATCCTTTAATATACGTAGACAGTAAAATGGTAAGCTGGCAGTGACATTTCTTCAGATACCTAGTTAATAGTGATACCCAGAATTGCATGTAGGGTATAGAAAATGGAGGAAATGAGCCTTATAATTTTGTGGGGCATTATATTATGAAAAAAATGTGGAAAGCATTGCATAGAGTCTTAATCACTCACTGAAGGAAAACAAAGAGAAGCTCTTCATTTGTATCTTAGTCCTTGTTTTCAGGTTTCTTCCTCGTCTCATATTCTTCCTATTCACTTTAAGCAAAATCATCAGAATGCAGTATTAGAGATTTCTGGGTCTCTTTGCCCTTAATGTATGTCCTATAATCAAGAGGCTCTGGTTTTATCAATGCTTAGATCTAGCTGCCACCTTAGAAGAACAGATTTTCCAAACATAACATCTGCCAAGAACACCACTGCTGCCTCACAGCTGTGTCCATGTAAAGATGCAGTCCTTCAGATTGAACTAGTGGCATGTCTTCCTCGTTCCTCCACCATCCACCCCACCCCCCACCCTGACACATACCTAGAGTGATATTGAAGGTATTAAGTGTAACACAAAGCAATTTTATAAGTGTTAGACATGCTGTTGTGTGTGCCATTGAGTTGATTCTGACTTGTAGTATCTCTATAGAACTGAGAAACCATTTCAATTATTCTGGAATCCAGATTTTGGGGCCACGGAGTTGGGGTGACCTATTTGCTTTTAGGGATCCTTTTTAGTCTTGACCTGGGGTCACCGTCAAGACAAACAATAACTTAGACAATTTTGCCTTAGGCATTGGGCTCTTTTGGAGAATTATTTATATGCAGCCAATTTTGAGAAGCAGTGTTCTGGTTTCCTAGTGCCCCTCTGACAAGAAATATGCCACCAAAGAGATGGCCTTAACAAACAGGAGTTTTTTTTCTTACAGTTTGGAGGCTTTAAGTCCAAGTTCAAAGTGCCAGTCTCTAGGAGCTGAATGAAAGCCCCTCAACCTTAGGGTCCAGCTCTGTGTCCTGCTCCCGGCCCACTGGAGCTAGAGGCATTTCTTCACTCAGACAGCTGCTGGCTGCTGAGGCTGAGAAGCCGCAAGGTTGACAAGTATAAAGGCACAGTCCTGATGTTACCAAACCACATGGTAGGCCATTAACTTAAGTCCATTGTAAGTCCCAAGGTCAGCAGAGCATAGCAGGCTGCTCAGCAATGGCATGAGTACATGTAGGGTCCAGTGTGTCATAGGCTAGAGACCATTCCCAAGGCTTCTCCTTATATACAGGAAGCAGACCACATCCCAAAGGCAGCTACTCAGCTGCTTGTGGTAGATCCCACCACGGAGTTGATTGCCAGTCTCATCATGGGGGATAACTACCACCAGCTGCCCAGCCATTCTACCAGGCACAGCCAAGTTGACACACAAACATAACCACCATAAGCAGGTACCCCAGAGTCTGATTGGAAGCTTTGGGATATATAGCAAGCCCTGAATGACTGATTTTATAACTGACTAACCCTGAAATCCTGCATGTGCTCTGATAAATCAACATGGAAGGAACTTAAAATGACCATTAGGAGACTACCTTGCCTGGACTCTGCCTAGTAACTTGCATGCCCTCTTCTGAGTGCAGTGCATTTGTGTTGACACTGCCCAATTCAAATCATATCTACTCACAATTAATATATTCTATTACACTAGTTGCTGGTGTTTCTCTGAGCAGTTAGGTTCTGAACAGACAGTAGAATTGCCCCCACTGGGTTTCTACAGAAGCAGATTGCCACACTTTTCTTCCACAGAGTGGCTGAGGGGTTCAAGTCACTGAACTTTCGGTTAGCAGCCAAGTGATTAAACACAAAAATACAAGCATATATAAAACTATAGACCAAGAAGGTCAATTATAGGACAAAGAACTAAGCGTATCCATTTGTTTCTGGTTTCTGAAAATAGCCCTAAGTATTATGGTGCTTCTGGTCTTTCTGAAAAAGCCATACACCACTTAAACACATAAATAAATGAGAAGAGCCCAATTCATCATTTTGGCAACAAGCGCCTGAAAGTCTACGAAAGGGTCACAAAGAAGCCTCCACTGCTCCTCTTCCCTCTGAGGGCTGATATATGCTCATGTAGTATGTAGGGTACCACAGGGCTTTGAGGTATAAAAATGCTTGGCTGAGGAACCTTGGTCCTGGGTAGAAATACATGTAGCATAAATGTTGAGCCCACCTAACTGAGCCTACCTGGTCAAAGGGAACCAGCAGAATGTAGGACCCTCTTTTTGAGTCCCTCCCCTGTGGCACAAGGTGGAGGGCACTGAAAGAGTTTTCATCTCTACCCAATAGCCTTCTCGAGTTGGAAAGTGTAGTAGTTAAAGTTGTATGCCAAGTTGGCTGGGACATGGTTCTGAGTGGCTGGGCGGCTGAATGAAGTTACTCCCCATGATGAGATTGGTAATCAACTCCATGATGGAATCTGCTGTGAGCAGCTAAGTCGCTGCCTTTGGGGTGTGGCCCGCTTGCAGCATATGAGAAGTTTTGAGACATGTATCTACCTTTTGGCATATCTGGATCCTGCATTTGGCCAAGTCTTCCATCTCAATGTCCTAATATGTTGCCTGCTGATCTTAGGACTGTTCCAGGACTTGAACAAGTATCTTGCCATGTTGTCTGCTAATCTTGGGACTGTGTCATTTTACTTGCCAACCTTAGGTTTGTTAGCCTCAGCAGTCAGCAGTTGCTTGAATTAAGAGATGCCTCCTGCTCCAGTGCTCCAGGAGCAAAAGGCAGAGATGAAGCCCAAGTTGAGAGGCTTTCACCGAGCTTCTAGAGTTAACACTTTGAACTCAGATTTTAGCCTTCTAAACTGTAAGAGAATAAAGCCCTATTTGTAAAAGCCATCTGTTCTAGTCACCTAGTGCCACTCTGACAAGAATATACCACAAATGGGATGGCCTTAACAAACAGAAGTTTATTCTTACAATTTGGAGGCTTTAAGTCCAAGTTCAAAGTGCCAGGCTCTAGGGGTTGGGTGAAAGCCCCTCAATCTTGGGTTGCAGCTCTGCCTCCTGCTCCTGGCCCACTGAAGCTAGAGGCTTTTCTTCATTCAGGCAACTACTGGCTGCTGAGGCTGACAAACCCAAAGTTGACAAGTAAAAAGACATAGTCCCGATGTTACCAACCCACATAGAAGGCCATTGCTTCAAGTCCATTGAAAGTCCCAAGGTCAGCAGAGCATGACAGGCTGCTGAACAATGACATGACTACATGCAGGGTCCAAGCATGCCATAAGCTAGAGACCATTTCCAAAGCTGTTTCTTATATATGGGAAGCAGACCACATACCCAAAGGCAGCTACTCAGCTACTCCCAGTAGATTCCACCATGGAGTTGATTATCAGTCTCATACGGGGAATACTACATCCAGCTGCCCAGCCACTCAACCAGGCCCCGCCAAGCTGACACACAAACTGAACTACCACACCATCCATTTGTGGTATGTCTGTTATACCAGCACTAGAGAACTAAGATAGGGAGACTCTTAAAATGGATTAATATTTATTCTGATGTGCTGTCTGTTTCTTTTGGTAAGTAATAAAAGCTACTCTCCATGTAACAACTACTTCCTGGGGGCTTCTAGTGTGTTCAGGCTCTGATTAGAAAGATGAGATATTCATCTCAAAGTTTTAGAAGAAAAAGGAGTTAAGATGGTGTCCTACTAATAGACTGAGCACTAGATCCCTCTATCAACAGAGATTTTCAGAAACTCAGTGAAACAGATATTAATAATGATACTGGAGTTATGAGCAGATAATGAGAAGATAATGAATTGTATCCAGTGAAGGCAGTAAAAGGGAGAAGGTAAAGCAATGGGGAAAAATTAAAAAAAAACAAAAAAAAAACCCACCCAGCTGTCAGAGCTGAAGAGAAGTCATTGGAAATACAAAGGAGGTTGAGGAAAAAAAAAAAAAAGATTACAGAACTCACAGGGGTTAAAGATACAGAATAGTCACACTGGGAGTATTTCAAGGTGAGCTAAAGCCACAAGTGGTGGTAAAGATTGTACTGGGAAACGGAGCAGGATCCCCTTAGCTTAAGCTTCTGTAGGGTCTGGAAAGGAGTGGAGAAAAGGGAAGAGACACCCTCTGTGAATAAACAGAACCCCAAATCAGACACACAGCAGTAGGCTCGAGTCCAACTCTTATCACCTTCTTTAGCAGAGTGGAACTGAGGTCTGGGATTTCATGACTTGTGGATCTGTGGGGAGGAGGGTGGTCCTTTATCCTTAGGGGCAGCTGGCAGGTTTGAACTCTTGGACTTTGATTGATGGCTGAATGCCATCACTGGCAGACTGCTCCAAATGGAGCCAGGGACCGTAGCTGTCCTTCAAGCCTGCATCACTGACTGAATTATTTCACGTTAAGCACAGAACACAGGCTTTGGCTTTCTTCCTTGGGGGTCTCATCTTGTGCCAGTCTCCTTTCTCCTATGTGGGTGTTCCTGTGAGTGAGTGGATTTTGCCACAGTGGTCAGTTCCCAGGGCTGCTGGCTAAACATAACTGAAGGGACCCCTCCCCAAATACCTTATCCTCTCTTAATTTTTCTATTATCTTC
>NW_006921603.1:18736835-18739275 GCF_000298275.1 Orycteropus afer afer | reverse complement strand
ACCATTCCATGGAGAAGGATGTCATGCTTGGTAAGGTGGAAGGTTGACAAAAGAGGTGAAGGCCCTCAATGAGATGGATTGACACAGTGGCAGTGGCAATGGGCTCAACTATAGCAGGGATCATGGAGCTGATGCAGGACCAGGTGGTGTTCTGTTCTGCTGTGCATAGGGTCTCTATGAGTCGGAGATGACTTGATGGCACCTAACAACAACAACAACAGCTAATGGGAGGAACACATTAAACCTACATTAGACAGCTGTAACTACAAAACCGACCACCTCACACAACAGACAAGTAACACCAATAGCTCCTGAACCACAGGATCAATAATAGATGGTGGACAACACCTGCTCATGACCAACTGCAAATGCTCTTCATGATGAACAAAGATCTGCACCCACAACCTCATCAGGGATTCCACCAACACAGAGAAAGCTGGAGAGTGACCCAGTACTTCCATGTTAATACCCAAAGAAGTACACCTGCTCCACACTTCCAGATATAGTAAAACAAAGTGAAACATAACACAAGGGTGAAAAAAATCAGTACATAACTAACAAATAAAGACAACAATTTCAAAAGGTCTAGGAAACAACAGATAATTTAAAATCAAACAAATAAAAGCAGGACAAGATAGTAGAAACAAGTGTCCAAACTAAAGAATTAGGAAATCTCACTAAGGAAGAACAAGAAATTAGAACTATCTGATAAGGAATTAAAAAGATTATTAAAAAGAGCTCAAGGAAACCATAAACAGAGGCAACAAGAAGACAGAAAGTACCTTTGAAGAATTCAGGAAAATCAGTCTAGAGTAAAATAAATATAAATAAATACACAATTAGAAATCATACAAAAACAACAATTAGAAATCCAGAAGTTGTTGTTGTTGTTATATGCCATCGAGTTGGACCTGACTCATAGTGACCCCTCCTTGGGTTTCCAAGGCAGTATCACTACAGAAGTAGATTGCCCCCATCTTCCTTCTGAGGAGTGGCTGGTGGGTTTGAACCACCAGCTTTCTGGTTAGCAGTCAAGTGTCATATGCACTACGCTACCAGGGCTCCTAGAAATCCAGAAGAGGAACACTAAAATTACAGAGATAGACAACAAATTAGAAGGACAAAAGAGTAGACTAGAACTAGCTCAAGAAACATTTCCCAGCTAGATGACAAATGTCTTGACACTAGCTTATAAGAGGAAAAATCAGAGCAAAGATTTAAGAGAAATGAAGAAAACCTAATCATTGTATGGGATGACATGAAAAGAAACATTCCTGATTGGAATCCCAGAACAAGAGGTAGCAAAGTAAATAAATAAATAAGTAAGTAAATAAATAAATAGATACCACTGAGAAAATTGTCAAAGAACTTCTAACAGAAAATATTCCCATATCATGAAACAAGAGAAGATATCCATCCAAGAAGCTCAATGAACCCCATATAAGATAGATCCCAAGAGAAAGTCACCAAGACATATCATAATCAAACTTTCCAAAACCAAAGACAAAGAAAGAATCTTGAGAGCAGCTTGGGAAAAGCAAACTGTTACCTATAATAGGCAACAAATAAGACTAAGATCTGATTTCTCAGCAGAAACTATGCAGGCAAGAAGGTAATGAGATGGTATATACAAACTTTGAAGGAAAATAATTGCCAACAAAGAATTATATATCCAGCCAAACTGACCCTTAAATATAGGGCTGAAATCAAGACATTCTCATGCAAGCAGAAATTAAGGGAACTTATGAAAACCAGACCAAACCTACAAGAAATACTAAAGGGAGTCCTTCCAATAGAAATCATACCAAAGAACAACAAATTAAAATCAAGACACATGATGCCACCATCTAGAAACAACTCTGAAAGATTCACAAAATAAGCTCACAAAAAAATGTACATGTAGAAATAGGGGAGTCAATCTACAAACAACACCAGCACAAAGCAAATAGAGGGAATGAAAGTTTTAATTATGAAACTTCCAAATGGAGAGGAAGACAGGAAAATGTCTTTATAGAACAGACTGTTTGAAACTTAGGGTGATAAGAATTTATTTCAGGGTAGCCACAAAGAAAATGAACAATCCTTCTAACCAAACTAAGAAAGAAAAAAATCACAAGGCTTAGTAAACACAAAACCAATAATAATGAAGAAAAGTGAAAAAAAAAAAAATACAACCACTTGATAACAAAATGAACTCAACATAGAAAAATATTTGGAACGAAGAAATCACCAACAACACAAGAAATACAATAGAATGACAGCAATAAATTAATACCTATCACTAATTACTCTCAATGTGAAAGAACTAAATACACCATTCAAAAGAAAGATTGGATAACGAAAGAAGATTCATCAATATGCTGCCTACAAGAGACCATCTTAGACACAAAGATAAAAATAAATTAAAAATCAAGGGGTGGAAAAATATGTATCAAGCTAA
>NW_006921603.1:18730334-18736495 GCF_000298275.1 Orycteropus afer afer | reverse complement strand
CATATTCTTCTCCAGTGCATATGGATCATTCTCTAGAATAAACCATATAGTAGGCCAAAAAACAAGCCTCAATAAATTTCAAAACACTGAAAAACAACAAAGCATCTTCTTGGATCACACTGCTATAAAATTAAAAATCAGTAATAGGAAGACCAGGAGAAAAAAAAATCAAATATGTGGAAACTGAATAATACACTGCTCAAAAACTACTGGGTAAGAGAAGAAATAAAGTGTAAAATAAAAGAAAAATTTCTAGAAATGAATGGCACAAACATACAGCTTTCTAAAACCTGTGGGACACAGTGAAAGCAGTACTCAGAGGTCAATTTATAGCAATAAATCCACATACCAATAAAGAAGAGAGAATAAAAATCAATACTTTAATTCAACAACTCCAGCAATTAGAAAAGAGCAACAAAAGAAACCTACAATATCCAGAAGTAAGGAAATAATAAAGATCAGAGTAGAAATAAATGAAGCAGAAAGCAGACAAAAGAAAAACGATAGAGAAAATCAAGACAAGAAGTTTGTTCTTCTAAAAGATTAACAAAATTGACAAATACTGGGACATCTTACAAAAGAAAAGAAAGAGAAGATGCACATAACACGAATAATAAATGAAAAAGATGACATCACGACACAACCGACAGAAATAAAAAAGATAATAAAATTTTATGAAGAACTGTACTCCAACAGATTCAAGAACCTGAAAGAAATGGACAAAATTCTAGAAACACAAGACCTACCTACACTAACTCAGTCTGAGATAGAATACTTGAACAGACCCATAAAAAAAAAAAAAAGGAGAAATGGAGCAGATCATAAAAATAACTCCCTACAAAAAAAAAGTCCTGGCCCAGATGGCTTCACTGCAGAATTCTATCAAATGTTCAGAGAAAAACTGACACCTATACTACTCAAACTATTCCAGTATATAGAAAATGATGAACTCCCCAATTCATTCTATGAAGCAAACATAACATCAATACAAAACCAGGTAAAGACACCATTAAAAAGGAAAATTACAGACCAATATCCCTCGTGAATATAGATGCAAAAATCTTCAACAAAATCCTAGCCAACAAAATTCAACAACATATTAAAAAAATAATAGATCACGACCAAGTAAAATTCATATCAGCTTTGCAAGGATGGTTCAACATCAGGAAAATAATCAATGTAATCCATCACATAAATAAAACAAAAGAATCATATGATCATATCAATTGATATAGAAAAGGCATTTGATAAAATCCAACATCCATTCCTGTTCAAAACTCTCAGCAAAAGAGATAGAAAGGGAAAATCCTCAACATAATAAAGGGAATATATGCAAAACCAACAACCAACATTATGTCAATGGACAAAGACTCAAACCATTCCTCTTTGAATGGTAACCAGACAAGGATGCCCTCTATCACCACTTCTATTTAATATTGTATTGGAAGTTCTAGGCAATAGAACAAGAAAGAGAAATAAAAGGCATCCAAATTGGCAAAGAGGAAGTAAAGCTACTTCTATATGCAGATGACATGACCCTGTAACAGGAAACCCAAGACTCAGCAAAAAAATTTCTGGAACTAATAGAAAAGTTAAGCAAAGTTGCAGGATACAAGGTCAACATACAAAAATCAACTAGATTTCTCTACATCAACAAAGAGACCTCTGAAAAGGGAATAAGAAAACAATACTATTTACAATAGCTACCAAAAAAGATAAAATACTTAGGAATAAATATCACCAGGAACACAAAAGACCTGTACAAAGAAAACTACAAAATATTACTACAAGAAACTACAAGAGACCTACATAAATGGAAGAACTTGCCATGTTCATGAATAGGAAGACTGAATATTGTGAAAATGTCAATACTATCCAAAGCAATCTATACATTCAATGAAATCCCAATCCAAATTCAATCAGCATTCTTTAAGGACATGGAAAAACCAATCACTAACTTCATATGGAAAGGAAAGAGACCTCATATAAGCAAAGCACTGCTGAAGAAGAAAAACAAAGTAGGAGGTTTCACACTCTGGGATCCCAAAACCTGCTATACTAAAGCAATAGTCAAAACAGCATGGTATTGGTACAATGATAGACAGATAGACCAGTGGAACAGAATCGAAAACCCAGAAACAGACCCATCCATCTATGGACAGCTGATCTTTGACAAAGTACCAAAACCCATTAATTGGGAGAGAAATAGCCAATTTAACAAACGGTGCTGGCAAAATTAGATATCCACTTGCAGAAAAATGAATCGAGACCAGTACCTCACCCCATACACAAATATGAACTCAAGTTGGATCAAAGACTTAACTGTAAAACGCAAAACTATAAAATTCATCAGTGATAAAATAGGGGCCAATCTAGGGGCTCTAGTTTATGGCATAGACTATCACACGTAAGCCAAAATGCACAAGCTGCAGAAGAGAAACTAGATGACTGGGACCTTTTAAAAATAAAATTCTTAAGTGCATCAAAAGACTTCTCCAAAAGGTAAAAAGAGAACCTACAGATTGAGAAAAAATATCTGGCTGTGACTTATCTGAAAAAGGGCCTATCTCTAAAATTTATAGAATACTTCAACAACTCAACAAAAAGACAAACAATCTAATTAAAAAATGTGAAAGGACATGAACAGACACTTCACTGAAGAAGATATACAGGCGGCTAACAAACACATGAAGAAATGCTCATAATCATTAGCCATTAGAGAGATGCAAATCAAAACAACAATGAGATATCATCTCACCCCAGCAATAACAGCAAAGTTCAACAAGATAGAAAATAACAAATGCTTGTGAGGTTATTGGAACTCTCATGCACTGCTGGTGGATCTTACAACCACTGTGCAAAATGGTATGGCATTTCCTTAAAGAAAATGAAAATAGAAATATCATTTGATTCAGCAATTCCATTACTAGAAATATATCCTAAAGAGGTGAGAGCCAGGACACTAATAGAGTTCATCATAGTACAGTTCACTATAGTCAAGAGATGGAAACAACCTAAGTGCCCATCAACAGATGACTGGATAACCAAACTATAGTACTCTCACACAATGGAATACTATGTGGCATTAAAGAATAATGAAGAATCCATGAGTCACCTCACAATGGGAATGAATTTAAAGGACATTATGCTGAGTGAAATAAATCAATCACAGAAGCACAAATATTGTGTTGTTGTTGTTGTTTGCCGTCGAGTCAGCCCCGACTCATAGCAACCCCTCCTTGGGTTTCCGAGGCAGTATCACTATGGAAGTAGGATTGCCCAACCTTCCTTCCGAGGAGTGGCTGGTGGGTTTGAACCGCCAGCCTTCTGATGAGCAGTCAAGTGCCTTAGGCAGTATGCTACCAGAGCTATGAGTTCATTATTGTAAAAAGTCAAGGAAGAGTTTATGCAGAGAGGGAAATTCACTTTGTTGGTTACCGGTCATGAGAGGGAAAGGGAGAGAAAATTTCTGGCTAGTTGGGGGTCACATGCTGTTTTGGGTGAGAGAAGGGACAGGATATGGAAAGAGTCTGTGACCAGCATGGTGACAATGGGGAAAGGGAGGACACAGAAACATGCACAAAAGATGTAGACAACAGAGGCAAATACTATTACACCCACAGTATTGCATTACCAGTGGCAGCAAACACTAGGCTATGAGTAAATGCACAGACAGGTGAGAAGATCAGGTGGAGGTAAGTGAACAGGAATAAACCCAAGACCAAGGATAGATTTGGCTGAAGATAATCTTACATATGTACTTGTGCTACAAAATTATCCACATGAGTTACAGAACTAACAAAGGACAAGGCTGGCTTCTCAGTGGCAACTGAATACCTTGAGGGAGAGAATCACCGGGCCTGCAGTCTCGGGGGACATCATGCTCAATTGGCACAGCACAGTACATAAAAATCTTGTTCTAGATCCTACTTTGGTGAATATAGACTGTAGTTTTAAAAGCTTTCAACAGCTATCAAAGATGCGACTATTGGTCTCTCATCTGGAACAAAGAAGAGTGAAGAAAATTAAAGCCATTTGGAAAAAATTATTCCAAGATATGATGGACTACTAGGACCTCAGCCTTTACAACCCTGAGACCAGAAGAACTAGATGGTGCCCAGCTACCAATGCCAACCACCCGGAAAGGAATCGATATGGGTGATCTTAGATAGAGTGGAAGAGAAAATGGAACAAAATTCAAAAACACAAAAGTGATCAGAATTACTGGTTGGATAGAGACTGGTGGAACACCCAAGACTACGACCTTGTGTTATCCTTTGAGCCTGGAAATTGACTCACTTTCACGGACTAGCTCTCAGCCCAATAGTAGAAAGATGGACAAGCAGAACACCTACCCCAGGGAGATGTACCCACCTACCCTAGGGAGATGCACCCCTTAGGTCAATCAACCATAAGACATCAGAAGGGCAGTGTTCACATAGAGGGAAATCTCGACAGACAGAAATACACAAATAAGAAGTGTGCAGGGAAGGATTAGTAACAGGGAGGAGTGGGGAGGAGAGTTTTTTATGGTTGGAGATTATAATTGGGGCCATGAAATCAAAGGTGCATGAACTGTTGAGAGTTAAAAAAAAATTTTAAAAAGAAAGATGAGATATTCGTGGAGCAGTCCATATTAGTTATTAGTTCACTTTTTCTAATTGGCCCCCTGGCTATGTGGAAATAGGGGACAAGCTATGAGGACCACTGAGATTTTTAGTGTGTTGACTGGCAATCTCAATGTTCCTAATTCTGTTGTACAGTTTAGATGACCTCAGTGCCTTCTCAGTGCCTTCTCGAGTCACTGATAAACAAAGGAGAGAAACAAATGCAAATGCCCACGCTGTATAAAAACACTCTAGTCAGCCAAGTCTGCCATGCAAGGTTGTCCTCTATGATCTGGAGACTTCAAAAAAAAAAATCTGGGGAGGCAACAAGAAAAAAAGGAGAAGTAAAAAAGAAATAATCCAGTTTCACAACCTCAGCAACTCTTCACTTATAACTCTCTTTGAAGCTAGAAGATTCAATGAAAAAATTATTTTCCTCTTTATGTAAGGTCAAAGTTTATTTCTAGGCCTATCTGGAACCAACAAAAACTAGTATCAGAGAACCAGATCCCATGAGGTTTTTGATTGTACATAAGCAGTCTCAGGGAGCTCTGGTAGCATAGTGCCTAAGGCAATTGACTGCTAATCAGAAGGCTGGTGGTTCAAACCCACCAGCCACTCCTCGGAAGGAAGATGGGCAATCTACTTCCGTGTAGTGATACTGCCTCGGAAACCCAAGGAGGGGTCACTATGAGTCGGGTCCGACTCGACGGCACATAACAACAAAAACAACAACAAGCAGACTTAACAGCTACTCTTTTTGTTGTTGTTGTAAATATATTTAACACACAACTTTTGCCAATTCAACTTTTTACAGGTGTACAACTTATTGG
Source organism: Orycteropus afer afer (assembly GCF_000298275.1). NCBI lineage: Eukaryota > Metazoa > Chordata > Mammalia > Tubulidentata > Orycteropodidae > Orycteropus > Orycteropus afer. The sequence continues at coordinate 18,731,055 of NW_006921603.1, read as the reverse complement.
CTTGGTAAAGTGGAGGGTCAATGAAAAAGGGGAAAGCCCTCAACAAGATGCATTGACATAATGGCTGCAACGATGGACTCAGGTATAGCAAGGATCATGAGGTTGGCACAGGACAAGGCAGTGTTTTGTTGTGTTGTGCATAAGGTCAATATGAGTCAGAGATGACTCAATGGCACCTAACAACAACAACAACAACAACAACTTATTGACAGAAATTATGATATTCAGCTGTACAACCCTACCCTTAATTGACCCATTATTTCCATGATTGATAAGCCCCCACTTACCCCTGCCTCCTGTCCCTGATTACCACCAATAAACTTTGTTCTGTATACATTTTCTTTTTCTTATCTTTATATAAGTGAGGTTATACAATATTTTAAGGAGCTCTGGTAGCATAGTGGGTAAGGCATTTGGCTGCTAAATAGGAGATCAGTATTTCAAACCTACAAACTGTTCCATGGGAGGAAGATGAGGCAAACTACTTTTGTAAAAATTTACAGAATTGGAAACCCAATGGAAGTCACTATGCGTTGGAAGTCGACTAGATGACAGTGGGTTTTTATACAATATTTGACTTCTTGGATTGGAGGTTTAGGGTCATGATTACACAGAACATCCCAGTTAATTGGCCTAATAACATGTTTAGTGTTTCTGCTCTACCTCCTGGTTTGTTGTGTTGTGCCTGGGCTCTTGCAAGTGGCTATCCAAGACATAACAA
>NW_006921603.1:18725982-18728364 GCF_000298275.1 Orycteropus afer afer | reverse complement strand
GCACACCCATGGTATAATGTAAGATAATATGAGTGGAGACTAAATCTCTTATTCACTGTCCTATCTCTGTTGCTTAGAACAGGGATGCTTAGTGTCTGATACACAGCAGGTGCTCAATAAACCTGTGTTGATTGGATTAATTTCTTATTACTAGAAAAATTCGAAATGCTAAATCTTTGTCCTTTCACTGGCTGGTGAAATATACCTATATAGTAATCACAGTATGGAAATATGATACTGGCATTAAATCTGCCCTTTTCAAGGCAACATATAAGTACTTTTTAATATAAATGCTAATTTTCTTTCACATACATAGTTACTCTAGGTGCAGAACCTGTTTTGTATGTCACTAATAGGTGTTTTTTTAAAACATGATTTCCCATAAATGCTCGAGGTTTTTTACAGTATATTAATATGATTGTTCATTTTTTTGTTACATATTGAAAAGAACAAGTTTAATAAGTTTAGTGGAAGTGACTTGTTAACAAGGTCCCAATAAAACAAAAGGAGTAAATGTTCTGTTTCCAGTTGTCAGTCCTTTTGCCAGGTTGCATCTGCTCCCAGCTCTTCCCTTCCTGCTACTAGTGGCACTTAGATAGATCCTCTCTGCCTGTAGATAGAGCACTAGTCAACCCTTCTGAGCAATTCTAAATGCTTCAGACTGACAGTCTGGGGCTGAACAATTAAACTGAGCAGATAAGGGCTTATTTCCAACCCTGTACCCTATTTCTAATTTCTGGGCTTTTACAACAAGCATTAGATGAAGAGAAAGCATCCTGACTCCACCACATATTGGCTGTCTGGTCCTATATGAAATCATAACATTATCCAAATATATGATTCCTCATTTGTAAAATGGGTCTCCAGGAACCAGGCTCTGGGTCTTAAGATTTCTGTGCAGGTTTATTGGCCAGTGCTTTAATGAAAAGCACCTGTGAGGAGTAAGGGAAAAAGAATTGGGCAGAGGGAGATATTAACCAATGCTACAGAGGCTCTGGAGGATGGATGGTCCTTTAGTGATGTCTTGAATTGAGACTAGGTGCTGAGCCTTTATATCCCACATCAATCAGCAATTGGACACTGGCTGCCCCAGGAGGTAGCTTGACTCTGGGCAAGGTGGTTGTTCCAGTTGAGTGCAATTCCTAGATGAGGTGAGGCAAAAGCCTTCAACTGTCAATACTCAGCTGGGGGAGTGAGTGGCAAAGTCCTTAAGGGAGGTCTGAGTGGCATCTCTCAACATTCAATCTTGTTGTTAGTGCTGTCAAGTGGTCCCCCAAACTATAGCAACCCCATGCACAACAGAATAGAGCACTGCACACTCCTGCAGCCTCCCCATGATCAGTTGTGGATCGTACAATTGTGATCCTTAGGTTTTCATGATGCCAATAATATTTCTTTGCCAAATTTCTTGTGACATTAAATGAGATCATGTATGTAAAAGCTCTAGCCTACTTCCTGGCACTTAGATGGCACTTTATACATTATTATTACATGAATGAATAGAAGAATAAATAAGTAAATGTTTTATTGATGCCACACCTTGCTGTCAGTATTTCTTATTTCCTGTGCATTAATGTCTGTTCTGTGTGTCTCTATTTCACAAAATATGTGACCATGAAAATTAACCTTTTAGAGAGGCTCTACTAGGCCATAACAACAACAACTACTAGGCCTGCTACGAAGGGCCTAAATCCATTTCACAAATGGATTCATTTTCCCATTTGCTTTGATTGAAAGCTATATCCTGCAACACAGAAGGGTTCAGGCTAAGTGGGCTGAATCAGATAGCTCCATGTTAGACCTCTTAAGACAGAAATTTTCAGGATTTGTAGTATTAGGGTTTGGTTCCAAACATTCACAAAATTTAAAAATATATCATTTTTTATTTCTTAGCCTGTAGGGCTAGCCTCACAGGATAATTTTTCAAATCATTTCACTTTAGCTGGGCCATTTTGACATGAGATTTGCAATAGAAACAAGGTGTATGATACATTTCCTGAATGAAGAGAAAGTCATATGCCCTAGGTATTGCTTTTTTGAAATAAGTATTCCTTCCCATTCCCCTTTATGGGATAGTTCTCATATTTTAAAGAAATTCCTCTTCAACAAATGTGGGTTTTACATATAGTATTTTAACAGTTTTATGAGGTACTTATTTCTTTTCGTATTTTGCAGAGAGGTTTAAGTGAGTTCCCAAGTTACAGAATTGGTAACGGGCAAAGCTGTGACTTCTCATTCTGCTTAAAGTGCTGCTTCACTCCCTCATAATACCACAGTTGTTTCTGCTTTAAAACTTTTCCTTGTTATAAATAATTATATATATATATATATATATATATATATATTTTGTTGTTGTTGTTGTTGTTGTTGTTGTTTGCCGTC
>NW_006921603.1:18722666-18725882 GCF_000298275.1 Orycteropus afer afer | reverse complement strand
CCTTCCTTCCGAGGAGTGGCTGGTGGGTTTGAACCGCCAGCCTTCTGGTGAGCAGTCAAGTGCCTTAGGCACTATGCTACCAGAGCTCCTATAATTAGTTAATTCTTTCATTGCACTGTCTAAACTTTTTTGAACTACCTACCTGGTACAGGACCCAGGACATACAGTCCCTAAACACAAACACTTCCATGGGCAAGACCACTTACTGCAACAAGGAATAAGTCAGAACAAAGCCTCAAACCTTGGGAAGCTGAAACTGCTTCCATCAGTTTCTTGATTTGTTATTCAACTACAAAAGTATGCAAGGGCAGGCTTTTTATATGGTTTTCAGATCTTTCCTTAAGTAGAGCAGTCACTTCCAACTTCAAATATGTACCAATAAAGACTAAAGTTCCTTTTCAGCCCTGAGGGTAACAAATATCCCTAGAATGAGCTATTTCTTCCCAAGTGAACATTTTGAATATGTGCTATTTAGACATGCTTGGTAAAGTAGAGGGTCAGTGAAAAAGGGGAAGACCTTCAACAAGATGCATTAACACTGAGGCTATAATGATAGGTTCAAGCTTAGAAATGATTGTGAGAATGGTACAGGACCCAGCAGTGTTTTCTGTTAGGCATAGGATTGCTATGAGCCAGAACCAACTTGACAACACCAAACAACAATAAACATCAGATACCAATACTAGTGTAATCTTATGGTGAGAGGAAAATCACATTACCCTGAAATTGCACTTTATGATTCTAATAAGGTGATGACAATTGCTCTGTTAATTGTTTTGAAATCCACAATGAGGATTACACAAGTACAGTATGATTTTTGGGGGGAACAAAAATAAAGTGTTCCTTTGGAAAAATCTCCAATGAGAGCTATTTGATGACACAGTGTCTCCCTGGAGACTGGTTATGGAATTTTCTTGCAGAAAACATTTTATGCAATGAAAATGGAGTGCATTTGTTTCCTTGGAAACAAACCCTTTCACCTTCATTGCACAGAATTTTAAGCAAAGAAAATTTAGTAATTAGGCCCAGAATCTACCTATTTTAAACTAGAGGAATTTTCAAACACACGATATTATTAGAAATAATGTGCAATAAAACTCACTTAGCTCAGTTGAGGTCAAACATATAAACCTTCACATGATTTAGAAATACAAACGTCTGGCATTCTAAACACTGCCATAGAATTACCTAACTCTTGGACTGAATAGCTTAGAAAGCCCTCAGTTGTAATCATCAGCTGACTAATATTATCTTCTCAGTCATAAAGAAAAATCTAAAAACCTCATGTAATAAAAATATTAATTATAAGAAAATTTCAGAATGAGAAAATCAATACTCCGATACCAGTGATCTTAAGCCAATGACTTCTCCTGAGGATAGAAAATGTTTTCTATAGGAAACAAAATCTACTTTCTTTGTTAAGAAGAAGGCTTACAGCACTACATTTTTTCACATCCCAGAAGGCACACACTGTCTTCTTTGTTGTTGTTCTATATACAACTTGCGGTGTAACACCTAAACCCAGATGAGGCAGCAAATAGTTTAACACTTGCCCTGACATCTCTCCAACTCAAAATGATTATTTCAATAAGAGTTCCTATACAACTTTAATTCTAGAATAAAGTTCTTACAGAAATGTATCCATTATTTTCCTATTTGTTTCAAAGTTTCATTAATGAAATGATTTGCATCAGCTCTAAATATTGTAGGCTTGTCTTCAAACTCCAAATGTCTTAGACGCATCCCTAATGTGTAAAGACAATTATTTTCTTTTTATTTTGAAATGATTTTAGATTTACAGAAAAGTTGCAAAAATAATACAGAGAGTTCTCATGTATCCTTCACCCTTCATCTGGTTCTCCTAAAGCTAACATTTTATATATTATGTAACACAATTATCAAAACTAAGCAATAAGCAGGGTACAATGCTACTAACTAAACTACAGTTTTTTTTTTTTTCCAGATTTTACCACTGTGATAGTTGGAGCTGTGTGTCAACTTGGCTGGACCACAATTTTGTGCGGCTTAAGCTGTTGTGATGTGGTTATTCCCATGATGGGATCAGATGATTATGTTTTGAGCAGCCAATCTGTTGAAAGGGAGTTTCCCTAGGGGTGTGGCCTGCTTCCAACATATCTATGGACATCCTGGGAAAAGAAACATTCTTTTGTGAATCGGATTCCATTATGCTGCCTACAACTGTCCGTGAGTGAACAATCCACCATTCAGCCTGGAAATCTTGGATTCGTCATTCATTTCCATCAACAACTGGTATACTGCCTGCCAGCCTTGAGCCCCTCAGTCCCTGTGGCAGCAAGAGTCAGGAAAAGCCTCCAGATTGACGTTTCATCCAGGAACTTTGGACTTGCCAGCTTCTGTAAGTGTGTGAGCCATTTACCTAAGATAAATTTCTCTATATATACTTATATATAAGCTTTACTGGTTTTGTTTCTCTAGAGAACCCAACACAACCAGTTTTTCCACTAATATTCTTTTTTGGTCCCACAATCCAATTCACTCTTCTACTTTGTACTAAATTTTAAAATCCCTTTGTCATCTCCAATTTGTGACAAGTTTTCAAACTATCTTTCATGACCTTGACACACTTGACGAGTTGTTGTTAGTGCTGTCCAGTTGATTACAACTCATGGAGACATCATGTGTGCAGAGTAGGGCTGCTCCATAGGGTTTTCAAGGTTATACTGTTTTAGAAGCAGACCACCAGGTTTTGCTTCCAAGGCATCTCTGGGTGGGTTTGAACTGCTAACTTTTTGGCTAGTAATTAAAGGCTTCACCATTTGTGCCACACAGGGACTCCTTTTTGAAAAGTTCTGCTCAGATATTACCCTTTTAAGTGTATCATATTAGGGACTGCATGATATCAAAACATCTTATTATTGTTAATATTAAACTTGATCACTTGGTGAAGGTGGTATATCCTGGGCATTTACACTGTAAAGTTAGTATTTTCCCCTTTCTAATGGATAAATATCTTGGAGTAGATACTTTAAGACTACACAAATACCTGTTTCTTTTCCAACTTTAAGAAAATAATTTTTGCATTCATTGGGAGGTCTCAAACTGAGGAGAAACAGCTGCAAACATCCATTAATAATCAGAACATGGAATGTATGAAGTATGAATCTAGGAAAATTGGAAGTTGTCAAAAATGAAATGGAACACACAAAGATTGACATTCTAGGCATTAGTGAGCTG
>NW_006921603.1:18714275-18721436 GCF_000298275.1 Orycteropus afer afer | reverse complement strand
GAAAAACAAGGCTCCAGGAATTGATGGAATACCCATTGAGATGTTTCAACAAATGGATGCCCCACTGGGGGCACTCACTTGGCTATGCCAAGAGATTTGGAAGACAGCTACCTGGCCAACTGACTGGAAAAGATCCATATTTGTACCCATTCCAAAGAAAGGGGATATCAAAGAATGTGGAAATTATGGAACAATATCATTAATATGACATGCAAGTAAAATCTTACTGAAGATAATTAAAAAATGATTGCAGCAGCATATTGATGGAGAACTTTCAGAAACGCAAGTTGGATTCAGAAGAGGATGTGGAATAAGGGTTATCATTACTGATGTCAGATGGATCTTGGCTCAAAGCAAAGAATACCAGAAAGATGTTTATCTGTGTTTTATTGACTATGCAATTCAATTGTGTGGATCATAATAAATTATGGGTAACATTGAGAGGAATGGGAATTCCAGAACACTTAATTGTACTCATGAGGAACCCGCACATAGACCAGGAGTCTGTAGTTTGAATAGAACAAGGGGACACTGGATGGTTTAAAATCAAGAAGGGAGTTCATCAGGGTTATATCCTTTCATCATACTTATTCAATCTGTATGCTGAGCAAATAATCTGAGAAGCTGGACTATATGAAGAGGAAAGTGGCATTGAGATTGGAGGAAAAATCATTAACAATCTGTGATATGCTGATGACACAACTTTGCTTGCTGAAAGTGAGGATGACTCGAAGCACTTACTGATGAAGATAGAAGACTGGTCTGCAGTATGGATTATACCTCAATATAAAGGAAACAAAAGTCCTCACAACTGGACCTATAAGCAGCATCATGACAAATGGAGAAAAAATTGAAGTTGTCAAAGACTTCATGTTATTTGATTCTATAATCAACACCAATAGAAGCAGAAGTCAGGACAAGACAACATATTGTTGTTGTTGTTGTTATGTGCCATCGAGTCGGCCCCAACTCATAGCGACCCCTCCTTGGGTTTCTGAGGCAGTATCACTACGGAAGTAGGGGACAACATATAGCACTGGACAAATGGGCTGAAAAAGACCTCTTTCAAGTGCTGAAGAGCAGAGATGTCTCCTTGAGGACTAAGGTGTGCCTGACACAAGCCATGATATTTTCAATCACCTCATATGTGTGTGAGAGCTGGACAATGAATAAGGGAGACTGAAGAAGAGTAAATGTTTTTGAGTTGTGGTGCTGGTGAAGAATGCTGAAAGTAACATGGACTGCTAAAAGAACTAACAAATCTGTCCTGGACGAAGTACAGCCAGAATGCTCCTCAGAAGCAAGAATAGCCAGACTATGTCTCACCTACTTTGGTCATGTTTTAAGAAGAGACCATTCCCTGGAGAAGGATATCATGCTTAGTAAGGTGGATGATTGATGAAAGAGGTGAAGGTCCTCAACAAGACGGATTGACACAGTGGCTGCAATGATGGGCTCAAGTAAATCAAGGATTGTGGAGCTGGCATGGGACCAGGGAGTGTTTCATTCTGCTGTGCATGGGGTCACTATGAGTTGCAGATGACTCAATGGCACCTAACAACAACAATTGGGGGGTCTTGTCTGCAACATTATTATTGTAGTATTCTAATGATTTTCTGCTTTTATTATTTCTTTTACAATTACTAATTGGAAATCTTCTGTACGGAAAAGCTGCAAGGATAGTTATCTTTTGATTTGAAAACAAATGATCATTTTACAGCTTAGTCTGTGTTCTTCTGAAATATGTATAAGCTTTAGAAGATCAAAGCTACTATCTTAAGGCAGGGCTGGGATGAAGAGATGTCATAATTAGTAAAGAAGTTATTATTAGTAGTAGTAGTTACAAAGGGTCCACAGAGCAACTACTGTAGGAGAAACTTTTTCCACTGAAACAATTTATATACTTTTAATAGTAGTAATATCAGAGAATGATTAGAAAGTCATTAAGTCTTGATCATTCAAAAACTCATTCATTGAATTGCCAGCACCTTGCTAAGTGTAGAACTAACTTTTTTTTCATGACAACTCAAGCATCTCTTCTCAGAACATTTCTCTGACTTACTCTATGTTGTTGTTGTTGTTGTTGTTATGTGCCATCGAGTTGGCCCCGACTCATAGCGACCCCTCCTTGGGTTTCCAAAGTGGTATCACTACGGAAGTAGATTGCCCAACCTTCCTTCTGAGGAGTGGCTGGTGGGTATGAACTGCCAGCCTTCTGGTTAGCAGTAAAGTGCCTTAGGCACTATAGAGATCATTACTCCCTCCTTATTATGGTCACTTAATTTAGTGTGTGTCTTTAGAGTCCCCTTGTGGTGCAAACAGTTGAGCACTTGACTACTAACAGAAAGGTGGCAATCCAAACCCACTCAGAGGTGCCTCAGAAGACAGGCCTGGCTATCGGGTTCAGAAATGTCACATCCTTGAAAACCCTATGGAGCTGTTCTACTCTACACACAAGTCAGAATTGACTTGATGGCAACTAACAACAACAGTATGTGTCTCTAATATTTACTACACGTATTACTTGTATTTCAATTACTGACACTTCTATCTCTTGTTAGAATACAAGCTTGTTGAGATCAGCTGCCTTAATGATTTACCCTAGTATCTCCATCACTTATGCTAGTAAATATAAACCAAAACCAGACCCACAGCCACCAAGCCAATTCCAACTCATAGTGACCCTGCAGGACAGAGTAGAACTGCTCCACAGGGTTTCCAAGGCCTAAGTCTTTATGGAAGCAGACTGCCTCATTTTTCTCTGCTAGAGTAGCTGTTGGGTTCAAACCACTGACTGTTTTGGTTAGCAGCCAAATGCTTAACCACCATGCCATCAGGGCTCCTTTGCTAATACACCAAACTTAAACCAAACTCACTGCCATTGACTCAATTCCAACTCATAGCAACACTCAATGAGTTTCTGAGGCTGTAAATCTTCCTTCCACGGAGTGGCTGGTAGATTTGAACTGCTGACCTTCTGATTAGCAGACAAATTCTTTATCCATTATGCCACCAGAGTTCCTTTTGCTTATACACAGGAGGCTTTAAAGTTTAATAAATTCTTGATGGACGGATGGACAGATGGATGGTTGGTTGGACTGAGAAATCATAATCCCTGCCCTCAGAGAGCTCAATTCAGTGAGTATTTGATAATTGTAGGCAAAATGTGAGGGTAGGAGGACGTATACATGAGTTTGGCTCAGCCATTAAATGCTACATGGCCATCACAAAAACATTTTGCCCTTCTGGATTTCAGTTTCCCCATGAAAATAAATGGTTAGATAATCCCTAAAGTTACTTACACCAAAATTACATTCCATGCTTCATGTACTTCAATGTTGCAGAAATATGAGCACTGTACACTCTTTTCAAAGTGACCAATTGTATACATGACTTATTTCTAACACCAGAACTTTTACATTGCATCCAAATTGCATCAGTGTAAAATTACATCCTGTTTTATTTACTGGTAATCTGTTATCTTTTCAAAATTACTAAAGAGGATGATCATTTCCCATTTCAAGCTATGGTAAAAGTAAGCACAATTTTTTGGTTTGTTGCCAATATGTCTATAAATGCAATTCTATGCATTATGCTAGCCCTGCTTCACACATGCTGATATTGTTAAGCATATTACCCATGTTGAGACAAATCCATAATCTGAGAAATAAAATTAAATGCTTCACGTGTCAAAAAGAATTATTTCAGTGTAGAAGTTTTTTTTTTTCTAAAAAATAATACTTTACACTTATTTTGTATTTTATACTTTCAAAGAGCTTTCTCACTCATTGCCTTGCATGTGGGAATATTTGGAAATTTCTTATCATCTGAACAAATGTTGTGCTGTTGTTATGTGCTGTTGAGTCAGATCCAACTCATAGCAACCCCTCCTTGAGTTTCCAAGGGGGTATCACTATGGAAGTAGATTTCCCAACCTTCCTTTCAAGGAGTGGCTGGTGGGGTTGAACTGCCAGCCTTCTGGTTAGCAGTCAAGTGCCTTAGGCACTACACTACCAGAGCTCCCTGAACAAAAGTTATGTATTATTATTATCATTATTGTAATATAAGACCTCATGACAATTTAGTGAGATAGACAGGGAGGTCAAGAATTGTTATCCAGTGTACATACCAAATAACAAAGCTGCGGACAGGCTAAGAGATTTCTCACTATCCCATGTGCTGAGTAAAACTGATCTAGGTATTTTGAAGGGCATGCTGTTCCTGGCCTAAAGGCACTCACAATTTAATAGGTGCAGGTTATCTGCTTTTGTATTTACAGCCTTGGAAACCTGATGAACATTGCTATGAGTTGGAATTGACAATGACAGTGGGCTTGGTTCTTTTATAAACATAAGAGGCTCTGGTGGCACAGTGGTTAAAGTGCTTGGTTTCTTACCAAAAGGTCAGTGGTTGGAACCCACCAGCTGCTCTGTGGGAGAAAGATGTGGTAGTCTTCTTCCATAAAGATTTACAGCCTTGGACACCCTACAGGGCAGTTCTACTATATCCCATAGGTTTGTTAAAGGTCAGAATTGACTCAATGGCAATGAGTTTTTATGGGTTATATAAACACAATTAACTTGTTTTAATAGGATGAACTGAGGGTGAGAAGGCAGGCAGAAGTGTCTGTCTCACTGCCAACCAGAAGATTCTGACTCACAGCAATGCTATGGGCAGAGTAGAACTGCCCTATAGGGTTTCCAAGGCTGTGAATCTTTATGGAAGGCAAATGCCTCATCTTTCTCCTGAGGAACCACTGGTGGGTTTGAACCCACCAACCTTTTGGTTAGCAGCCTGTGCTTTAACCACTGTGCCATGAGAGTTCTTATAAGTGTTTGTAGTGAGTATTTAATGGTAATATTTATCAATTTAAAAGAATCAAAAAAACTATTAAGATTTTCATAGTACAGAAAAAAGGAAGGAAGAGAGGGAGGGAGGGGGAAAGGGAAGAAGAGAGAAAGAAGGGAAGGGGAAGAGAGGGAAAGAAGAAAGAAAAAAGAGAGAGAAGGAGGAAGGGAGGGGAGAGAGAGAGAAGGAGGAACAGAGGATGGTAGGGAGGGAGAAAGGAAAGAAGAAACAAACAAGGAAGGAAGGAAAAATAGGTTAATTTCATTCATTTCCCACAACTTCACTTGAGAAATTGTAATTTAAATATTTGAAAATGTTGATGAACATAAACCTCTTAAGAAGCAAGATGGACATATATACAGAGATATTTTGGAGGAATAACCTTAAGGTGGTGTCAAGAATGTTACATTTATACACTTACTGTCAAAACTATTAGGATATCAGTTACCATACCTGTTGAACTCAAAGTTATCAGACATGGCTTAAGAAGTGCTATTTTTCTGGTTAAAATCACTGTCTTAACAAAAAGGGAACAGAATTTCATTATTCCACCTATTTCAAGTAGAATATGCTCACCAGTGCGTGGAAAAATACTGACCTTTTCAAATGCCAAAGTAAGATAGGCTGGATGTTCCTAATAACAGAGAAAAGAAATGAGAAATAGCTAAACGGTCAAAACATAGAGCTCTTGAAAAATCCCAGTGAAACCCAAGACCTCCTAATAACTTACACATAAAATATGTATGTCAGAGTTAAGTTTCTGTATCTCAATCAATGACTAGAAAGAAATCACAATACAGAAATAGTCCTAAAAGTGACTTGAGGGTTACAATTATGAATAACCCACTTACCAATCAGCCTCCACTAGGGCATTAATTATACTGATCTCTGGTGTCTTAGTGCCTAAGGCATTTGACTGCTAACCAGAAAGCTGGTGGTTCAAACCCCCCAGCCACTCTTCAGAAGGAAGGTTGGGCAATCTATTTCCATAGTGATACCACCTCAGAAACCCAAGGAGGGGTGGCTATTAGTTGGATCCGACTCCATGGCAGTGAGTTTGATCTTGGTTTTTCTGATAGGGTCACTAAAGGAGCCCTGGAGGTGTAATGGTTAAAATGTTCAGTGGCTAAACAGAAGGTCAGCAGTTTGAGCCCAACATCTGTTCCATGGGAGAAAGATGAGACAGACTACTTCCATAAAGATTTACAGCCTTGGAAATCCTATAGGGTAGTTTTATTTTGTACTATAGGGTCACTATGAGTCACAATCAACTAGCCAGCAATGGATTTGGTTTGGTTTATCGGATCACTATGAGTCAGAATCAAATTGACAACAATGGACTTTGCTTTTGGAAAGTTGTATAGTCTATATGTAACAAAAAGTTTTTAATATCAAAATAAGTCTCTTAGGTCAAAAATTAAACAAGGACCAGCTACAGTTTATTTCACTCTATACTTTTTTTTTTTTTAAAATAGGATCTATCCTCAATAAAGATGAATGTAAAAAGAAAAACAGCAGATATAGTAACAGTAACAATAATTACTATTTATTCAATACTTGATACATGTGAGGTACAGTTCTAATGGTTTTGCGTATATTACATGAGTATTCTCAAGCACCCTAAGAGGAAGGTATTATTATTATTATTATCCAAGTTTACAGAAGTGGTAGTTAAGGTTATGTGTCAACTAGGCTGGGCCTGGTTTTGAGTGTGCGGGCAGCTGGATGCAGTTATTTCCCATGGCAAGATTGGTAATCAACTCCATGATGGAATCTACTGGAGCAGTTGAGTAGCTGCCTTAGGGATGTGGTCTGCTTCCACTATATAAGAAGCAACTTTGAGAAAGTTCTCTAGCTTTTGGCATGCTTGAAGCTTGCATGTAGCCTAGTTGTTATATAGCAGCCTGACATTTTGTCTGCTGATCTTGGGACTCTTAATGGACTTAAATCAATAGCCTGCTGTGTGGTTTAGTAATATTGGGACTGTGCCTTTTTACTTTTTGACCTTGGGCTTGTCAGCCTCAGTAGCCAGTAGCTGCCTGAGTGAAGGGATGTCTCCAGCTTCAGTGGGCCAGGAGCAACAGGATAAGGGGCTCTAGAGCCTCTAGAGCCTGGTACTTTGAACTTGGACTTCTAGCCTCCAAAATTGTAAGCAAATAAACTCCTGTTTGTTAAGCCATCCCATTTGTGGTATATTTTCTGTTAGCATGAAGTTACCAAAACAACAGATGAGGCTCAAAGAAGCTAAATAATGATTTTAGGGTTTCTTAACAGGTCAGAAGTGGTGTTAAGCTGATAACCCAGACAATCTGA
>NW_006921603.1:18670908-18706805 GCF_000298275.1 Orycteropus afer afer | reverse complement strand
AAGAAGTTTAGGGAGGGGACGTTGTAGCAGAAATAAGACTGGATTACTACTTTAGATTTTCAGACCAAGTACTATGTTGGGTTCCATTCTGTGAAAACTGCTACTCAAAAATGAATGAAGAAAACAAAAGATTTTCCACCATAAAGCTTAAACTAGAAGCAAACGTGACCATTTTTCTTTTTCATCTACATCGATAAAGAACAGCCTTCTTTTCTAATTCTTAGTGCTCACCAAAGAACAAACATAGCTCCTGTCAGAGACTCAAAACTCACCGCTGCCTAAACTCATTCGGCCTGATACTAATGTCCATGACTACATGGTTCCAATTTACCCTCCCTCACCTATTTCCTTCCCTTCAGCTCTGGTGGAACTGAGTTATTTGCTAACTCTCCAAATGATCCCAAACTTGCCTACCCTAATTCTTTGCTCATTTTACTTGATGGACAAACAAATCCCACAATTTTTTTAAGACCTGACTTAAATATCCCCACCCACCTTCCTTTAAACCAAAAACCAAACTCATAGTGACACCCATAGGGTTTCCAAGTCTATAAAACTGTATGGAAGCAGACTTCTCATCTTTCTTCCACAGAGCAGCTGGTAGGTTCAAACCACTGTTAGCAGTCAAATGTGTTAACCACTGTACCACCAGTGTCCCTCCCCACACCCCACCATTGAAAGGTTCTCCAGATGGCCCCAGTCAGAGTGCTCTTTCTTTCCTCTGAATGCTTGTCTAACTTTGTCTGCATTGAAGTCTACACATTTCATTTATTGAATCTCTTACATACATGACTCATTATTTTACTTCCCCAGAGTAGACTTTCAGTCCTCCAGTGCAGCACCATTATCTGGTTTATCTTTATAGATACATCTTCATTGATCTCATGGTACTTAAGGATTGTTTTGTAGATAGTGGGCAAAAAGATTTCAAATGACTACTTATTTAATGTCTTCAATGGGCATAACACTATGATATATAGTAGATACATAATGTACATTTGTATAACCTTATGGAATATATAAAATGACAAACTAAATTTAGGGCTCCCAGAAAAAAATAGTAAAAAATAAACAATTCTCATGTCAATGTCAAAAGAGCTGTGGGGATGTAGTGGTTAAGGCATTTGTCTATTAAACCAAAGATCTGTGGTTTGAACTCTCCAGCTGCTATGCAGAAGAAAGAGTCACAGCCTTGGAAACACAATGGAGTCACTCTGAGTCAGAATTGACTCAATGGCAATGAGTTTTGTTTTTTTGGAGTGATATTAGTGTCAACTGAGGTCTTATATTCAAATGTCTGTAGAGACCATGCAAGCAGCCTTCATGAAAGGAGCCAGACTGGGACTGGTATAAGAAAAATAGGGAGTGGTGAGGAGAGGACTTTGGCAAATTGGAAATTACTGGAAATTGCTCTTTCCAATTATTTCCAGTTATTGTTGAGAAGAAGGAATCCTTGTGGTCAACAGTTAAGAGTTTGGCTGCTAACTAAAAAAGTTGGCAGTTTGAACCTACCAGTTTACTCTGTGGGAGCAAGGCCTGGTGACCAGCTTCTTTAAAAATTACAGCCAGAAAAACCCTATTGAACAGTTCTATTCTGTAATATCACAGGCAGAGTGGATGGTTCCACTCTGTAACATGGGGTCACTATGAGTCAGAATCAATTTGAAGGCACATAGCAACTGTTGGGAATGCAGGCTTATCTAGTGTGTTAGAAATTCAGATGTTGATGTGAAATCTTTCCTGTTTTAGATCTTGGAAACCAATTACTATTATTATTTTAATAAAACTTAAGCAGGCAGAGAAAACCCAGTTGTCAGCTGATTCTAGGATGTGGTTGCCAGTTTGGGAAATCTAGTCTGAAATTTTCAGGAAGACATAATGGGAAGATGTGAGTCAGAGGTCTATAATGTTATGTGAAATACTGTGACTCTTTCCCCCTTAATTCTTGCCATTATCACTGAGGCAGAGGACGGAAATACCAAAAAAAAAAAAAAAAAAAAAATCAAACTCACTGCCATTGAGTCGATTCCAACTCACAGCAACTCCCTTTGGGTTTCCCAGGCAGTAAATTCTTTATGGAAGTAGATTGCCCAGTCTTCCTTCTGCAGAGTGGCTGGTAGGTTTGAGCTACCAACCTTCTGGTTAGCAGTCAAATGCCTTAGACACTATGCCACAGAGTGCCTTAGAGGAGAAAATATTATCCTGAGAATGCCAGAGAAGGATGAGATGCCCTTGCTACGCCCTATCCAAACCAAGAGTTAGGGAAAAGGAACAGAAGGGAAGAAGTAGAGGTGGCATGACTTCAGTTTATCAGACCCCCGGGAGATAGGAAGTAAGGGAAGTTAGAGATGGAGATCATCTTGTATAGTCCCTTCATATTAGAAACAAGAAAACTGAGGTCTGGAGAGGAAATGGAGAGAGGAAGCCAGTTACGAAGCATCCACAGCCCAGTGTTTCTTGCAGAGCTCCCTCTGTCAGTTGGAAATCCCAGCAGAAGACTTTGCCAGGGAAGGAGATCTGGGAACGTGGGAGTAATATCAGTTACAGGGAGGCATCCTGGCATACAGACTGCTTTTCTACACTAGTTTATGCAGAACTCTGGAGACAATATTATTTCTCCTGAGAAATAAGTCAATATATTTCCTTTCTCCCTGAGATGTGCTCAGTTACCTGTACATATTGCCAGCCACACAAGCAGCTCCTCTATATATTCTGATCCAGACTAATGGCTTTAAAAAACCATGTCTATCTGATTCTATAGGACTAAATGTACTGAATGTTTCTGTACAGAGCAGCATGCCAACCAAACTCACACAGGAAAACACACGGCTGAGTTTCTGCAAACACCTAAAATGCATGGCAAAGAGATCTTCCAAAAGCATCACCTACAATGAATACCTTCCCCTTCTACTTCTCCATTTCTTCCTAAGAGACTATTGAAATTAAAGCACAATAGAATGTAGGAGGAAACCATGGAGGTTATATTGGTCATGAATGGATCTCTTCAGCATCTCTGAGGTCTTCCTGAAGTGTGATGTTGAAAAAGTTATTTCATCTCTCTAGAAAATTTTGCTGTTTGCAAAATAGCAGAGTTGAAGAAGGTGGTATGTAAACAGAGAAAAGATAGCATTAGTTGTGTCTGTGAGAATCTAGGGTGGCTTCCACAGAGAGGTTTTGGCTTATAAAAACACTGGCTAAGAATTCACTCAGAAACAAAGAAAGAGGGAAGAAACATTTCAGGCAAAGGGAAAAGCATCTGCAAACAACATCTAAAAGAAAAATATGCAATCATATTAGGGACAAGTGGGGACTGTATTTATTCAATTCTTAAATGCCACCAACTCTATCAACGTAATAACAGTTTTGATTTTTTCTTTCTTAGAAAAAAAAAACTAATACATTATCTATACATATCAATTTTAATATATATCCACTTTCTATCAATGGTGATATATGAAAAAAAAAAAAAAAGAAAAGAAAAGAAAAAGATGCTTTGGTAAGCCCATTCCTGGTCTAATAGTTGCGAAATTGGTAGGCTGCTAGAGTCCCAGACACTCAGTTTCTCAAAGGAAAATTGAGTATTCACTCTGGATAAGGCTCTCTGTTGGGTGCTTTCTGCTGGGTGCTATGAGGAATACAAAAATAATTTGGGGATATTTTTCACCTTGAGAACTTAACAATCCTAGGAAAATTTTGTTCAATCACATCTGTTCCAAACTCTATACTTTGCTAATTTTTCTGCACTTAAGTATAATCTCTGTATCTACCAATATTAAATGTTACTTTGCCTGATTTATTCCATAATTCCTGCTTGTGAAGATCTTTGGGTTCTCAAGTCATTTAATGAAACTGTTTTAAATTAATGTCACAACAGAGTGGTTATTCATAAACAGTTCTGAAGAGGATTAGAAATAATTTCTTATTACACTCAAGTACCTGGGTCCAGGAACTTAATTATTGAAGCTTAGAAAGTAGACCATCATCAATCTTTCTTTGCAATCTATAAATGCTTTCTTAAATAGAAGACAAAGACTGGAATGCCAGAGCACCTGGAAATGTGCATAATTCACATCTACATATCTGTGTTGTAGAGATATGTACAACATTTTAAAGATAATTTTATTGTTGTTGAGAATAGACACAACAGAATTTACACTGTTTCAACTTTCTACATGTACAATTCAATTACACTGATTATATTCTTTGAATTGTGCCACCATTCTCACTCTGCCTTTCCAAGTTGTTCCTCCCCGGTTAACATAAACTCACTGTCCCCTAGGGTTCCTATCTAATCTTTTGAGTTGCTGTTGAAAATCCAATCCCATATACACAGATCCTAAAATAGCACAATGCTCAAGGTATCCTTTACTAGTGAAACTAAATGATGGCTTGGTTTTAAGAAGACTTCAGTGGATCTACTCACCTCTCACTTATTGACATATTTAATTTCCAAAGACTAGATCATTATGTGAAATTGGCACTATGTAAGAATTGGGGGCTGTGCCTGGTCTTAGGTGCCAGTGTCCCTCATCCTGGTCACTCATCACCTGTCAGGTTCCCCCAGCACAACTCAGGATGCACTTGGTGTGGCAGATCCCCTCTTCCTCACCACTTCTTCCCCTGTGCTGTGGAGCCTACAAGGGATGGATGGTGGTGGTGGTGGTGATGGTGGTGGTGATGTTGGTAGTGGTAGTAGAGTGTTGCCTATCACCCACTCCCTCCTGCCACCCGCCTTGGGTGCTGATCCCACTTATTCTCTGCTCACCACCTCCTGCTGCCCACTCTGGGCAGGGAGCCGGCTCATATTCCATCTGCCCTATCTCTGCAGCCCACCACAGCCTCCATGACTCTCCCCCATTCCCACCTCCCTCCTCCATGACCTCCCCAACACCCTAGGGCCCTTTTTGGTCTCCTCCCACTTGCCCATGACCTTGTGTCATCCTGCTGTCACCATGTGGCTTCCGTGGCCTGACCAAGATGTTATGGATGAATAGAAGAAGGCATTCTGTATCCAGTTGGCCACCATCCTTCATGTGGCCCAGTTGTTCCTAGGTCCTTCAATGTATCATTGGAGGTGCCTCACAGAGGACACCCCAGGCCTAGCCATGGCCCCATGAGGAGCCTGGACCACTGGAGAAGCAACCTGAAATTTTTTTCAAGTCATCAAAATGCAAAATGTCAAATAACAAGATGGTCAATAAATGAAGACTAAGAGTAGTTTTTTAGGAGCTCTAGTGGCATAGGGAAAAGCTCTGGTAGCATAGTGGCTAAGACACTTGCCTGCTAACCAGACGGCTGGTGGTTCAAACCCACCAGCCACTCCTCGGAAGGAAGGTTGGGCAATCCTACTTCCATAGTGATACTGCCTCGGAAACCCAAGGAGGGGTCGCTATGAGTCAGGTTTGACTCAACGGCACATAACAACAATAACAACAACAGTGGCATAGTGCCTAACGGCACTTGAGTGCTAACCAGAAGGTTGGCAGCTCAAACCCACCAGCTACTCCTTGGAATGAAGGTTGGGCAATCTACTTCCATAGTGATACTGCCTCAGAAACCTAAGGACTAGTTGCTACGTGTTGAGTCCAACTCGATGGCACATAACAACAAAAACAAGAAGTGTATTTTTGGTTTAAGGTTTGAAGATTATCTCAGAGCAATAGTTTCAGGGGTTCATCCAGCCTCTTGGGCTACAGAAAGGCTGGAGTCCATGAGAATTTGAAATTCTGTTCTGCATTTTCCCCCTTTTGGTTAAGATTTTCCTATAGATTCTTTGATCAAAATGTTCAGTAATGATAGCAGGCACCATCCAGTTCTGGTTTCATAACAAAGGAGGCAATAATTCATGAAGGCAATCAGCCACACATCCCATTTTTTCCTCTTATTTCTGACTCTCTTTCTTCCTCTCTTGCTCCAGGCAAATAGAATCCAATTTTTGTACCTTGGATGGCTGCTTGCAAGTTTTTAAGACACCCGACACTATGCAACAAACTAGGAGGTAGAACAGAAGCACTAAAACATGTTATTCAGCAAATTAACTGGGATATTACATAAAACCACGACCCTAAACTTCCAAACTGAGGAATCAAATCCCATGAGGTGTTTGATTATACATAAGATAGTCTAAGCAGCTATTCTTTTTTTTTTTTTTTTGTCTATCATTGTTATCTCTATTATACAACTTTTGCCAATCCAACTTTTTACAGGTATACAACTTACTGACAATAATTACATTAATTGGCTACACAACCTACCATTAATCAATATGATTTTTCCATCACATTCAACAATTTTCTTGAACGACTGTTCAATAAACAATAAATAATGAATAAGACCTGTTCAATAAATAATAAACAATAAATAATACCTGTTTATTAACAGGTATTATTCTCTGACTCCTCATTAGATTTTTTCCCCTAAAAAGGGATTAAAATGATGAATACACAACAATGAAGAGAAGGGTATGTGGGGAGAGTAGGGTCATCAGCAGTTTGGAAGATCTAAACTGGATTGAAGACAGGAATAACTCAGGATATAGTTCTTTAATCAGGACAGCTTCTTTAATGGTGAGGTAAGGCATTGGCCGTTTAGTGGTAGAATTCTTGCCTTCCATGCAGAAGGTCTGGATTCGGTTCTTAACTGATGCACCTCATGCAGTCACCACCCATCTATCTGTGGAGGCTTGCATGTTGCTATGATGCCAAACAGGTTTCAGCAGAGATTGCAAATGAAGACAGACTAGGAAGAAAGGCCTGGAAATCTTCATCTGAAAATCAGTCAGTGAAAACCCCATAAATCACAGGGACAGTAGAGGACAGAGCAGCATTTTGTTTCATTGTGCATGGGGTCACCATGAGTTGGGGTCAACTCAATGGCCAACAAAAGCAAATGGTATGGCAGGATACAGATAGCCTCAGGCTAGTGAGGTCCTATGAGTGACAGCAGAAAAGGAAATAAGAATAAACCCAGGCTGAAAAATAGGGAAAAACTCAAAAGTCTTTATAGAGACTTCCAGATGTTTATACAGTCTCCAAGCAGAAAGCCGGAACATTTTCTCTAAAGAGTGAGACTAAACTTCTGAGAACTAGAGCACCGATGTCTCTCAGGATGTGCGTGTGGTGGTGCTAGGGAAGAAGTATCTGGCTTAATGTTCTGTCTACTCACTGTGCCTTATTACCCTAAAGTTAGATCTACCCTTGGATGCAGAGCTGGAAATCATCTTTTTTTTTTTTTTTTTTATTGACTCATTCCTATATGTGAATGGACGATCAAGAATCATCAGACACTTGAGGAAAGCCTAAAACACGAGAGAGACCCAGATAAAGCAATGGGAAGTAGAGAAAACATGACAGGTTTTTCAAATCTAAGTATGCCCACAGGAGTGCACAATGCAAGTGAACATCACTCTTGATGAATGTCTCAGCAGAAATGTAGGTTAAGAATGAACTGTTTTTCTGATGTTTGTCCTATCCTACCAAGTTTCCTATCTTATGCATATTTGATGAACATTCTATGGCTATGCTTCAGCAGTCCCAGAACTCTTGACAAATATAATCAAAGAGACATAATAAAGATAGAATGTTGCCAACGTTAAAAACTGTAAGATAAGGTGTTATATCTAAAGAAAGAACATACCAGTGGAAGGAGGTTAAGTATGAAATCCTAGAAAAACAGGAGTCAAAGAAATGTTTACCTAAAATACACAGAGGACCTTGAATCTGTAGGATGCCAGAATTTGGACAAAAGATCATTGTCATTTGTTTTGGATGTGGGGGACATTTCATCAGGATTCCCAATACCTTAAGCAAAATATCCTAGAACTATAACCTCTCTCTGCCCAGAGTCCAGACTACTACAGCATTGATCTGGTAACACAGATAATCAAAAAAGAAGAAGGGGCTGACAGATAATGGATATTCTCATGAGAAGTCTCCATAGTGTAGGCATTCTCTTTTCTATATTAAAAAAAAAAAAAAAAAAACCATTTCTGTGGAGTTGGAGCCAACTAACAGCAACCCCTCCTTGGATTTCTGAGGCAATATCACTATGGAAGTAGATTGCCCAGCCTTCCTTCAGAGGAGTGGCTGGGTTTGAATCTCCAGCCTTCTGGTTAGCAGTCAAATGCCTTAGGCACTATACCAATTTTAAGTTTGGTTAACATGTATTCTTTTTCCTAGATTCTCATTAACTCCTAGGAAGGGTTAGAATCAAAAACTGGACCTTCAAAGGTGGATGAATTCACAAAAGCAACGCTACTCAGGATGGTCCCGCCTGAGTTGATGGCTAGCTCCTTGCCTGGCTATTTGTTTTTGCTATTGTTAAGTGCCATCGAGTCATCTCTGACTCATAGAGAGAGATTCTATGCACAGCTGAATGAAACACTGCCCGGTCCCACGCCAGCTCCATGATCTTTGCTATTCTTGAGCCCATCACTGCTGCAACCGTGTCAGTCCATCTCATTGAGGACATTCCCCTCTTTCATCGACCCTCCACCTTAGCAACCATGACATCCTTCTCCAGGGAATGGTCCCTTCTGACAACATGACCAAAGTATGTGAGAGGAAGTCTGGCTATTCTCGCCTCCAAGGAGAATTCTGGCTGCACTTCTCCAGGACAGACCTGTTAGTTCTTTTACCAGTCCACAGTACTTTCAGCATTCTTCGCCAACACCACAGCTCAAAATCATCAATTCTTCTTTGATCTTCCTTATTCATTGTCCAGCCCTCACATGCATATGAGGCAATTGAAAATACCATAGCTTGTATCAGGCCCACCTTAGTCCTCAAGGAGATATCTTTGTTCTTCAGCAACTGAAAGAGGTCTTTTGCAGTCAATTTTCCCAGCGCTATATGCTCCTCGGAAGGAAGGTTGGGCAATCTACTTCTGTAGTCATACTGCCTCGGAAGCCCAAGGAGGGGTCACTATGAGTCAGGTCTGACTCCACGGCACATAACAACAACAACAACAACAACAACAACATAAATCATCTAATGTCCTGACTGCTGCTTCCATTGGCGTCGATTGTAGAACCAACCAATGTGAAGTCTTTTACAATTTCAATCTTTTGTCCATTTATCGTGATGCTGCTTATAGGTCCAGTTGTGAGGATTTTTGTTTTTTTATATTGAGATGTAAACCATACAAAAGACTGTAGTCTTCAATCTTTATCAGTAAGTGCTTCAAGTCATCCTCACTTTCAGCAAGCAAAGTTGTGTCATCAGCAATCCTGATGCCATGTTCTTCTTCATATGTCCAGCTTCTTGGATTATTTGCTCCTGCCTACAGATTGAACAAGTATGGTGAAATGATTCAACCCTGATGCACTCCCTTCTTGATTTTAAACCATGCAGTGTCCCCTTGTTCTGTTCAAATGACAGCCTCTTGGTCTATGTACAGGTTCTTCATGAGTACATTTAAATGTTCTGGAATTCCCATCCTTCTCAATGTTATCCAAAATTTGTTATTATCCACACAATTGAACGCTTTTGCATAGTCAATAAAACACAAGTAAACATCTGTCTGGTATTCTTTGCTTTCAGCCCAGATCCTTCTGACATCAGCAATGATATCCCTAGTTCCACATCCTCCTCTAAATCCAGCTTGCATTTCTGGAAGTTCTTCATCAATATACTGCTGCAACTGTTTTTGAATTATCTTCAGTAAGATTTTACTTGCGTGCAATATTAATGATATTGTTCAATAATCTCCACATTCTGTGGGATCACCTTTCTTCAGAATGGGTACAAATATGGATCTCTTCCAGTCAGTTGAGCTGGTAGCTATCTTCTAAATGTCTTGGCATAGCTGAGTGAGTGCCTCCAGTGGGGCATCTGTTTGTTGAAACATATCAGTGGGTATTCTGTCAATTCCTGGAACCTTGCAATTAACCCTCTTTATTTAGTGTGCATTTTTCTCTGTAACACTGGTTCTCAAACTTGACTGGATATTAGGATTGCCTGGGGTTTTTTTTTTTTTTTTTTTTTTTTTTAATTCTGATGCCTAGATTCACCCCCAGGGATTTAAATTCACTTGATCTGTGGTGAGACCTATGCATAGCTATGTTTTAAGTGCTCTTCAGTTAAGTAAGAGAGAAGAACCACTGCTGCGAGGGAATGATTATACTTCCTGAGCCTAAATTCATATGGGGTTACTGACAGTTCATTTTAAATTGTACCATCCATTTTTAATATCAGTATTATCCTATCAGTGTCAATTATACTCATTGATGCTCCATGATTGGACAGTTTCAACAGAGGGAAATTATGGGGAGAAAGACTATAACTTAAAAGAATGGTTTTTGAGACCTGGAACTTCATAAGGATAGATTGTATTGTAAACTCTCTAACTTTGGAAATCTTTAAGTTCAGACAATATTCAATTCAATATTTTCTGTGGGCTACTATGTGCAAGGAGATCCCAAGATGGAGTTCTGGAGGCACAATGGGTAAGCACTCAGCTGCAAACCAGAAGGTAGGCAGTTTGAACCCACTCAGTGGCTCCACAGGAGAAAGACTTGTGATCTGCTCCTGAAAAAATTACAGCCTAAAAATAAATAAATAAACAAATAAATAAATATACATATACATATACTGTGCAGTTCTACTCATATGGGTTCCCTATAATTTGAAATCGATTAGGTGGCACCCGACAACAGCAACACTACAAGAAGATCCAAAAATGAGTAAGATAATAGTCCTTGCTTTCAGGAAGTTTTAACCTATGATTTCTCTTCATTCTAGGCTTTTATAATTTGCGCACTAATTATTTTATTTTTATCAGACTAATAATGCAATTCAAGGACCTCTGGTGGCATAGTGCCTAAAGCATTTGACAGCTAACCAGAAGGCCGTCGGTTCAAACTCACCAGCCATTCCTCGGAAGGAAGATTGGGCAATCTACTTCTGTAGAGATACCATTTTGGAAACCCAAGGAGGAGTCGCTATGAGTCAGATTTGACTTGACAGTAGTGAGAATAATACAATTCAGAACCAGTATTAGTATTTTCTGTCTTTTCATTTAAAAATTACTTTATTATTTTCTGCCTGTTACTGGCTATATAGTCTTAGGAAGTTATTCACTCTAAATTTTGGTTTCTTGATCTTTGAGAAAGGATTTTTAGTAGTTGCAAGTGCTTACCCTCAAAAGATTCTTGTGAGCATTAAATGATCTATGCATATAAAGTGCTGACCACAGAGTCTAGGACATAGTAATCACTTAACACATGTTCTAGTGGTGCAGTTGACTGCTAACCAAAAGCCTGGAAGTTTGGAAGTTTGAACCCATCAATCGCTCCGCAGGAAAAAGATGATACAGTATGCTTCCATAAGGATTTACAGCCTTGGAAACTCTATGGGGCATTTCTTTTCTGTCCTATAGTGTCACTGGGAGTTGGAATCCACTTGGTGGCACTTTTTTTTTTTTTGGTAATAAATGCTTGCTATTATCTATTTGCTGCACACTTTATGATATTTTCTTTGTGCTATTATTATGGCTTTAAAAAAAACTGAGCTATTTTTAGTATATCCTCTAACATACTGACAAGAAATGTAGTGAATACATTTTTGTGTATTTTCAGAGCTATGAAAAGTAAGAAACACCTTACATAAGGTTCACTGTTAATCAAGTTACAAGTGCTACTAAGATAGCAAATGCACATTTTAGAATCAACTGTTTCACTGTTTCATTTTCTTATTCACGATTGTGCTCTTCATTCTCTCAGAACAGCTGTATAATTCAATGATTAGAATTATCTTATTATGGACGAGCACAGTGAATGTAAAACATGTGTGTGAAAATAACAGGATCTTGTATTAGGAAATGATTAACATAAAGCAGCAACAGCAATTTTGTGCTCGTCTTGATGAAACCCATTTTCATTTTATAAATCATTAGATATTTTCCAACTCTGCAGAATAATATAAATGGATGTTTTCCTTCACAAAATGCTAGTTAAAGTAAAATTTTGATGGCAATTATAATTGTAAATTGATCATAATCTTTCAAATATCAAATGCAAATAAACCAGCTCAAATCACAGGACATCTGAGCAGCACAGCATTGCAACTCCTGATTTTTTTCTGCAGTGCAAAATGTTCTACTTGGGTAAACAGATTAACCTTTTTGGATGCTATTCACTCATTTGATTCAAATCTGTGGGGAAAATCACCTTCCAGTGCTTGAGAATTCTAAACGCTAATGCCAATTTTGTCTCAAAAATTTAGCACTGAGTGAAAAGAGGAATAAAAAAGAAACTTGGCCACTTCACAACCTGTCACTATCACTGCAGATAAAGTCACAGTACAATACCATTGCTTGTGACAGCACTAGTTTAAGAAATGGAAGTCCCACTTTTAAGTTCTGTTCTGCTATTTACTTGCTGTATTATCTTGGAAAGTCACCACATTTCTACGAGTCTCTGTTTCCTCTTTTGTAAAGTGGGGAGAATATGACCTCCTCCAACAATTACTCTGAGGATTAGTTAGTTCATGGGCATAAATCCCTCTGCAAACTGAAATTCACTTCAAAATCATTAAATATGATAAGGTGGTGATGCAATGATGCCAGAAGCACAGGAGGAAACACAAAAGACAGCAGAGAACAAAGGGAGATGAAATCCCTATAATAATCAGGAAGCGTAAGTGGCAGAGGCCTTGTGCAGTTAGGTGTGTCCTCATCTCATTGTTTATAACTGTCATCTTGGCTACGCCACTGAAATGGTCTCCTCTGTGACGCACCTGGCCCACAAAAGACATTCAGTAAGTGTTCATCTACTTTCAAGTATTAAACTTGATTTTTTTTTTATTGTTGTGAAAATATACACAACAAAACATTTGCTAGTCCAACAATTTCTACATGTATAATTCAGTGACAAAGTTTACATTCTTCATGTTGTGCCACCATTCCTGCTATCGTTTTCCTATTTATTCTACCATCATTAACTTAAATTCAATGGCCCCTAAGCAAAACTCATTCTTTCTTCCTCCTTCCCACTTATCCAAAACCAAAAAAACAAACTTACTGCCATTGAGTGGATTCCGACTCACAGTGACCCCTTTTGGGTTTCTGAGGTGGTAAACCTTTACGGAAGTTCATCGCACCATCTTCCTTTTGTGGAGCGGCTGGTGGATTTGAACCACCAACCTTTTGGTCAGCAGTCAAATGCCTTAAGCACTATGCCATCAGAGCTCCCTCTTCCCATTCATGGTAACAATTAATACTTTTTTTCTATATTTGCTTATTTCATATAAGTAAGATCAAACAGTATTTGTCCTTTGTGAACTGACTTATTTCTCTCAGTATAATGTTTTCAAGGTTCATATATGTTGCAGCATGCATGAGGGCTTCATTTCTTTTTATGGCTAAATAATATTCCATTGTGTGTATATATCACATTTTGTTTATCCATTCAGCTGTTGATGCACATTTTAGTTTTTTCCATGTTTTGACTACTGTGAAAAGTGCTGCCACGAACAGTAGAGTATAGTTTCTGTTTATATTTCTACCTCTACCTCTGCTGGGTATATATACCTAGGTATATATCTACGATTAGAATTCTAGGTCATTTAGTAGTTGTGAATTCAACTTTTTGAGCAACTGCTGAACTGTTTTCCACAGTGGCGGAACCATTTTACATTCTCACCAGAAATGGATGAGGGTGACTTATATTTGATATCTATATTTATGTGATATCTAATTCATTCAACAGACATTAAACAATGCTCCTAGTCACATTGGTAGAAAAATTATATGTTTCCACCTATGTTAGGGATGACATAGACATACACATTAAATGAATAATTCTACCAATGTATAATTATTAATAGTAAAAGATGTTTAAGAAAAATTTCTGTCTTTTTAATGCGTGTTTTTTTTTAATTTGTCATTTGAATGAAAGTTCACAGAGCAAATTGTTTTACATTCAACAATCCATACACATTCTGATTTGTGATATTCACTGCAATCCCCACACTGTAACAGCATTCTTTTATTTATTTATTTATTTTTATTTTATTGTGATGTGGTGAAAGTTTACAGAGCAGTCACTTTCCATATAGCAGCTCACATACACTTTGTCTCATGACATTGACTACAATTTCCCACAATGCAACAGCTGCCCTCCCACTTCCTCCTCAGAGTTACCTCTTTCCTGTGTCCTTCCCTGCCATGCACTCCTGCCCCCCAAGCTGTCTTCCTGTGCATACACAGCCCTTCTATTCTCCCATGATTGATCTCTCTAAGGAGTGTATCTACCTAATGTAAGTGTTCAGCTCATATGCCTGTCTTTTGTTTGGCTGGAAGCCACAGGAGTGGGTTTACTTCCAGACATGAAGGGCAACTAGAGGCCATAGTCTCAGTGGTTCCATTAGGCTCCATCAGACCAGCAAACCTGGTCCCTTTTTTATTTTTGTAATGATTTTGAGTTTTGTTCCACATTGTTCTCCCACTCTATCCAGGATCTCTTACATAGATCCCCCTCTGAATGGTTGACAGTGGCAGCTGGGCACCATCTAGTTCTTCTGGTCTCATAGTCATATAGGCTGAGGATCGCATGGTATACCAATCACTTGGACTAATTGTTTCCATGCATCTTTGGTTTTCTTCATTCTTCTTTGCTCTGGATGAGGAAAGATCCATTGTTGCATCTAGACGGTTGCTTGCAAGCTTTTAAGATCCCAGTCCCTACTCACCAAAATAGGAGGTGGAACAATGAGTAACAGC
Organism: Orycteropus afer afer; assembly: GCF_000298275.1. NCBI lineage: Eukaryota > Metazoa > Chordata > Mammalia > Tubulidentata > Orycteropodidae > Orycteropus > Orycteropus afer. Next base: position 18,692,087 of record NW_006921603.1, on the reverse strand, counting down.
ATTCTTCCAGTTCCTACCTGCACCTACCCCTTCACTTGGTTTTCCTTCCTATCCTTTTCCACATTCCTAGCTCTATCCCTGGGCAAATGCTGTTCTCTTGATCTCATAAACTTGATAGTTCTAAAGAATGCATACATTCCTGGTTTTACTGTTAACTGTATAAGCCTATTGTTTGGCTGACAGTTGAGTCACAGGGGTAAATTCAGTTCCCAGCTTGAAGGGTGTCTAAGAGTCATAGTCTCGGGGCTTCTACCAGTCTTCATCAGACAAGTAAGCCTAGGCTTTTTTATGAATTTGAGTTTTGTTCCAGATTTTCTCCCATTCTATCCATTGTGATCTTTTTCAGAGTGGTCAGCAGTGGTAGTTCTGCTCTCAGGGTCATGGAGGCTGGGATTCATGTGATCCATTAGTCCTTTGGATTAATTGTTTCCTTATGTCTTTGATTTTCTCCACCCTTCTTTGCTCCAGATGGGGAGAGACCAGTAGTTGCACCCTTTTTAATGTCTTTATTTTTCATACGTCTCTCTACATATAAACTTTAAACTCCTAAGTATGACTCAAAAGTTCTTTGTAATTCAGCAACTCACTCAGTTCTTTGTCTATACTTAATGCTCAATGAATATAAATTTATTGATTTGTTCCACACACTGCCTTTCAGTCATTTTGCTTGTCTTAGATTCATCCTTGGATAAAATGCAGAGGTCCTAAAATAACAGAGTTCTAGAGTCATTGAGACTCATAAATTTTGGGTTTCCAATATGAAAGTTTGACCCCTATCCAATGTGTGGAGACCAGTCAGTTGCTTAATTATCTAGGAAGTGGTAATTTTAGTGAATTGTGGAAATGATCTCTTCTTTTGGATAGGATACTTGTGGTAGTTAAGTTTGTGTGTCAACTTGGCTGGGCCTGGTTGAATGGCTGGGCAGCTGGATGTAGTATTCCATATGATGATATTGATAATCAACTACACGGTGGAATCTACTGTGAGCAGCTGAGTAGCTGCCTTAAAGAATGTGGTCTGCTTCCTGCATATAAGCAGAAGCCTTGGGGAATGGTCTCTAGTTCATGGCATGCTTGAACCCTGCATGTAGCTGTGTCATTGTTCAGCAGCCTGCCATGCTCTGCTGAACTTGGGACTTTCAATGGACTTGAATTAATGACCTGTCATGTGGTTTGGTAACAGCGGGGCAGTGCCATTTTATTTGTCGCCCTTGGGCTTATTAGCCTCAGTAGCGAGTAGTTGTCTTAGTGAAGAGATACCTCTAGCTTCATTGGACCAGGAACAAGAGACAGAACTGAAGCCCAAGGTTGAGGGGCTTTCACACAGGCCCTAGAGCCTGGCACTTTGAACTTGAACTTAAAGCCTCCAAATTGTAAGAATAAACTCCTGTTTATTAAGGCCATCCCATTGGTAGTATATTTCTGTCAGAGCAGCTCTAGGTAAACCAGAACAATACCATAACCAGACAACACAAAATATCCCATCAAAGGAAGTCTGAACACTTCTAACAAACTATAAATCAGGCCAAACCAGATGGATCTTAATGAACACATCACTTGCTGAAATCAATTCGAGGACAGTGGCCTTCTTCTGTAAGTCTCACTCTACATGTAATCACACCTGCAAAGATTTGTGAGACATAAACAAGACTCCAGACTATAATGAGTGTGACTAATCAACATCTGTTATACACCAGTAATTACTGTCACTTGGGGCTGAACAGGCAATGAAACATGATTTTGGATCATGTTTGAGACATCATAGGCAAAAAAAAAAAAGTTATAATAAAAATAAAAACCTCACTATAATAATAGATTTTCCAGCAGCTGCTTCTTATATTTGCTAGTTACATTATGCTGGATATCCTCTGTTTGCTCCCTCCACATTCTCTCTCCACCCTTCCCCTTTCTCCTACAAAAGGCTGACATATATGGCTGACATCACTTGGCTCTGTTCCCCAGCATTTATTTACATGCAGCCAAGGAGGAGTGGAAGAGCTCTGGTAACATATTGCCTAAGGCACCTGACTGCTAACCAGAAGACTGGCAGTCCAAACTCACCAGCCACTTCTCGGAAGGAAGGTTGGGCAATCTACTTCCTTAGTGATACCACCTTGGAAGCCCAAGGAGGGGTCGCTATGAGTCGGGTCTGACTCAACGGCATGTAACAACAACAATGGGGAGTGGAGGCAGGACAGGATGGGGGAGAGACAAAATGCAGTTAGGGTATATATTCTCCAGGTTTCCTTTGTAATGGGTCATCATGGACCAACTGAAGGGCTCATCTCTTATAAGAGGGCCCTCTTCACTCAGCCTTATATGAAACTGCTTCCTCTCCTTGCCTCCTGAGGCTTAGGGGTGATGGTAGCAGTATCACAGTTTCTAACCTGGGCAGCTGAACTATCTTTTTGTGGCTTCATTTTATACCTTTGTAAATAAAGACCTTATAAAACCTATCATATTATCTTAATTGATGAGTGCCATCTATTTCTTACTAGGACTTTTAGATTAGAGGACAGTTCACACATGTTATTGCACCCATCTCAGTTTGTAGGTGAACAGAGGAAAAGTTGCCTGCTCAAAGTGATAAAGCTAGTGACAAAATCAGTACTAGAGATTTTTTGTTGTTGTTCTTTATCAACTAAGACAGGTGCTATAAGGCAGTGGTCCTCAAAGTGTGGTACCTGGACCAGCAGTAACAGTATTACCTAAAAAGACATTCAAAATGAAAATCTCAAGGCCCTACTACAGATCTACTAAATAGAAACCCTAGCTATCTGGCCTTTTTGATCCTGGGTTTGTGGTTCTGCTAAGATGATTTGCTAGGCCTATATATTGCAAAAGGATTGGTTGATCTACTATGCCAATAGAGTACATAAAATCAATGTGGGGGTAGGTTGATTGCTATGCAAATTAGGTGACTGTGGCCTAACAAGGAGATTGGTCAGTTCATGGTTTTGGTGGGAGGAGTAGGCTTATTAAAAGTCCAATCCACAGAGGCGATCTCATTAACATCAAGAAGAGTCTGAAGGAGAGCACAAACTTTGGACCCAGGATTCCTGTGCTAAGAACCTCCTAGACACAGGAGAGAAAGAGCTGTAAAGCTGGAGACAGTGCGAGATGGTACAAGAAGGTGGTGGCAGTGATATGAGTGGCAAGAACAAGGAGTTCAGCATGAGATGGCTGTGGTGGGCTTCCCGGCCCATAGAGTGAGGTGGTTGTGGTGGGCTTGCTGACTCACAGAGCAAGAGAGCTGAGTGCCTAGAATGCAGGAGTCTTCCTGATGGATCACGGGACCTCTAGGCCCTTGTCTGCAGAGCTAAAAAACTACCCCACTTGCTTGAGCAGGGCAGAAGCACTAGGCTGGAGTGAAGGGCCTCCTACAGGCATGGCTGAGAAAGAGCTAAAAGCTGTCTTGGTTGGAAAACAAGCAAGACTATTTGGCCTGATTGACGAACTGCATCCTATCTCCTGAGTTGTATCCCGTTACCTCTAGGTTGATCCTCATCCTGAGTTACTTCTCTAAGAAACTACATAATCATTAGTATGATCTGTGAGTTCTGTGTGGTCATTTCAATGAATTATCAAAACCAGCTGAGAAGTACAGCATGTCATGGGGAGGACAGCTAGTGTCAGAATGGTAAAAAAAAAAAAGGAAAAAAGAAAAAGTTGAGGTGGAGGTATGTCTGATCTCCACCTCATAGGAATCAACTTTGGGCAGATGGCGATTCTCATCCCTCCTCTTGAATATAGATGAGGTCTGATGTCACTAGATTACACTAAGGTAGAGCCTAGAAATCTATATTGAATAAGCACTCTAGTAGTGCTTTGATGCATGCTGAAGTTTGATAACCACTGTTTTAAGGTACTACTGTAATATCAAATATAAGACACAGGAAATCTTACTGACATATAATTAGAGGAGAACATTCATTGCAATGGGAAGTCTAAAAGAAATAGTCTTTTTAAATAAACAGATATCAGTTCTTTTTGAACACACAAGATAACCGCTGGAAAAGCATTTCAAAGTTTCTATCATATAAGACTTTTCTTAATGAATCTTGGAGCTTTTGTCTTTTCACATTCGTAAACATTGTGTATTATTCTATTATTAAACAATGCCATTTCTTCATTTACTTATAATTAATTTTCAAAAGTTGATAGGAAATTCTTTGTTCAAAATAGCAAAAAGATGGAAACAACCTAAATGCCTATCCATGGAGGAATGGATCAACAAACTGTGGAACATATGTACAATGGAACACTACACAACATTAAAGAACAATGACAAATCTGTGAAACATCTCATAACACGGATGAACTTAGAGCCTATTAGGCTAAGTGAAGTTAGTCAATAACAAAAGAATAAATGTTTTATGAGATCACTATTGTAAAAAGTCAAGAAAAAGGAGTTTCAGAAAAAAAGAAATAGGCTTTAATTTTTACTAGGGGTAGGTAGGGAATGGAGGGTAAACCACTAACTAGTGGGTAGACACATATTAATTTGGGTGAAAGAAAGAAAACCCCAAACAAAAACAAAATTAAATTAAAAAAGAAAATGCTTTTTTTTTTTTTTTTCAGATAGGTTAATACCCATGATAATTTGTTTGTATATACTTGCTTCATGGGTGTTAAAAAGTAAACTTCAGCCCTGCCGAAATTAGTCATATTAGTAATCTCTTGACTTATTCAGCCCTACATATCCAAAGCCTCTAAGGAGCTCTGGTGGTGCTGTGGTTAAGGCATTGGGCTACTAACCAAAGATCAGTGGTTCAAATCCCCCAGTTGCTCTGTGGAAGAAAGATGAGGCAATTTGCTTCCATAAACCATAAAGATATACAGCCTTAGAAACCCCATGGGGGTCACTATGAATGGAATTGACTTAATGGAATTGAGTTCTGGGTTTATCCAAAGCCTCTAGACGTTCCCAGTGACTTCTTAAAAAGATAGTCAGGATAAGAGTAGTTGCAATACTGTCAGTGGTAGTAGTAGTCATAGTTGTAGTTGTAATAGCTGATATTTAAACTGGATATTTACTAATACTTGACATTGTTTTAATTGCTTTATACATACTAACTCATTTATTTTCATAACAACTATATGAGGTAGATACTATTATTATCTTATAACCCTCAATGAAGTTAAATAATATTCCCAAGTTTACTCCACAGGTATTGTGGAAAGAAAAATGGAAACATATGTGGTTAGAATTCAGAGTCTATGATTTTAACCAATAAGCATTACTACCTGCTTTAGCAAAATCTATCATGTATTTAGCATTCATTATGTTCCAGGAACTATGTATGTACTTCATACATTACTTTACACAATCAAAGTAAAGAGTTAATTTATTAGCAGATACAATTTGTAGAGTCTTTTTTACCACATATACTCTCTCACATTCTCTGAGGGTGGGTACCTGCAGTCAAGAAATGTACTTTGGGATCTTGCCTTCTAGTTGTTGTTAGGTGCCATTGAGTCAATTTTGACTTATCACCACTCCCAAGTGAACAGAGTAGAACTGCCCCACAGGCTTTTCTAAGCTGTAATCTTTATGGGAGGAGCTCTGGTAGCATAGTGCCTAAGGCACTTGACTGGTAACCAGAAGGCTGGCAGTTCAAACCCACCAGCCACTCCTTGGAAGGAAGGTTGGGCAATCTACTTCCATAGTGATACTGCCTCGGCAACCCAAGGAGAGGTCTCTATGAGTTGGGGCCAACTCGACAGCACATAACAACAACAACAACAATCTTTATGGGAACAGATCATCAGGTCTCTTTTCATGGAACTGCCGGACAAGTTTGAACTGTCCATCTGGTTACAGCTGACTAAATTAGAGGCAGAGAAGACACCTTTCCCAACATCTCAGATCTCTAGACACCTCCATTTCACATTTCCGTAGTTAGAAATATGAGAGCAGTTGCTATTTTGATTGTGTCCATTGGTTATTGTCTCAAACTTTCATCAATTGCTGCTTGTTATTGAAACCTAGTTTTAAAACCTGATTTAAAAATTAGGGTCCTCAGGGGTGGGAGGGAAAGGGAGGGAACACTGCAAAAAAATAAATTAAATAAATATTAAAAAAAAATCAGGATCCTCTTCATCAGTATTGTTCTGCATTTATGAACTTTCAAATTTTTGCTAGAACAATTGGGTTTATATGATGTCTGGACCTATTGTCAGTGTTTGAAATTTACATTAAGCTAACATTTCAATTGAAAAGTACTGACAGTGAATTACTTGATCTTTCTGTAACCAGTCAAATGAGAAAACATCTTACCTAGGAGTCCTACACAAATGTGAACTAAAATCCCAGTAGCATTATTATGGCTTTTTAATTTTCACCTAAAGAACTGTGATTATACTCACTCAAACAATTATCTTATTATCAATTATACATGTAACCTCAAATGTAATTTGGCAAAAAAAAAAAAAAAAAAAGAAGAGGTGGGTAGTTCCCTCTGCTTTTTCTTTCCCTTAATTGCTTAGCCTCTAAATTTGGCAAAAAAAAAAAAAAAAAAACCTCCAAGAAACAAAAAATATTTTATGTCCCAAAGCACTTATCCATCTATTTTAGATATATCTCCACCAGGATTTCCTAAAACAGTATTGAAGGCACTGTGTATTAGTCGTTGTTAGGGGCTGTCAAGTCAGCACCAACTCATAGCAACCCTATGTACAACAGAAGGAAACACTGCCTGGTCCTGCACAATCATCACAATATTTGCTCTGCTTGAGTACCTCATTGCAGCCAGTGTCAGTCTAGCTCATTGAAGGTCTTCCCTTTTTTCACTGACCCTCTACTTTATCAAGTATGATATCCTTCTCCAGGGACTTGAGGGGCATTGTGGCTGAACTTCTTCCAGGCCAGATTTGCTCATTCTTCTGGTAGTTCATGGTATTTTCAATATTCCTCACCAACAACACAATTCAAAGACATCAACTCTTCTTCGGTCTTCTTTATTGATTGTCTAACTTTCATGTGCCTATGCAGTCATAGAAAATACCATGGTTTAGGTTAGGTGGACCTTAGTCTTCAAAATGACATCTTTTATTCTTTGTGATAGTTGAGGTTGTGTGTCAACTTGGCTGGGCCATGATTTTGAGTGACTTGGCAGCTGGATGTAGTTAATATCCTTGATGAGATAGTATGTGGTATAATCATCTGCATGGTAGAATCTGCTGTGAACAGCTAATTAGGTGAAGGCATTGTCTTCCTGGTGTTGCCTGCTTCCAGTATATATGGAAAAACTTTGGGAAAGGTCTCCAGCTTTTTGCCTCATTTTGGATCTTGCATTTGACTTGTCATCATCTCCAGTTCCTGGACTTGAACCAGTAGCCTGCTGTGTTGCCTAGTGATCTTGATATTGTTGCCTGTGCAGCCTATGAGCCAATAATCTTTGATTTTATCTGCTGATCTTGGATTCATCAGCCTCAGAAGCCAGCAGCTGTGTGAGTCAGGAGAAGCCATCAACTTGTTCCAGTGGGCCAGGAACAAGAGGCTGAAGCCCAAGATTGTGGACCTCCACCCAGCCCCTAGATCTGGCATCAGACTTTCAGCCTAGTCTTCTCCTAGAGCTGGCACTATGAATTGGGACTTCTGGCCTTCTAAACTGTAAGAGAATAAATTTTTGTTTGTTAAAGCTATCCACTTGTAGTATTTCTGTTATAGCAGCACTAGAGAACCGAGATGCTCCTTAACACTTTAAAGAGATCTTTTGCAGCAGATTTGTCAAGTACAATATGATGTCCGATTTCTTGGCTACTGCTTTCATGGGTGTTGATTGTGGATCCAAGTAAAATGAAATTCCTGACAACTTCAAACATCTCTTCATTTATTGTGATGTTGTTTCTTGGTCCTATTGTGATAATTTTTGGTTTCTTTATGTTGAGGTATAATCCATACTGAAGATTGTATTCTTTCTTTGATCTTTGCCAGTAAGTGCTTCAAGTCTTCTTCATTTTCAGCAAGCAAGGCTGTGTCATCTTCATATTACACATTGTTAAGTCTTCCTCTGATCCTGATTTCATGCTCTTCTTCATATAATCCAGTTTCTCATATTATTTGCTCAGAATGTAGATTGAATAAGTTTGGTAAAAGGATACAACCTTGATGCACATGCTTCTAATTTTAAACCATGCAGTATTCCCATATTCTGTTCAAATAACTGCCTCAGTCCATGTACTGGTTCCTCATCAATTTTCTGGAATTGCCATTCTTCCCAATGTTATCCATAATTTGTTATGATCCACACAGTTGAATGCCTTTGCATAGTCAGTAAAACACAGGTTAACATCTTTCTCATATTCTTTGCTTTCAGCCATGATCCATCTAACATCAGCAGTGATATCCTGTATTCCATGTCCTCTTCTGAATCCAGCTTGGATTTATGGAAGTTTCTTGTTAAAATACTGCTGCAACCATTTTGGAATTATCTTCAGCAAAATTTTACTTATGTGTGATATTGATTATATTGTTTGATACTTTCCAATTCTGTTGGATCAGTTATTTTGGAATGGGTGCAAATATGGATCTCTTCAAGTCAATTGACAAAATAGGCGTTTTCCAAATTTCTTGCCACATATGAGTAAGCACCTCTAGTGCTGGATCCACTTGTTTCAACATCCAGTGGGTATTCTGTCAATTCCTGGAGCCTTGTTTTTTGCTGATCCCTTCAGTGCAGCTTGCAAGTCTTCCTTCAATACCATTGGTTCTTAATCACGTGCTACCTTCTGAAATAGTTGAATGTTGACCAATTCTCTTTGGTACAGTGACTCTGTGTATTCCTTCCGTCTTTTTGTTGTTGTTGCTTCCTGCATTGTTCAATATTTTGCCCATAGAATCCACCAATATTGCAATTTGAAGCTTGAATTTTTTCTTCAGTTCTTTCAACTTGAGAAATGCAAAGCATTCTCTTCCCTTCTGATATTCTAACTCCAAGTCTTTGCACATTTCATTATAATACTTTATTTAGTCTTCCTGAACTGCACTTTGAAATCTTCTGTTCAGCTCTTTTACTTCATTATTTCTTCCATTTGTTTTAGCTATTCCCAATTCAAGAGCAGGTTTCAGAATTTCTGTCCTAATTGCAATGTCTTATCAGAGTTGCCCTACTTGCTCAGTGTTTAAGCACTAGGCTGCTAACCAAAATGTTGGTGGTTTGAACCCACCAGTGGGAGAAAGATGTGGGCAATGTGCTTCCATAAATATTTGCAGCCTTGGAAACACTACGAGTCAGTTCTACTCTGTTCTGTAGGATCAGTATGAGTTGGAATTGAATCAAGGGCAATGGGTTTTCTTTTAAGTTTTTTTTTTTTTTTCCATTGTCAGCACTGCAGTTAAGATGTAAGGTGCATGATTGATGAAGAAACTGATGGAAATGACCAATGGTTTGATTTAGTCAAGTTCAATCAAAAATAAGCAAATTAGGCAAGGTAATTTCTTTGCAAAATGAAATAAAATATTTTGTTTTACTTGATGAGTCAATTGAATCAAAATAATTTAAAACAGCTCTGTGTGTAAGCAAACCTCAAAAACTGGCTGAGCTGGGTTTGGATTAGACTCCATTTTACTCCAGACTCCATTTTTTATTTATCCTTACTTCTACTTCTTACCCAAAGCTGAACTTTTGAAAAACTTTAACTGCCTTTAGCAAATAATGGTGGGGGAAATGTGGTTAAGATTACAATCAGGCTGTTCCAGGAAACCTGTTGCCCACTCTTTTCCTTGCAAAACCTGTTATTGGAAAGAATGCTTACTCCAGGCCCTCTGAAAAACTAATTTTATAAAATGCTTATCCCTGCCAGTTCCAAGATGTCTGCAGATTAGAAAGAGAATTTATTTTGAAATGGTTGTGGTCTTGTAATTCAAACTTTGGGTATCATGATAAACTTACTAGTGATTACACAAAGCCCTGCCAATCAGAAAATTACCTGTTCTTGATATTTTTGTATTTAAACTGCTCTCTGACTCCAACACCTCGGAGCACTTAGTAATCTCACTATGCCCTACCCAACTGCAGTTGTTATTATTCCTCAATAAACTCCATTTATTTCACTCCAAACAGAATGTGAGATTTAGTTCTTTGACATCCTGAAGTAGAAACTGAGCATTTTGGACAGTACGACTTCTCAATAAATATATACAAATAGGTATTGACATCATAATATCATTCACAAAAGATGTCAAATGCATGTGTATCTTTTTTAAAAAGTCAACAAAATGTTTTAACTATAATTTCACCATAATAAGGTTGATACTTGCTGTTGCTGTTGTGTTTTATTGAATTTTACAGCACTAAGAGCTGCAAAGCAGCTTTTATTGTCTTGGGTTTAGTCTTATACAAGTGAGCTTTCAAATATTCACCTGGTAGCTTAGAATAGTTTTGAATTCTCCAGTGTCTAATTTGTCTTCAGAAAGACTTTCTTTACCTGCCTATTGATAGGTTTAGAATCATAAAAGTTTCTAAAGTAAAAAACACTAGCAAGTAATTTGGTGCTCTGTCTTGAAATGAATACATCTATCAACAATATTATCTCTGGCAGCAAAGATGCTAACGGATAATAATTTTGTTGTTGTTGTTGTCATACTGGACTTAACATTGAAATTCTCAGAGAAAGGCAAGTATACATTTGGCTGTTTTCTTAATGATCTGAAGAGGTGAATTTTTTTTTTTTAAGTCCAAAGTTCAAAATGTTCTTCAAGCACATGGTACATCATAATTTCTAATAAAAGTAAAAATGAGTTGGCATTAACAACCGAAGTTCATTACTGTGCTTTTCTCATTTCAGGTACATATCGAAAATAATGAATGATGGCTATCAATTTTAATTTAATTTGCATGTATTGTGTCTGTATATTTATGCACTTGCATGCATTCCCACAGCATGAGATAATGCTGTGAAGTCCCATTTCCTGGAAAATATGGTGCATATGCTTTGGTGTAAACTGTATTTTGTAATGAAAAGTAAATTTAATTCAGAGGCCACATGGAAGCTTAAGATGTTCTGACACATGGCATGGGGGAGGTGCATCTACAACTAATTCTTTGTGTTTAATGGTTATCATAACAACTCAATGTTACAGAGTTATCTAAAAAAACAAACAAACTCACTGCCATCAAGTCAATTCCAACTCATCATGACCCCCATTGGGTTTCTGAGACTGTAAATCTTTATGGAAGTAGGTTGTCCTATCTGCCTTCTGCAGAGTGGCTGGTGAATTTGAACCATTGATCTGGTTATTTGCTTCATGAAGATCACATAGCACTAGGCAATCTCTTATTCCCTTTTATGTAAGGTTGCCATGATTCTGAGCTGATTCAGCAACTAACAACATTTATTTGCTTTATTTCTTCTATTGGTTTAGTACTGTTCTGAAAATGACATGTATGTGGTAAAAAAAGATTGCCATCACCTTCTCTAGAAGGGTCTCTCCTAGGGCTTTATTACAAGAAATCAATGTTTATGTCTTAACACTATCGAGCTATATGGAAAATATTTAAGTTCACTAAAAAAGAACTCTAAGGCCATTTTTCATGGGAGACATGATGGCCTTATCACAGATGCTTAAGTCACAAATTAGGAAGCAAGGTAAGATCAAGAAAGCTGATGAATGAAAATGGATAAAGCCTTTTAAACTTCTCATTCTTTGGAGAAGTACCTTTAGCATCAGCTTTATCTCAGGGCCTTGAGCTTCCCACAGGTTTTGCCAAAGATAAAGCAATGTGAAAAAGCAGAACTTCTCTTACTCTGTAATGCTCAACAATAACAGTAAACTCATTTTGACTTTTCTGTGAAAGATTGTGGCAATTCTTTTGGAGCAGATGCCAATTTTAAACAAAATCAACAATTTACAAATATGTTTACGATGCACTCCTACAACTAAGCTAAATGCTCTGTGAGAGGGAAAATGACTTTATAGTACTGCTAGTAACAGGTTTAATTTATGAGTTTTATAAAAAGCTATTATAAGAAAGAACCTTAATTATATAATTAATAATTATTTAATTATATAATTAATACATAATTTATAATTACATAATTAATTCACAAACAATTAGTGGCGTTTTCTCTGGCATACCTACCTCTACGAGAAACATGCAATTCAAGCAATATTTAAGGCATGATACACAAAGAATTTGGAAGCAAAAAAACTGTAGCTTACTAGCACATTGGACAAGAAGTTTCAGATTTATTGTCCTGGCAGTCATGAACTTCGTGTCTTAGGAAAGTCATGTTCTGACTCAGGAAAGTGGGGCCTGGTATTTTCCTTTGTAAATTGAATGGGTGGACCTAAATTATCTTGCAGATAATTGTCTTGGAATATTCCTTCCTAATAGAGATATTTGCTTGTCTTATTTTATTAATTGATATTAAATAAATATGTAGGCCAGATGAAAAATATAGAAAAAGATATTTGCTTCACAGGAATTTTACTAGAAGCCATCTGTAAGAATTTTAGAATAGCTCTAGAGATTTTCCCATATGTTGAAGACATACAACTAAAAGGCCTTAATGGCAACTTTCTCAAACATCAAAGACTAAGCCTAACAATACTTCTTGCTTCACCAGCTAAACTCACACCAAAGTTGAACCCAAATATTTCTCTATGCTGGTAGGATGATAATTTCTGATTTACATAATTTAATCTGTCTAGGATTAGTCACATTTTCATAACATTCAAAATAAAAAGTGATGATGTAATCCCAATTTCAAAGCAGAGTACAAAGAAATGCAGAGAACTTATTTAAAACTAACAAATAAATAAAACCCCTAAAGATATAAGTATATAGAACTGTTAAGAGTCTATACAAGCTAACTGTTAAAATCAGGATAAAAATCCCAAAGCTTAGAGTTTTGTTTAGCCAAAAAGAGATAACATCAAAAGTTTTCAAGGATCTTGATTCAGCATTAATGCTTTCTCTGGAGATGTGCAATTAAACTCTCTCCATAGAATACCCTCACAAATCACAGTGGGTTTGGAAACTATTCTCTGTGAATTCCAATATAATCAGCTAGTAGTGGGAGATTCTAGAAAGCTACATCTATAAATCAAAACAAAACAAGTTGCTGTTGAATCAATTCCAATTCACTTAGATTAATAGAAAATCCATTATTTTATTCATTAATTGATTGGTTAAACCAATATTTATTAAGCACTTACTACTGCCAGGCACTGTACTAGGCCCTGAGAACAAACCAAGTTTCTCCTCTCACAGAGTTTTATGAAGTGGGGGGTAGATGAGAAACAAGCACATACATACATAATATGGCAGGTGTTAGTAAAACAATGAAGAAAAACAAAGCAGGGTAAGAGAATAATAGTGAAGTAATCCCATTTTAAGAAGAATAGCCAGAAGACCTACCTCACTGATGAGGTGATATTTAAGCAAGATTGTCAATGAAGTAAGGAAGAAGCCAGATTATCTAGATGAAGTATGTTATAAAGAGAAGGAACATTCCAAGCACAGAGAGCAATGTGTCTGACTGCATCAATAAAGAATAAAATTGTGAACTTACTGCCCCTTAAGGACAGAGACCAGTTCTCACTCCAATACTTATTTTTCCCCCCAGCACCAACCATGTATTTCTTTCATAGGACTGCCATAATAAAATATCACAAATTGGGTGGCTTATAAGAACTGAAATTTATTGTTTCACAGTTCAGGATCCTGGAGTTCAGGATAAGTGTGCTAGCCATGTTGACTTCTTCTGAGTCTCTGAGAGAAAATACGTTCATACCTCTCACCTAGCTTCTGGTAACTCCAGGTGTTCCTTGGCTTACTGCTGCAGTGTCACATGATATCCTTCCTCTGTTTCCCTGTCTCTTGTGTATCTTTTTCTCTTTCATAAGGACATCAGTCATGTATGATTAGATGCTACCCTACTCCAGTATGATCTCGTCTTAACATAACTGATAATACACCCCAAGATCCAAACAGGGTCATAGTCACTGGAACAGGGGTCAGGGATTCAAAATATCATTCATTCCATAATGTCCCACAACAAGCTGCATATGGTAGTTGCTAATATATATATATGGTACTGAGTTTAATTGACTTCAATTAACCAACCTCTCACTCCTTCAAGTATTTAAGAAAGAAAGAAAGGATATGTTCACTAGCTTAAGTTTATTAACAAAGACTTCCATTTTATTGGTTAATTAACAAAAACAACAAAGGATTACTGAATGCCCACTATGTGTCCAGATTGGTAAAATATAAAAATATAATTTAAAGTTAATTAACTTAAGATGTATATTTGGTTATTAAATAATTATAATGGCATAAAAAAAAAGTCATTTTTTGTTGTTAGGTGCTGTCGTTTCCGAAAAAGTCATTAGAAACAACAAAATCAAAATAAGTGTCAAAATTGCCCAAAATACATTGAATGACAATCATTCATTTATTCTTCAAATTTGTCAAGATTTCCACTATGCCAGGAACAAAAGAATTTAGAACTAGATTTAGTTCAGAGCTCTGGGCGACCACGGGTGTAAAAAGTGGTGGTGGGGAGGTACTATTACCATTTAATTCTCATTGTATATGTGTCTTAATAGGCACAAACATACTTTCTATTGTGAGAACGTAACAGGACAAAACAATGTTTTGTTCTGTTATACATAGGGTTGCTGAGTTGGAACCAACTCGATGGCACCTAACAACAACCTGCATGTGTTTTAACAGAAGGTGAAATATGATTTTATATCGTCTTAATGCAAGATATAAGCATGATAACATAGCTGGGGGTAGCCCATTTATGCAAGTTTTAAAGGAAAATACTCCTGTTAAAATGTTTTTTAATGCTCTATCTTGATATATAGGAATGGAGCTTTAAAAACTAGAAACAAACATAGTTATTTTAATCTGTAGACAGCCTTTCTTGAATGTTAATGTGTTAATATACTTTGCTGGATTTTACTTGGAACCTAGAGACAAAACTTCAAAATTGACCTCTAGAAGAACCACTGGCAATGGAAGAGAAAAACTTGGGTTACATACGCAACATGTATACTTTCAAAGATAATGTTTTTTTATTTCAAAAGTTAAAGTACTTGGACTTTTGCTTCCATAATGATAAGAAAAGAAGATGAATTAACCCTCCCACCACAAACAACTAGAAAACTGGACAAAATACATGGGGGAAAAAATGGACTGTGGTATCTGAAAGAAGTATTAACAAACTAAATAAACAAAGTGAAGGCAGTAAATTTCCAGAGTATAACCGGAAGTCTGTGGTCAGATTGAAGTTAAGAGGTGGGGTCTTGAACCAAGCCTCCTGCTGACTTGAGAAGACAGAGACCAGAGTTTAGGGGGTGGCTTGAAATTGCAAGTTAGAGTACAGCAGATGAGAACTGCACAGAAAAGAAGAAATTTGAGGATCTGTTGAGGGATCTCCTTGAGTCTTTGGTTGAATACTGATCTACAATTGTGTGAAAGGAGACCATTTAAGGTTGAGGAAAGAAATTCAGTCTGAACAATTCTCAGAACTCATGCAAGACTAAGAATAATTCATGTTTCTGGTAGCCAGAGTGAATACATGGAACATCAATAAGAATTACCATAAAGGTATCACCATTGTAGTGGAGGTTAATTAACCCGACACTAAAAGCTACTCTGGACCTACTAACAACGTTTAAAAGTAACCTTTAAAAGAATCAAAAGCAAACCTGACTGTGATGTGTTGATTCAAAGCAACCTAACTGTGCTAGAGCTAAGTCTATCAATATTTAAAAGAATAAAACAAATGCAGCAGAAAACAATGTAATAACCAAAAATTCAAGTATTCAATGTAAAAACAGGAAAATAAAACCAATATACAGGAGAAAACCAAGAAACAGGAGAAAAATCAATGAATAAGAATAGAGAAAAAGGAAGTTGTAGACAAGGACACTATAAAAGCCATTCTAAATATGTTCTATCTGTTCAACAAGATAAAAACAGGAATACAAGGAAGTAAAAACAGAAAATATAAAAAACAACCAACTGAAAATTTGAGGGATAAAAAATACAATTCTGAAATGAAAATGATGTGTATTTTTTTGCAGAAGAAAATACAATAAACTTGAAGACATAAAAATAGAAATAATTGTATCCAGTGTATGCAAAAAAATATTTCAACTTATGAATGACAAGATGAAAAAT
This sequence comes from Orycteropus afer afer, assembly GCF_000298275.1. Taxonomy (NCBI): domain Eukaryota; kingdom Metazoa; phylum Chordata; class Mammalia; order Tubulidentata; family Orycteropodidae; genus Orycteropus; species Orycteropus afer. The sequence goes on along the minus strand of NW_006921603.1, from coordinate 18,675,942 downwards.
GGGTAAAAGATGTGAATGGCCCAATTCACTAAAGAAGAAATACAAAGGGTAAATAAGCACATGAAAAAGATGTTCAACATCCTTAGTAATTCCCACCAAGTCCACTGCCATGGAATTGATTCTGACTCAGCGATCCTATGGGACAGAGGAGAATTGCTGCATAAGGTTTCTAAGGCTGTAAATTTTTGTAGGTTACCTCATCTTGCTTCCATGAGCAGCTGGTGGGTTCAAAACTGCCAAGCTTGTGGTTAGAGCTGATTGCTTTAACCACTGCACCATTAGTCATTGTTGTTGTTGTTATGTGCTTTCAAGTCGGCCCCAACCCCTCCTTGGGTTTCTGAGGCAGTATCACTACAGAAGTAGATTGCCCAACCTTCCTTCCGAGGAGTGGTTGGTGGGTTTGAACTCCCAGCCTTCTGGTTAGCAGTCAAGTGCCTTAGGAAAACATAAACTAAAGCAATGACATACCATACACATGAAGCACAACACATTTCCACTTGAAAGGCTAAACTTTAAAAGACTGAAAATATTAAGTTAGTAAAAATATGGAACAAATGGAACCTCATACAGTTACAAAGAATCTAAAATGGAAAATAGTTTGGCAGGCTTACCTGAAATTGAACATGTACTCACCACTCATGTTGTTAGGTGCCTTTATGTCAGTTATAGCTCATAGTTACCTTACGCACAATGTAATGAAATGCTTCCTGGTCCTGTGTGGGCCTCACTATTGTTGCTACGTTTGAGCCCATTGTTGCAGCTACTTTGTCAATCCATCTCCTTGAAAGTATTCTTTTTTTTTTTGTAGACCTTCTACTTTACAAGCATGATATCCTTCTCCAAGGACTGGTCACTTTTGATAACATATCCAAAGTATGTAAGATGAACACTCGCCATCCTGCCTACTAAGGAGCATTTTGGTGGTACTTCTTCCAAGACAGATTTGTTCGGTCTTCTGGCAGTCCATGGTATATTCAATATTCTTCACCAACACTATAATTCAAAGATATCATCTGTTCTTCAATCTTCCTCATTAATTCTCTGGCTTTCTCATGCGTAAGAGGTGATTGAAAATGTGGCTTAGGTGCACCTTAGTCTTTAAAGTGACACTTTTGCTCTTTAACACTTTAAAGAGGTCTTTTGCAGCAGATTTTCCAAGTGCAATACACTGTCTGATTTCTTGACTGCTGCTTCTATGGGTGTGGATTGTGGATTCAAGTGCAATGAAATACCTGACAACTTCAATCTTTTTTCCCCTTATCATGATATTGCTAACTGGTCCAATTGTGAGAATTTTTGTTTTCTTCATGTTGAGGTATAATACATACTAAAGGCTGTAGTCCCTGATTTTTATCAGTAAGTGCTTCAAGTCTTTTTCAGCTTCCAAGGTTGTATCATCTGCATATTACAGATTGTTAATGAGTCTTCCTCTAATCCTGATGCAGAGTTCTTCTTCACATAGTTCCAATTCTTAGATTATTTGCTCAGCATACAGTTTGAATAAGTATGGTGAAAGGATACAACCTTGACATACACCTTTCCTGATTTTGAACAGTGCAATATCCCCTTGTTTACTTCAAATGACTGCCTCGTGGTCTATGTACAGGTTCCACATGAGTACAATTAAGTGTTCTAGAATTCTATTATTTACAAGGTTATTCATTATATATATATATATATATATATATATATATATATATATTTAATTATCCACACAGCCAAACTGACTTTGCACAGTCAATAAAACCCAGGTAAACACCTTTCTGGTTGTCTCTGCTTTCAGCCAAGATCCATCTGATATAAGAAATGATACCTCTTGTTCCAAGTTATCTTCTGAATTTAACTTGAATTTCTGGCGGTTTCCTGCTGATACATTGCTACATATATTTTTGAATTATCCTCAGGAAAATTTTGGTTATATGTGATATTAATGATATTGTTTGATAATATTATGTCAGCCAATATTTTGCATCTACCCATCACCAGGTCCTTCTTCATAAGTCTGTCTTAGTCTGGAAGCTCTGCTGAAACCTGCCCACCATGGGTGACCCTGCTTATATTTGAAATATCAGTGACATAGCTTCCAGCAGTACAGCAATTCACAACCCACGACAGTACAACAGACAAGTGGTGGATATTTACCATACCATCCAATAATCCCATCCCTATGCATTTATCCAACAGAAATTAAAATGTAAGTCCACACAAAAATTTGAACATTTAGGTTAACAAAAGCTGTATTTGTAAAGGTAAATGCAAGAACAATCCAAATGTCCATTGGCTGAGAAACAGATAAACAATTTGTGGTATATCCATTCATGGATATTGCTCAATAATTAAAGAATAAAACACTAAATCAAAGCAACACTGATGAATCTCAAAAGCATTATGCTAAATGAAAGAAACCAGCCATTAAAGACTATTTCCTGTATGATTCATTTATTTGAAGTTCTAGAAAAGGCAATGCTATAGTGGCAGGAAAACTATCAGTGGTTGCCATAGGGTGAAGCAGGGGAAGCACACTGAATGCAAAGTGGCAAAAGGAAAGTTTGGGAGTGAATGTAATATTCTTAAAGAAATATAGTGCCAGCTACACAGAAGTTTAATTTTTCATTAGCTCTATTAAAAAAGGAAGAATAGATAAAATCAATATTAACATTTTATTCAATACAGCATAGCAAAATAATAATCAATATAAAAATCTTTTTTTAAATAATATTTTATTGTGTTTAGGTAAAAGTTACACAGCAAATTCAGCAAATTAGGTTACCCTTCAAAAATTTATATTGTTCCATGCGATGGGTTATAGTTTTTACATTATGTTAGCCTTCTCATTTTTTCCATCTGTTTGTTTCCATTGATCAAGTTTCCCTTTCCTTCCTTGCCTTCTCATCTTAGCATTGTTCTCACATGAAAAGGAGTTTTGGTAGCGCAGTGCCTAAGGCATTTGACTGCTAACCAGAAGACTGGTGGTTCAAACCCACCAGCTACTCCACAGAAGGAAGACATGGCAATCTACTTCTGCAAAGATTTATATGATTGCTCTTGTGGTGTAGTGCCTAAGGCATTTGACTGCTAACCAGAAGGTTGGTGGTTCAAAGCCACGAGCCACTTCTCAGAAGGAAAGTTGGGCAATCTACTTCTGTAGTGATATCACCTCGAAAACCCAAGGAAGGGTTGCTATGAGTCAAAATCTACTCAATGGCAGTTAGTTTGGCTTTGTTGATGTTGTTGTTCCCACATAGCTCATTGTTTAAGGGAGCATTACTAATGGATGATATTGTTTATTTTATAAGCCAGTCTATTATTTGGCTGAAAATTGACCTGCAGAAATAATTTCAACTCCAAGTTCAAAGGGTTTAGGACAATAGTCTCAGGCGTTCCTCTAGTCTTTGTCTGCCTAGTAGGTCTGGTCTTTTTCAGGAATTTGAGTTTGTTCTACATTTTTCTCCCATTCTAGTCAGGACCTTCTATTATATCCCTGGTCAGAATGGTGGGTAAAGGTAGCTGGCTACCATCTAGTTCTTCTGGTCTCAAGTTAGAAGAGGCTGTGGTTCACGTGGCTATTAGTCCATGGATTAGTTTTTTCTTTGAGTCTTTGATTTCTTTTATTCTCTTTTGCTCTATATGAGTAGAGACCAATAGTTGTATCTTAGATGGTCACTCACCAGCTTTTAAGACTCCAACCACTACTCATCAAACTAGGATATAGCACATTATGTCTGTGAACTGTGCTATGTCACTTGAATAAGTTGTCCCCAAGACTATGTTCCCAAGCTTTTTGACCCAGACCAATCCTGCAAGTTGTTTGTATATGTCTGGGAAGCCTCTGTTACTGTATTTCCTATGTACTTATATATGTGGATATATATGCATTACACAAAAATGTATGTATGTACATACGTATGTCTATAGATACACCTATAAATGCTCTTTATAGTTTTAATAAAATTGTTATGAAGATACTTTAATTTTTATACTAAACCTTTGAAATTATAATATGTATTTTACATTTATATCACAGCTCAATTGGGACTGGTCAAATTTTCAAGTCAGATATGGCTAATGGCTACTGTTTTGGACAGTACATTCAGAAAGATTTTATGTCATAATTGGGATGGTGATTACACAACTTTGTATATTATCAACAATCCATGCCAACCATCATGAAGATGGCATAGAACCAGGAAACATTTCCTTCTGTTATACATGAGGTTCCTATGAATTGGAGCCACTTGATGGCAACTAACAACAATAAAACATTTGTCAAAATTCATGAAATTGTATGCTTAAAGTTAGTACAGTTTACTGTATGTAATCTATACCTTAACAAAACTGATTTTGAAAAGTAGTTTTAGGGCACTTCCGGTAAGATGGAGGAATAGGCAGACAAGCCACACAGACCCTCCTCAACAAAGAAAAGAGAAATCAATTGACAGAGATGCAGAAGATAATCCTGGACCCCTGAGCTTTGAAAGGAAGTACACAGAAGTAGATGAGGCACCTATATTGGAAAAACCTGAACAAAAACAGTGAGTACACAGACAGTCAGAGCAGTGGACTTTCAGCTACTCTGACGGGATCAACACAGCCATTTGATTGTTTACATGTGGCAGCCATTTTGGATATTTAAGGTGACTGAGGGCACAGCCATTTTGAATATTTACAAGTGGTGGCCATTTTGGATTTTAAAGTGCCAGCATTCTCATTCAGATTCCAGGGACCTAAGAATAGACTCTGTTTGCCAAGGATGGCAAGGACATATGAGAGGCTGACAACAGGAAAGGAGATAGTTAGTGAGTGTATAAGTGTTGTCAACTAGTGAATAGAGGACAACAGCACAGTACCCTGCTTACATAGATAACATACAAACAAAACAAAGAAAATATAAATCATGGGCAAGTCACTATAATGTACGATCACCAATTAAATATAAATACAAAAAAGTCACAATGCCTTGGAGACAACAGAGCATCACAGTCCACACAAAGGAGCAAGGTAAAGCAGGAGAAACAAGGGACCAGGATACAGACC
>NW_006921603.1:18663181-18663863 GCF_000298275.1 Orycteropus afer afer | reverse complement strand
ACTAAATCACGGGGTAACCTCAAGGAAAATGATAAACTTTCACATCAAAATAAAAAAGAAGACCAGCACAAATATTTAGCAAATACTAAAACAATGGCAATGAAGGAAGTGATAACATCATCAATCCATAAACAAAACGAGCTCAGCACAGAAAATTGTATGGAACAAAGAAATCAACACCATGAAAAAGCACATAACAAAAATGATAGCAACAAATTTATATTTGGTGATATTTACATCTGGCAAGGGACTTTTATCTAAGATTTATAGAAAACTCCAATGCCTCAACACCAAAGGAATTAACAATCTGATTGAAATATGGGCAGAAGACATGAATAGACACTTCACCAAAGAGGATATTCAAGCTGCCAGCTAATACATGAAGAGATGCTCACGATCATTGGCCATTAGAGAGATGCAAATCAAAACAACAATGAGATACCATCCCACCCAAGCACTGATGGCAAAGTTCAACGAGAAAGAAAATAACAAATGCTGGCAGGGATGTAGAGAGATTGAGACTCCCATAAACTGCTGGTGGGACTGTGAAGTGATACAACCACTGTGGAAAGCAGTATGGTGATTCCTTGTTGTTGTTGTTGTTTGCCATCGAGTCGACCCCGACTCATAGCGACCCCTCCTTGGGTTTCTGAGGCAGTATCACTACGGAAGTAGGAATGCC
>NW_006921603.1:18651828-18662286 GCF_000298275.1 Orycteropus afer afer | reverse complement strand
AAAAAAATGCATTGAACTATGTCACTTTAGTTTTGTGTATTTCATTGTACATAAGTTATATTTCAATAAAATGTGTTAAAAAAAGAATGAGCAAAAAAAAGTAGTTGTTTTATTGATTTGCTGATGTAAAAGACCCTTCCTCTCATATTTGAAGAAAAAGCTCAAGGATACAGAAGAAATGTTAAAATGAAACAAAACAAACAAACAAATAAAACATTCTTGTGTGAGATTTTTATAATATAATTGGGAAAGTAAGAGTGATACATGTAGTATCACACAGTAACTCAGGCATTGTATATAATACAGAAATAGGATGGTTCAAACTCGAAGCTCCACCAATTAGTGATAGGAAGTAATATCACAGATTCTGAGCTGGAATAGCAAAACCCATAGAGAGAAATTGGCAGGATTTTGTTTCTTTGTCCCTATCAATAATTTCACTACTCAGTACCTTGTGTGGTTCAGAGCAAAGAACATAGTAATCAGGAAACCTGAATTTATATTTTGAGTATTCTACTATTAGCTATATGATGTAATTCCCCTGACTTTAGTTTCCTCTCCAGATGATAATAATTGCTGCATTGATCAATTATCTCATTAGGCACTTTACATCGTTACTTTCTCTCTATAACATCCCTTGCCAAGTATTTTATGCATAAGCAAACTAGCACTCAGAGAAGCTAAGTAATGACTTACATTGCAAGCTAGCAAGTGCAGAACTGACTTTAAACAGAGGTTTTTCCAGTTCAAACAGACTTGAACATTCTAGTAACTAACATTACTTCCCAAAGTAGAACTTGGACTAGATGTTCTCCAACAGCTGATAATACTCTATGACAGATAGTAATTAAAAGCTTAATCCCAAGGATCGTACAAGACAAGGTTTAAGCCTCCCTTTGCTTCCAAAAGGTATGTGTGTGTGTGTGTGTGTATGTGTATTCATATCTCACTGCCATCAAGTCAATTCTGACTCATAGCAACCCCCATCAGATTTCCAAGGCTGTAAATCTTTATGGAAGATACCTGCCCATATTTCTTCCACAGAACAGCTGGTGGGTTGGAACCACCAACCTTTTGGTTAGCAGCCAAAATGCCTAAGAGTATAGTCTTGGGAAATTACTTAATAACTAAGTTTCTTCATCACCTCTAATATGTAACGGTTAATGCAAAGGCTCTGGAGTTAGACCATCTAGGTTTGTTATTTATTAGTTGTATGACTTTGGGTAAATTACTTAGCCACCTCTTGTGTTCCTCAAATTCTCCATTTTCAAATAGAGGTGATAAGAACAACTTCTACAATGGTTGTAACAAAATATGTTAATATGTTTTAAACATTTAGAATTTGCCAGACTCTATAAATACTGGAGTCCCTGGGTGGTGAAGACAATGGTTCACATGCTTGGCAGCTAACTGAAAGTTTGGAGGTTCAAGTCCATGCAGAAGTGCCTTGAAAGAAAGTCCTGACAAATCAGCCATTGAAAACCATATGGAGCACTGTTACACTCTGACATACATGGGGTCACCATGAGTCAGAGTCAACTTGATGGCGACAAGTTTGGTTCTAGAAATGTAAGCTCTTACCATTTTGCTTCCAGATAACTTTGGAGATCACTTTCAATTCTACAATTTTATGATTCTATAATTTATAGAATATTGTGCAATCAACACAGAATCATCTTCACTCTGAAGTAGAGCCAGTTCATGTCTCTATCGTAAATGATTCTTAAAGTGTGTCAGCCATGCTAGTGCTTTATAGTTTTTAGAGGCCCAAATCCTAGTGCTGAAAGAAATTGTTTTTGAGACACTTGTCCAAATTAAAAGAACCAGAGTTTTATTTATGTCGTTTCAGATGCAGGGACTCATTGGATAAGTGATAGACCTGTGAAAGTTTTTTCTGTCATACAAAGACTGTCAACTCACTTTATTCCTTTGAAAATCATTAATCATTAAGTTTCTACAATATCTTAATAGATTATTGATGTAAAAAATTATATTATTACTTATATAAACAGCTATTTTTTAAAAGAATCTACTTTCTTTCAAAGTGACAAAGTATTTGCTTATCCAATTTATTAGATCCAATTCAAGGACGGAAAAAGGAAAGAACATTTTTAGCCATTATGACACAAGGATCCTGTTAATTTTACTGTCTTTTCTCCCAAACTTTTTTCTTCTTTTTCCTATCATGTTGGCATTGGAAGAGTAATACACACTTTTATAGGCCTCTAGGGTTAACACGCAAAGCTTCCAGAAGACTGCAGGACACCAAGCTTTAAATGAGAATATAATTGCGTAAGATATTCTTCCTTTTCCCAAGAAAAAGGTGGCTTCCCCTCTCCTCCCTTCTCTCTCTCCTTTGACAAGTGAAGAAGAGAGAAGTTTTAAATAATTGTAGGGATAACCATTTGGTAAGCCTAAAAACACCTTTAAAATACAAATACTACAATGTTTACATATTTACTCATAGTTTTTGCCTGGAGGAGTTAGAGTTTTAGAACAGTGGCAGGACTGTTAAATTCAATTTTTGTTGCTTGAAGATGCAGAAAAATAAAAAAAAAAAGTTTTGCTAAAGTTCCCATGTATATTAAAGTAGTCCATCTGTATAAAAATTAAAGGTATGATTTTAAAGTTTTTCTTTTTTATTTGGTTTCTGTTGTTGTTGTCTTTTTTTTTTTTTTTCCTGGGGGGGGGTGTCTCTGAATGATGAGAGTGAACAGGAGGTAATCAGTCAAACTAAACTATAACTCTAGATCTACCACTAATTTAATATATAAATTTGGCAAGTCATGTCACATATATGGGCTAACGATTCACCACCACTTCTCTAGTTATCATTCTAGGTAGCTTCCAACCCTATGTAGAGTATCCTTCAAACTCTGGTCTCTCAGTTATTTGACCATCAGTAATCTTGTTCTTCACCTGTCTCTGCCATTTACTCTGTAGTCAAAATCTACATCTTATTTATAAATATCAGTGACTGCATTTCAACATCCCAATCCAATCATCATTGCCTCTTTTTCCAACATACTCCTCTAAGGCATCCATTCCACAGTTTATTTTTTATATCTTTGAGACTCTACCACACTGACCTTAGGCTTTGTTACTGTCTATCACCTACTCTATGGCCTCTATTGTGTCCCTTGCCCCAGGGCTGAAGTTTATAAGTATGACCCAAGAGTTTGCTTTCATTCTGATCAAAAGTTAGTCATCTCTGGTTGGCGAATACTTGGGTCATTGCAGTAACATATCAGACAATGTTTCACTGCTATTTGTAAAATTTGGAATGACTAATTTTTTCAAAAGTGACTGCTCAGTCTTTCCTCTTAGTCTGTAAGCTCCACTGAAACCTGTCCACCATGGGTGACCCTGCTGATATTTGAAATACCAGTGGCACAGCTTCCAGCATCACAGCAAAACACAAGTCACCACAGTACAATGAACTGACAGATGATTGGTGGTAAATCGGAAAGGTCCGATTCAGGGTTGTATCCTTTCACCATACTTATTCAATCTGGATGCTGAGTAAATAATCCAAGAAGCTGGCTTACTGATAACCAGATTACAGTCTACAATATGGATTACCCCTCAACATAAAGAAAACAAAAATCCTCATAGTTGGAACGATAAGCAGCATCATGATAAATGGAGAAAAGATTGAAGTTGTCAATGATTTCATTTTACTTGAACCCACAGTCAACACCCATAGAAGCAATAGTCAAGAAATCAGACATTGTACTGCATCGGGCAATCTACTACAAAAGACTTCCTTAAAATATTAAAGAGTAAGGATGTCACTTTGAAGACTAAAATGCTCCTGACCCAAGCCATGGTATTTTCAGTAGCCTAATATGCATCTGAGAGCTGTACAATGAATAAAGATTGAAGAATTGATGCATTTGAATTGTGTTGGTGAAGAAAATTGAAAATACCATGGACTGACAGAAGAACAAACAAATTTGTCTTGGAAGAAGTATAGCTGGAATGCTCTTAAGAATTGAGAATGGCCAGACTTCGTCTCACCTACTTTGGTCATTTTGTCAGAAGAGACTAGTCCCTGAAGAAGGGTATCATGCTTGGCAAAGTAGAGGGTCAGTGAAAAAGAGGAAGATCCTTAATAAGATGGATTGATACAGTGGCTGTAACGATGAACTCAAGCATAACAAAGATTGTGAGGATGGCTCAGGACTGGGCAGTGTTTCATCCTGTTATACATAGGGTAGCTATGAGTCAGACTTGACTAGACAACACCTAACAGCAACAATAACAGGCCATTCCAGCTTTAAATATTTTTAATATGACCACTGCTTTAACCAGTGTGATAGTTAATGTTATGTATCAACTTGGCGAGGCCATGATTCCCAGTATTGTGTGGTTGTCCTCCATTTTGTGATCTGATGTAATTATTTTACATTTTATTTGTTGTAAATCCTAACCACAATATATTAATGAGGCAAGATTAGTGTGGGATGTATCTTGAGTCACAGTGAGGGCATGCATGACTCAAGTCACAACCTTACACAAGTCCCACCTTTAACAAAGTCATATCTTTACTCAAGTTACCACTCAAGTCATACCCTTACTCTGATATAAAGGGAGTTCCTTTGGGCATGTGATCTTCATTATATATATATGCTCTGGCAAGCCTCCCCCTTGCTCTGGATCCTGCATTTAGCTGGCCATGATCTGACCTCCGGTTCTTGGGACTTGAGCCAGTAACCTATCAACTGATTTGCCAATTGGGGTATTTGCCAGCATTTGTACTCCTATGAGCCAGTAACCTGCCATCTAATCTGCTGATTTGGGGATTTTCCACATTCTCCAGCTCCATGAGCCAATAGCCTGTTGTTTTACCTGCCAATTGTGGGTTTCTTAGATGAATGGGACCTTCGAAAAATTAAATTTTTATGTGCTTCCAAAGACTTCTCCAAAAGAGTAAAAAGAGAACCTACAGATTGGAAAAAAATATTCAGCAAGGACATATCTGAAAAGGGACTTATTTCAAGAATTCATAGAAAATTCCAACACCTCAACAACAAGAAGACAAATAATCCAATTAAAAATGGGCAGAAGACATGAAAAGACACTTCACTAAAGAGGATATTCAGGTGGCCAGCAAACACATGAAGAAATGCTCAGGATCATTAGCCATTAGAGAGATGAAAATCAAAACAACAATAAGATACCATCTTGCCCCTGCAAGTAGCAAAGTTCAATAAAAGAGAAAATAACAAATGTTGGGGAGGATGTGGAGAGATTGGGTCTCTCATACACTGCTGGTGGGACTGTAAAATGATACAAGCACTGTGGAAAGCAGTAGGATGATTTCTTAAAAATTTGGAATTAGAAATACCGTTTGACCCAGCAAATCCATTACCAGGTATATATCCTAAAGAAGTGAGAACCAGGACAAGAACAGATATACGCACACACATGTTCATCACAGCACTATTCACAATAGCCAAAAGATGGAAACAACCTAGATGCCCATCAACAGAAGAATGGATAACCAAACTATGGTACACACACAATGGAATAGTATGTAACCCTAAAGGATAATGTACAATTGGCAAAACACCACATAATGTGGATGAACTTGGAGGACATTATGCTGAGTGAAATAAGTCAATCACGGACAAATGTTGTATTAGTCCATTATGGTAAAAAGGAAAGGTTTCTGTATGGAAGGAAATTTTCTTTGTTGGTTACCAGGGGTGGGAGTGGAGGGGAGGGGAGGGAACACTGTTACATAGGTAGAGACAAGTATTGATTTGGGTGAAGAGAAGGGCAATATACCAAATGTGAGTAATCAACACCATGGTATTGAGGAAGAGGAAGACAGAGAGAGGTGTGTGGGAGGTACAGACAGCAAAGATGAACCCTTTTGCACATACAGTACTGCATTGTCAGTGAAGGCAAATATTGATGTATGGGAGGATAGATGGGTGGACAGGCTGACTATTAAGTATGCCCATCTGGGGGGACGGTGCCCAAGACCATGTATAGGGTTGGGAGACAATGTTTCTACAAGTGTATTGGTATGTTCTGTAAGAATTCCCAGGTGTGTAGTAGCACTGACAAGTCACAAGATTGTAGTCACATCTTGGTCACAGCCAGCTACCCAGAGGGAGCAAGTAGTAGGAACTGTGGGCTTGGGACCATAGTCACGGGGGACATCAAGCTCAATTGGCATAATATACTATGCAAAAGAATGTTCCACATCTTACTTTGGCAAGTAGCGACTGGGATCTTAAAAGCTTGCAAGTGGCTATCTAGATGCAACAATGGGTCTCTCCTCATTCAGGGCAAAGAAGAATGAAGAAAATCAAAGACACATGGAAACAATTAGTCCAAGCAACTGGTACACCATGTGATCCTCAGCCTATAGGACTATGAAACCAGAAGAATTAGATGGTGCCTGGCTACCACTGTGAACCACTCAGAGGGGGATATATGTAGGAGATCCTGGATAGAGTGGGAGAACAATGTGGAACAAAACTTAAAATCATTTTTTTTTTTAAAAAAGGACCACATTTGCTGGTCTGATGGAGCCTGATGGAACCACTTAGACCCTGGCCCCTAGTTGCCCTTTAGGTCTGGAATTGCATGACTTCCAGCCAAAAAAAGACAGGCATATCAGCTGAACATTTACAATAGTTACACTCCTTGGAGAGCTCAATCATGGGAGAATAGAAGGGCTGTGTGCATAGGGAGACAGCTTGGGGGACAGGAGTGAATGGGAGGGAAGGACACAAGGAAGAGGTAACTATGGGGAGGAAGTGGGAGGGCAGCTGTTGCATTGTAGTAAATTGTAGTCAATGTCATGAGATAGAGTGTATGTGAGCTGCTGTATGGAGAGTGAATTTGTTCTGTAAACTTTCACTCAAATCACAATAAAACTTTTTTTTTTTTTTTAAAGAGCAGTTTATAACCACTCTCTCCACTTTCTTCTTTGAACATATTCAAAATAGGCTTTCAGTCACAACACTACACAAGAAATACTCTTTTCAGGTACTAGTCTTTTTCTATTTGCCAAGGTTTTTCTTATGAATTTTGTATTCCACCTCCACATTTAATTATTTTATGGGCATAGTGACTACAGCATGCCCCACATTTTAAAAAAAAAATTCTGTATCATGAAATTTATTCTCCCTACACCAAATTTATTCTCCCTACAATGTTCCCCAGGAGCTCTGGTTGCGTAGTGCCTAAGGCACTTGACTGCTAACCAGAAGGCTGGCAGTTCAAACCTACCAGCCACTCCTTGGAAGGAAGGTTGGGCAATCTACTTCCGTAGTGATACTGCCTTGGAAACCCAAGGAGGGGTTGCTATGAGTTGGGTCCAACTCGAGGGCACATAACAACAACAACAACAATAATGTTCCCCGATTTTTTAGTTTAAAATCTTTCAAGTGAGCCTTGATCCCTCTTTCTTTTGTACCCTACATTCCGTCCATAAGAAAATAAACTTTGTTCTGTCTTCAAATTATATCCATAATCTGACCACCTCTCACTATCTTCACCAATAACACTTTGATGTTCACTTGTATTGTTGCAATAATTATAATGGCTATTTATCCCCTTCTATTCTGAACCTTCCAGTTTATGACCCTCATAGTATCAAGACTATCACTTAGAAAATATAAATATGATCATATCCAAAGTCTTTCTAATACACTACGAATAAATTGTAAAGTCCTTGTCATGGCCCTCAAGGCTTCACATGATCTGACCCTGGTTATCTCCTTGACTTTATCTCCTATGACTCCTCTTCACTCATTCTTTTCATCCACACTTGTATCCTTACTCTTCCTACTACTTACTCACCATGCTACCTGTTTCGGAGTCTTCGTGCTTTCAGTTCCCTTTGCCTCAAATTCTTTTCCCCTATATAGCACTCCTTCACTTCCTTCAGGTCTTTGATTAAATGTTATTTCTTCTGGAAGTTCTTCCTAGTCCAACTTCTACTCCTCATTTTGTTTGACTTTTTATCATTTATAACTGCTTGACTATGAGTCATAATTCATTAGATTATGTTTTATTTTTATTTTTCCTATGATGTCAAGGACTTTCTTCACTGATATGTCTCCAATAACTAGAATTTCACTTGATATATAATAGAAATTCCATTTAAAAACTACTGAATTAATAAATAAACTGAAGTGTTCTTCTGACTCTAATCATTAATTAATACACTATTTTCTTTCCATCACAAGCCATGTTCTATACAAGGCACTGAAGATGCAAGGATAAATAGTCTATAAAGCACAAACCCCACTTTGAATTGTGGAAGCCTCTGTTTCCTTCTTCTGTTAACAAATTATGGATTTTAGATATATAACTAGGGAAGACACCTACTGATAAGCAAAATTCCTCACTACCATCAAGTTGATTCTGACTCATAGTGATCTCCATTTTGATCCCAAGGCTGTAAATCTTTTCGGAAGTAGATTACCTATCTTTCTCCCACACAGCAATTGGTGGGTTTGAACTGCTGACTTTCTGGTTACCAGCTAAATTATGTGTCAGCTTGGCTGGGCCTGGTTGAGTGGCTGGCCATTATGAGACTGGCAATCAACTCCATGGTGGAATCTACTATGAGCAGTTGAATAACTGCCTTAGGGATGCTGCCTGCTTCCTGTATATAAGGAGAAGCCTTAGGGAATGGTCTCTAGTGTATGGCATGTAGCATGTAGCTGGGTCGTTGTTCATCAGCCTGCCTTGCTCTGCTGACCTTGGGACTTTCAATGGACTTGAATCAATGACTTGTCGTGTGGTTTGGTAACATCAGGACTGTGCCATTTTATTTGCTGACCTTGGGCTGTTAGCCTCAGCAGCCAGTAGCTGTCTGAGTGGAGAGATGCTTCTAGCTCAGTGGGGCAGGAGCAAGGGGCAGAGCTGAAGCCCAAGGTCAAGGGGTTTTCACTCAGCCCCTAGAGCCTGGCACTTTGAACTCAGACTTAAAGCCTCCCAAACTGTAAGAGAATAAACTCCTGTTTGCTCAAGTCATCCCATTTGTGGTATATTCCTGTTAGAGTGGCACTAGGTAACCAAAACACCAGACAAATGTTTTACCCACTGTGCCATCAGAGATCCTGTGATAGTAAAAATTAGCTACCCAATAAAATTCTTTAAAAATTAATATAGAAGGAATCAAATAAGGATGTAAAATGTTAAGGCTGGTTATTCTGATATTAGCGATTTATGGTGCTGTAGAAATTATTTAATGGATTCCATAAGAAGCCCTTGGCATTGTCATCCAAGTCTCTAAAATATGCATTACTAGTAAAAATAAGTCAATATTGTCCTACTCCTGAGCAACTACAACTCTGCTGTCTTCATAAATGAACTATCATGTAATAAAACAAAACATCTAAATTTCATCTGCTGGACATATATAAGGAGAGTAGTCAATTAGAGGAGATGATAAAAAGATCCTAATATTAGGGGGAAAAACTAAGATCAGCATATGACAGAAAATGAAAAAAGACCATATAATCTAACATATAACTTTACTTCGCAATCTCTACATTTCATTTAATTGTGTTATTAATGCTCTTGTGGAGAAACTTCTTCCTTATTAACAAAGACACTCAGTGAGCTATAACCTGAATTTTTTGGAACCTCATTCTTTATAAAGAGGGTTTTCTTCTGTGCTTTTGAAGTTGCCCACAAGAGTTATGTCGTTGCTTATAACCAAGGAAACCACAGGAAACTTGGTTGCTAGGAAACCACTGAATTTTCTACATGAAGATCACCACAGTAGTCTTGGCTTGAATAGAACAGATGCTAGGAAAATAAAATTATGAAGTTACAATTACTTTTTTTCAAACCTCGGATGCCTCTTTAATTGCCAGTTAAATCTTTTCACCTAGGAGAAACTGTTTGTCATTTCTGAAAGGCCATCACACAGGTGCAACAGGGGGCCACAACAGGATACTGCTGTGGCTGATGAGAAGGGGCACTGTGATAGTGTGTGAAGCTCAGCTCCAATGAACACAGTCTTCTTTTCCCAAATTAATTTGACTACCTTGGGAAAGGGGTGTAGTGAGAGCTACAGCCACTCAACTGAGGCAAAGATTTTAGAGGACATGCTTGTAATTGAATATTTTCAGACCTATGACTTTCAACATTGTCTAGTTTTCTTCAAGCAGAATAAAAGAAATCTATGCATTCTTCCCAAAAACACAAACATATTTTTAATTATGTGTTTCATGATGTCAATATACATGTATACATGACGTCAATATACATGTATATTAAAATCATTCTTTCAATCAAAGTTTTAGTGAATGATTTATTCCTCTGTTGTTGTTGTTGTTATGTGCCGTCAAGTTGGACCCAACTTATAGCGACCCCTCCTTGGGTTTCTGAGACAGTATCACTATGGAAGTAGATTGCCCAACCTTCCTTCTGAGGAGTGGCTGGTAGGTTTGAACTGCCAGCCTTCTGGTTAGCATT
>NW_006921603.1:18649828-18651048 GCF_000298275.1 Orycteropus afer afer | reverse complement strand
CTTGCCATAAATAGATTTAGATTTTTAGTTGGTATTTGAATGGAAATAAATTTCCACAAGCTTCATCTTGTGGTCAGTGTGAGACCAAAGCAGAATTTTAAATAAAAAGGATGCTAAAAGCAGTTAATTAGATCAGGATAGGACAGAATGATATGAGTTTTTGTATAGGATTACACTAGAAGAAAAAGAGAAAGAGGGATTCAAAATGGAGTCTCACCAGTGAGCAGCATGGTTTTTTCCCTCTAGCATCTAAGGACTTGGAAAACTAGGTACAACAGTTTGAATTAGGAACTTTCGTGCTCTGAACAGCTCACTGAACCAGAGTGCACCAAACACAGAGGAGCAGAATTAGAGGAAAGGCACAGGGAGAGTATTTAAGAAAGAGCTACTGGTGGAGGACAGATGGGCACCCGAGAGAGACCATTGGAAACTTCCCTGGGGCAGTCACTGTCTGCCAGGTGAGGGCGGCCATCTGAGATCCCCAAGCCAAGAAGGAAGTCACCTTATAGCAGCATACCAGTGACCACTCCAATATTCCAGTGCACAGTGGCAGAGATCTGCCTCCAGCAGCTGATTTTGTTGGTAATTTGGGTCATCTGGGTGCAGGCAGGCACTGGCAACACTGTTGAGATTCAGGCAGAGAACTCACTGTTGAGCCAGGAAGGCTAGCTCCCTCCCCTCCCATGGGTCACAGAGTGGACTTGGGTCAGACTGGGAGATATCATGCCTTTCTTGGCCACAGATATCAGGGCCACAGGTCACTAGCAGGTACTCCCCCAACTCCAAAACAGCTGAAATTGCGTGCATTTTTGGCACCACAAGTGGACAGTATCACAGACAAACTCCAGAGCCGGCCATCGACAGTCTGGAAGGATTGCATCAGCACCGCGGGCATATGGGGCAGGGAGAGTGAAGAAAATGCAGCTGAATGAGGTCCAGGAATTTTGCCTTGGAGCCATTCTTTCATGCTGTGGGGCCATGGAGGCGAGGTCTTTGAGTGTGCCTGAAATTGGTGGAAAGTTGCGATGCCCTAACAATAAGAATCTTTCCTGAGGTTGAGCCGCAGTCTTGCAAATAAATACGTCATCAATAATAGCCTGCTCAAAGCCCTAGAAACCAACCCTAGCAACACCAAGCTTTCCTTCTTCTGCTCCCAACTTCTCTGCCAATAACTTCACTCATTCAATAGAAGAAAACACATTCAGCCAATTACCATAAAA